>NW_020897695.1:22737611-23106175 GCF_003984885.1 Neopelma chrysocephalum
GAATTGAGTTCATTTTCCCTTGCTGGTTAACTTTTTAAACCAGCACACAAGATGTATTGAAAAACACCTGGAGGACAACTCAGTTATCAGTCACAGCCAACACGGCTTCGTGAGGGGAAAATCCTACTTGTCAAATCTGATTTCCTTCCACGACAGGGGAACCCACCAAGCTGATCTAGGAAAGACAATAAATGTAATCTTTTTGGACTTCACTTCTGATATTGTCTCACACAGTGTCCTTCTCAACAAAATGTTCAGCACACAGCTGGATAACCGTGTTATGTGACCGGTGAGCAACTGGTTCATAGGTCAGGCACAAAGAGTTATAGTGAATGGGGTAACATCAGACCGGCAAACAGTCACTAGTGGGGTTCTGCTCCATCCTAAACCCAGTTCTCTTCAACATCTTCATTAACAACCTGGACACAGAACTCGAAGGTACACTAAGTAAGTTTGATGACAACACTAAATTGGGAGCAGCTGTTGATTTCCTCAAGGGCACAGAGGCCCTGCAGAGAGACCTTAACAAATTAAGAGAGATTTAACAAGCGAAAGTGCAGGATCCTGCACCTGGGATGGTTGTGTGTATAGGCTAGGGAACAAGAGGCTGGAGAGCAGCTCTGCAGAAAGGGATCTGGGGGTCCTGGTTGATGGCAAGTTGAATACAAGTCAGCAGTGCCCTGGCAGCCAGGAGGGACAACCGTGTCCTGGGGGACATCAGGCAGAGCATCGCCAGCTGGTCGAGGGAGGGGACTGTCCTGCTCTGCTCTGCACTGGTGCAGCCTCACCTTAAATATTGTGAGCAGTTTTAGATGCCACAATATAAAAAAGACACTAAGCTATTAGAGAGTGTCCAAAGGAGGGCCACAAGGATGGCGAAGGGTCTGGAGGGGAAGTTGTATGAGGAGTGGCTGAGGTCACTTGGTCTGTTCAGCCTGGAGGAGATTGAGGGGAGACTTCATCGCAGTCTTCATCATCCTCAAGAGGGGAAGAGGAGGGACAGGCACTGATCTCTTCTCTGGGGTGACCAGTGACACAACCCAAGGGAATGGTTGAGTCAGGGGAAGTTCAGGTTAGGTATCAAGAAAAGTTTTTTCACCCAGAGCGTGGTTGAGCACTGAAAATGATCCCCAGGGGAGTGGTCACAGCACCAAGTCTGAGTTCGAGAAGCATTTGACAATGCTCTCAGGCACATGGTGTGATTCTTGGGGTGTCCTGCACAGGAGTTGGACTTGATGATCCTATGGGTCCCTTCCAACTCAGCATATTCAATGATTTTATGATAAATTAGAATAAATTCAGCAGCAGCTTTCTCAGATTGTAACTCTATCTTTATGCCTTCCCTATTAGTTTTAATCTGAATAAGCAGCCAAATATTTCATCATTATTAACTGAAAACAAGGGGTTTTTTAATCTTTTATAGTTGATTTTTAAATCCTAAAAGTTGACTTAATCATCTGTAAAGACACTAGCATTTGCCATGTTACTCAGAGGAAAAATACAAATGCAAGACCACTAAGTTAGAAAAAAAGGTAAAAACTCAAGCCCAAAAAGTTAACTGAAATTAAAACAATTATTGTTAAGACACTTACCTAATTGAAACTAATCTCATTTCATTTAAAATAGATTAATGACTTTAAGCCAGCATATGGTGGAAACACAAAACATTTCATTTTAAGAAAAAACATGTCATTCCATAGGTTCTCTTTTGCTGCCATAAAGTGCCCTGGATATCCACATCAATATATAGTTTATAAGTAATTGCTTTCAGTAATAAGACACTTTGAAATGACACACAGCAAACCATTAGTTAATTACTTCCTTCAAATCCTATGTTAGTTCTCTGAATGGCGAAAACATGCACAACAGGTGATTTTAGCCTACCATCCATTTCTGAATATGAGTCCATTTTCTATCACATGAATGCTGAGAAAACGACAGAATGTAAAAAGAAAAACAAACAAACCATTTACAATATAAATTAGTCACCACACAACACTGGATTTCTCAATTGAAAATTCAGAAAAATCTAGTTAAATTGCTATGTAATCTTCAGTATAATACCAGATACCTATAGCAGTTTAAAACCTGAATCTACAGCCTAACAAGAACTGTATAAAATTAAGGCAAAAACTGTTTTGTAAATTGCACTTGTTATTACCACAGAAACCCCCCCCCCCAACAACCAGATATCAGCAATCCATTGATTTGAATGTAATAATGAAAAAGAATAAGTTCTCAATCTTCCGCATGCAATGTCAAAACCTGAATTAAATACAATAACCATGAAATAACAAGACTGCTGAAAACCTAGTTTCTAGAGGTTTTTTCTCAAGAAATGCAAACTTTTTCTTTAGGAGAAATGTGTGGAGCAACACGCAACTGTATGTGTAAATATTACCCCAATTTTATTCATTTTTTTAAAAATAAAGATCCTGACTACAGGTATTTATTGTGAATACTTTCAGTATAATCCAGTCCTAATGCTGAAAATACTAGCATGCAGCTGAATTACACTAAAAGAAAAAATCTTATGCAAATACAGAAATAAAATACGTTAATAATTTCAGTAAAGGTTTCTAAGAATTCCTGACGAGTTACACTACCTCTTTTTGCTGTCGCTCCAGCTCTCTCATACGTATATCTCTTGCTTCTGCTCGAGCTGCTCGTTTGGCTGCAAGTCTGGCTTCTGCCTACAAGCAGATTGAAAATAATGAAAGTTAAAAATGTTTTTTGAATAATGGTTTAAGCACTCAAATTAATAATCTCTTCACAATTGTACATTAAGATTCTAACATCGCAATACAGAGCCAGTAAAGAATTCAGAGTTCTCAGAATGAAATTTCAGAAAGAATATGTACCCAACTTTACAGATATCATTGCTAGTCAAAAGAATTACATGTTGATAAAAGAATCATAGAATGGCTTGGGTTGTAAGGGACCTTAAAGATCATCTAATTCCAACCCCCAGACCAGGTGCCACTAACTAGACCAGGTTGCTCAGAGCCCCATCCAACCTGACCTTGAACATTTCCAGGGATGGGACATACACAACTTCTCTGGGCAACCTGTTCCAGTGCCTCACCACCCTCACAGTAAGAATTTCTTCCTAACATCTGATCTAAATCTACTCTCTTGTAGTTTAAAACCATACATTCTCCTATGTCCTATCACTATCTGCCCGTGTAAAAAGTCACTCTCCCTCTTTTTTATAAACCCCCTTCAGGAAGGCCACAATGAGGTCTCCCCAAAGCCATCTCTTCTCCATGCTGAATAAACACGGCTCTCTCTGCCCATCTTCATAGGAGAGGTGTTCCAGTCCTCTGAGCATCTTTGTGGCCATCACTGAGTCCTTCTCCCAGTCTTTACTCATGTCTGGGATTGCCCTGACCCAGGTGCAGGACCTTGCACTTGGACTTGTTGAACATCATGAGGTACCTATGGGCCCTCTTCTCTAGTTTGCCCAGGTCCCCCTGGATGGCATCCTTCCATCTGTTGTGCCAAATGCACCACTCAGCTTCGTGTCATCTGGAAACTTGCTGAGGGTGCACTGGATTTCACTGTCTGTGTCATCGATAAAGACATTAAAGAGCCCTGGTACCAAGATATACCCCTGAGAGACACCACTCATCAATGGCTTCTATCAGGACGCAGACTCATTGAACACAACTCTCTGCCTGGGTCCATCCATCCAATTCTTATCTACTGAATAGTCCATCCATCAAAGCCACGTCTCTCCAATTTGGAGATAAGGATGTGATGAGCACTCTTGTCAAAGGCCTTACAGAAGTCTAGGTAGTTGACACTGCTTCCATGAGGATCTGCTCCACAATCTTCCCAGGCACAGAGGTGAGGCACAGAGGTGAGGCTCACCAGTCTGTAGTTCCCTGGGTCTTCTTTTCCATGCTCTTTAAAAATAGGAGCAATGTTTTTCAGTCACCGGTGACTTTGTTTGACCAACATGACTTTTCAAATATAATGGAGAGTGGCTTGGCAACATCATCAGCCAGCTCCCTCAGGACCCTGGGATGCATGTCTGAACTGAGTGCAGAAATATTACTGTCACTACAACTTGAAAACTGATGTTTTGTGGACTTTAAAATTACTTTGCCTATGCATAGTATTTGCACAGGCATGTATGCAACTGAAGAATCTTTGGCCACAAAAAGATATAAAAACCAAGAAGAAAGAATCAAAACAAGGATACAAAAACACTACTGCTCATGCCATATTTAAAGGCTCTGCTACCGTTTGGAATTATTTCAAAAAGCAAACATCACTTAGAATACTTCAAATGGCAATCAAAATCAAATTGATTAAAGGACAAAATGTAGGAAAGAAATTTAACATCGCCATTCCTTAAGAACTACCTTCAACACTGACTATCACCAAAAAGGGACTTCCCTACCTTTTCATTCAAGGCCTTATACTGCCAACACCTTCCTTGGACAGAGTTTCAGTGCTCAGAATCTGCTGTAAGCCAATTTAACTAACTACCATAGCAGTAAGTTAACAGCAGCAATAAAAAGTAGTTTTCTGGTGTGTTTGTGAAATGAATTGGCTTGTACAAAGACCTTAAGAACACCAGACCCAGCAAAAAGTACAAGCAGGACAAACATTAGCATGACCTTCCCCTTTTCAGTGGCAAATAGCTTACTTCTGCACGGCTTGTGAAACCTGGTTATTGGCAGATACAACTACGTATTTTCTCCACTTTCTATCCAGCCTCAACAAAAAAAGAAACATTGTCTTTCAGACCCTAAATGCTACCCCAAATTTAATCATGAGGAAATAAAATTTGCCATAAAGTTTGAGGAAAGCACAAGCTCAATTTCTTCATGTTTGAGTAATGAGTTGACAAAAAAAATTGTCTTAAATTCTTGAAATAATAAACCACTGAAGGTTTTCCACCAAAAATTCCAGTTGCCTATCGAATGTTAATTAAAAATTTATGAGAAACAGCAGCAGCCAAAAATTCAGAACTCCTAACAACCAAAACATTTGATTTTGTAGAACTTCTTAAAAATGTAAAATTCAATGGGATTTTTCCTTTGATTAAGGATAGGTTTTTTCCCCTACTTTTACCACTATCACAGCATAGGTTTATGTAAAACACTGGAAACCTATAAAATGTTTTACTGTGCTTCAGAAGAATGAATGGGATTTTTAACCTGGACTTCAACTTCAAATTATTATTAAACTACAGGTACAAAAGTATCTATTGAATAACGACAAGAAAGAAGGCAGACACATTATAGCTTTATTACTCAAAATAGTTTGTCTTAATTTCAAATGATTCTCATGAAGACTGTTTTTCTGTGTATTACATACTCAGATAAAACAATTCCAAGGCTGTATCAACACTCCTGACTGTTCCACTATAATCTTTTTCCTCCTGCCTGATGACAACAAACAAGTAAAGCAAGGAAATTCCCATGGAAAAGGAAGTACTCCCATTTGCAGCCCTACTCTGTAATTATCACTCTGTTGCATATAAACTGTCATACAGACAGGGATGGGGACCCCTGGTGGTCTAGTGGTTAGGATGCGGCGCTCTCACTGCCGCGGCCCAGGTTCGATTCCCGGTCAGGGATACTCCCCCGGGCAGATGGAGCTTGTCAGCCCTGTACGGCCATCCATCTAAGAGAAGGTCACTCTAAACAAACCTACATCCTGAGGACCTTACTGCCATTGTCCAAGCTTGCTTGGCCCCGGCAGATGAACCTTAGGATTAAAGGGTGGGCTCAGATCAGCGCATGCTGTGTCTAAAAAAATCCATTGCGCAGGCTTGAAAGGTAAAAGACCTTTCCCAAAATCTTCGTTCGCGAAGACTGGCCATACCAGACAGGGATGCAGCACAGAAAGAGAAAGGACTCAAAGAGCTGATATATCTCCGTTTAGTTCTGTCTATAGAAAGGGAGACATTTGCATCTAGCCTTTAGGCTCTGGCAAAGATATATCTATTAAAGATATAAAGTTAATTTGCTTACTGGTTCATGCTGAAAATCAGTTCACATTTCACCACTCTCCTAGTCCTACAGACGTAACTTTCAGATTCCTATAGTAAAGGGGAAATTCCATTTCTTCTAATTTACTAAACCCTTGATAAAACATAAGAGAATTCTACAAACATTTGTCATAAAATAGATGCTTGAAATTGAAGAAAAAAAAATCTTTTTTAGAGAAATTTTTTAGCAAGAAATAGTTTGATATTACATCAATTATTAATCTGAGCAACTAGATTCTTCTAAAAATCACACAATTCCAAAAAAGACAAAAAATTTGGCAAGTTAACTGAAAGCACAGTTCTCGGGCTTCCTTCACCAAACTCTAAAGCAAGAGACAAATCATAGTGCCATGTGAAAAGGGCCATCACACCAAGTAATTCTTTATTTTCAGTAGACCTGTTAAAGCACAGCCCTCATGTTACCAATACAGCAGTCATACAAATCTTCATAACTAATTGAAATTCTAAATTAACAACCAAAAAGAAACAACCATAATTCCAAAGGACATAGTTTTCTTCCTGGGTGCTGCTATTCACTCTGTTGTCTTACTGAAGAAAGCCCATAAAAGTTGTGAAACAAATTACCCCCAACAAACCCTTCACAAATTAATTTTGTCAGCTACATTGAAATAAAGTCTTAAATATCTGCTAAGGAAAATACAGTGACTGTTAGGACTGTTAGTCAAGGGTCTGGTTAAGATGAAGGCTGGAAGCAGGTCACTGCACATACCAGGAGGAAGGTTCCTCCATCTTCACAGAATTTGACAGGAAGGGTTGGTACCTTCTAAAACAGGTATGACGCTCTGGAACTAGAAGGTCAGACAACTGGTGAAGTGGGCAAAGGTCCTTGTGGGGTAGTGGGGCCTCCTAAAAAAAACCACCACCTGTACCCCACATCAAGACCTCCTCTGTCAAGAGGAAAAGAAGGGTAGTTGTAATAGGAGACTTCCTTCTAAGGGAAATGGCAGGTCTGATATGCAGACCGGACACAATTCACAGGGAAGTCTGCTGTCTCCCAGGGGCTTGAGTAAGGGACATTACCAGAACACTCTTCAGTCTAAATAAGGCCCTCTGATTACTGTCCACTATTGGTTGTTCAAACTGGCAGAAGCAAAATAACAAAGAGAAGTCCAAGGGCAATCAAAAGACATTTCAGGGTCCTGGGATGATTGGTAGAGGGATCAAGAGCACAGGTAGTGATTTCCTCAATTCTTCTGGTAACAAGGAATAATACTGATAGGAATAGGCAGATCCATCAGGTCAATGCATGGCTCTGAGGTTGGTGCAAGTGGAAAAATTTTGCGTTTGTTGGCCATGGGATGATCTATTAAACACCTGGTCTACTGACAGCTGACAGGATGCACCTATCTCAGAGGGGAAAAAGAGTTCTGGCACAGGAACTAGCAGGGCTCATTAACAGAGCTTTGAACCTGTTTGGAAGGAGGAAAGGGGCAAAACAAGGCTTGCCAGTGATGAGTCATGGGATAGTGCGCCAAAATTTGAGGAAACAAGCACTCATCGGATCCCTCAATCTGCTTCACAAGGTATTGGCTACAATGTACCACACCTGAAATGTTTCTACACCAATGTACGCAGTGTGAGGAACAAAGAAGAGGAGCTCAGAGCTTTGGCCCAGTCCCAGAGATTTGACACTGGCATAAGTGAAACCTGATGGGATGCAACCTGTGACTGGAGTGCCCTGTTGGATGGTTACAGGCTCTTCAGGAGTGATAGGCAGGGCAAAAGAGGGAAAGGTGTGGCACTGTATGTAATAGAAGGGTTAGAATATATAAGAACTCACAGTTGGCAATGGCACAGTTGAGAGCCTTGGGTGAGGATCAAGGGGTAAATAGTGCGGATGTAATTGTGGGAGTCTGCCATAGACCTCCCAGCCAGGATGATAACGCCAATTAATTATTCTTTAAGGAATTAAGGGACACTTCCAAGTCAACTGCCCTTGTCCTTATGGGGAACTTCAACTTGCCAAAAATTGACCGGGAGCATCACATAGCTGGTACAATCCAGGCCAGAAGATTCCTAAAAAACCTGGATGACAACTTTATGGAACAGGTCCCAAGGGAACTGACTCATAAAGATGCTCTCCTTGATCTACTGCTTGTCCACAGAGCAGATCTTGTGAGCAAAGTGGAGACTGGTCTTGGCCACAGCGACCACAAAGTGATCAAGTTTAAAATCTCCATTGACAGGAAGAAAAATGCAAGCAAAACCACAGCTGTGGACATGAGGAGAGCAGACTTCAGGTTGCTCAGGGAATTATTAAGGTCCCCTGGGAAAATGTTTTTGCAGGTGCTGGGGTCTATCAGAGCTGGTCACTTTTCAAACGTCACCTCTTAAGGGCACAAGAGCAGGCAACTCCCAAATGTCAGAAGTCAGGTAGGTGAGGCAGAAGGCCGGCTTGGCTGAACAACTCTTCCCTTGGAAATAAGGCAAAAAGGAAGGTGTACGCCCAGCGGAAGCAAGATCAAGTGACATGGGAAGAATTCAGAGATGCTGCTTGCTGCTGTAGGAAGAAAGTTCATGCAGCCAAAGCTCAACTGGAGTTGAAGCTGGCCAGAAATGTGGGGGACACTAAAAAGAGTTTTTCAAATATATTAATAGCTATAGGCAGCATAGAAATATCATTGGCCTCTTACAGGATGAGGATGGTCACCTCACAAACAGGGACAGAGACAAGGCACAGGTGTTTAACACTTTCTTTTCCTCTGTCTTCAACACGGATGACAGATCAACGAGGTCTCAGTGCCCTGAGCTGGAGGACCATGACTCTGAGAATAATCAACTCCCAGGCAACTCTGAAATTGTGCAGGATCTGCTGCTCCAGCTGGATCTCTACAAATCTATGGGGCCTGATGGGATTCATCCCAGAATCCTAAAGGAGCTACCTGATGTCATTGCAAAACCTCTCTTTTGAGTGGTCTCGGGAATCCAGAGAGGTCCCAGCTGACTGGAAGCTGGCGAATGTTGTCCCAGTTTTCAAGAGGGAGGACCCTGGAAACTACAGGCCTGTCAGTCTCACTTCAGTGCCTGGTAAAGTTATGGAGAAGATTATTCTGGGAAGTATTGAAAAACACCTGAAAGACAGCACAGCCATTGGTTACAGCCAGCATGGCTTCATGAAAGGAAAGTCCTGCTTACCAAACCTGATTTCCTTCTGTGACAAGGTAACCCACCTAGATGATCAAGGGAAGCCAGTTGATGTCATCTTTTTGGATTCCAGTAAAGCTTTCGATACTGTCTCTCACAGTATCCTTCTGGACAAAACGTCCAGCCTGCAGCTGGATAAACACATCGTGGTGGGTGAGCAATTGGCTCATGGGTCAGGCACAGAGGGTGATGGTGAATGGGGTAACATCAGACTGGTGACCTGTCACTAGTGGGGTTCCACAGGACTCCATGTTAGGCCCAGTTCTCTTCAACAGCTTCATAAATGACTTGGATGCAGGACTGGAAGGGATACTAAGCAAGTTTGCAGACGACATAACACTGGGAGGAGCTGTTGGATCCCTCAAAGGCAGGGAAGCCCTGCAGAGACACCTCAGCAATCACCAACCATATGAAGTTCAACAAGGGAAAGTGCTGGATTCTGCACCTGGGATGGAGCAAACCTGGATGTTTGTACAGACTGGGGAAGGAGATGCTGGAAAGCAATGCCATGGAAAGGGATCTGGGGATCCTGGTCAATGGCAAGTTGAATATGAGTCAGCAGTGCCCTGGCAGCCAGGAGGCACATATTAATAAAATATATTATTATAAAGATAAACCATCTCATTTAAGTACAGCTTATTAAAAAGTGTTATACACACCAGGTTTCTATTTTTCTGAAGTAAAAATTCAACTGTGGATTGTCCAAATCTGAACCTTATTTTAGAAGCTTCTAAAGGAGATTTCCAACTGATAAAAAGAAATGGGACAGCTGAATTTTCTTGAACACTTTAACTGCAAATAAGGTAAGGTCCCCTGGGAAAATGTTACTATGAGGTATCCAAACCTGTCATAATCATACCAGTACACACTTATGCTGGTGGCTAAAATGAAAAGAAATCACTTGTTATAAACCCTGGAGGGCAAACAGGAGCCACAAGGTATAGATACAACAATTTAGCATAGAATTTATTCAGAGAAGTGATCAAGAAAGGACATAGAGGACTACAGAGCATATTTTTGTGACAAAAGAAATTGGGTAGGAATGCAAAGAAGAGGCCCTCAAGACTTTGCTTGGACAAAAAAAAGGTCTAATTCATAAAGGATTAATTGATAACTAAACCCGCAAATTTTTTTTTGTATACGAACACACTCATACTACTTATCTTTTACCTTCTACCTTAAGGACAAACATCTGTTTTTAAATCAAGTGCCATATCTGTATTTCTTTGAGTATTAACTCTGCTCTACGTAAGAAAACAAAGCAATCTGTTCACCTGGAATTCTTGATTTCAAAATAGGTACTAAAAAGCATTACATAAAAAAAAAGGTGGCCTTTCCCTGCACCTGCAGAAACAGCATTTCATTCCAGAAGAATATAATCATCCTGCCTGTTTTCAATCAGCTAAGCAATACCTTAAAGCAGTATTCACTTCATTTAGGTTATTTTATTGCATTTGCTTAGTAAACATAGAAGTAGCAAGACAATGTTCTCCTTTCAGAAGGTCATACGGTCAGTTTCCTGATTTTCACCTGTGAGATGATGGATCCAGTTAAACCTAGAGGGGATTCAGAATTTTAAGGTGAAAAGCAGCTGCAATTCCCTGGATGGACTGAGGTCGTATACTCCCCAGTACAACAATAAACATCTGCTCAGAGAAACAGAATGGAGTGTGGAACGAAGTGAAGACTATGTGGCCCCCCTCCATTCTAATCCCAGCAGAATGGGAGAACATTGTGGTACTGAGACCATACAGTACCTCTCCGACAAGGGAGAATCAAGATGTTCTGCTGCTAAAGCCAACGACCATGTCAACCCCCCTACTCAAGTGCCAAACCACAACCACCACCACCCTCCCATTAAGTACACTAATCAAAAATAAAAGGTATTTATGACTAGAGCCACTCAAACTCCACCCAAACACAAAGAAAATAGTATGAAAGAGAGCTGGGGATAAGGGGAAAACGGGAGTAGACCTCTACCAAAACTACTGGGATCAGTTGACGGGTTGAGTCTATCTTCTCTCCCCGCCCCGAGGGACACCTTGGGTGAGAAATATACTCTATGTGCATTAAATGCTGCTTTTAGGACTAGAGCTTTTGCTTGTCCTTACTCCATAGCATATTAATTAGATTGCTTCATATCAGAGCTTGTGCTTGCTTAATATATGTATCAGTAGATTGCTTTAAAACATGTTTTTGCAGTAGACACTATCACCAACAACCTTCAAACCTTATTAATCTATCACAATTTGTATTAATACAAAGTGTTATTCCATAAACTGTTGAAGTGAGCCCTTGCAGTTGCCGGTGGCAGATAACACCTTGGCAGGACCCACTGAAGGGTCCTGGCTCTGTTGAGTTTCCCCTAACAAGAGAGGTCGAGGTACCCTCCGATCTTGTGAATCTGTTGGTCTCCTTACAAGATGCTGACAGACTGTTGGACACCAGGGTCTCATCTTTCCTGGGGGACTGAGGAGCAAAAATCTGAACTCCCACCTTTCACGTAACATCACCTAAACCCCAATTATTAACAACTACTTAGAGTAATTTAGAAACCCATCGTTGTTTCTTTAATTTTTTTCATCTTTGTTTTTAAACACATACTCTACCACAATCTTTTGAAAACTATTTTTCTCAACTTTCAAGGATAACACGTAGGTCTTCAGTTAAATCAAAGATATTTATGGCAGGAAAGAAAGGAGAAAGGGAAGATGATCAGACTTTAATTTTAATGCTTTCATAATGATTGAGTCTGGAGTTTCTTCTTTCTGATGTGTTTTTTTCTTAGTCTCTTCACAGCAATGACCAAGTTCTTCACCCAGGTTAGCATCATGGTAGTACATGGAATTGACATGATGTTTCCCTCCATGCCCAGTAGGAGAAGCATAACATCTGTCTCCATAGTACAGACAGGCATCTTTTTCCTTTCCCTTGCCTGCAAGAAGAAATTCATTATAAAGCAAGAGTATTTTATTTTTAATTTTCATACTCTGGAGAAGATGATTTAATAATTAGCTCAGACTCAGCACAAAAGCTTCATAAGGATAAAATATAGGCTATAATAAAATGTTATTCACCTCGGAAAAAATTAGAATTATTCTGTCATCATGGACTACAATATGTATAACTTGTTTCTCTCTCTGCCAAGTGTTATGCAGTGTTCACAGTCCTGCAGTTTCCAACACAGGAGGCCTGATTGAGGAGTATTTTCCTTCTTCCACCAGAGGGCGGCGGTGAGGGCGCCGACTGTCCCTGGCGCGGGGCTCCCTGTCTGCCACGGGGTGCATGGCACGGCGCCAGGACACCCTGCCAGCTTGGGCCAAGCAGCGGGGTGAGCATTTTACAAACGTTCACCGTATTTCTTATACATTGCTGCACACAGCAAGTTGAAGTTTATTTCATCATTTCTTATTAAGCAAACATGAAAGAGTCCATGCCCATGCCAGGGAGGCTGGAACTAGATCTGTAAGTCCCTTCCAATCCAAACCATTTTATCATTCCTCTCTTCTGCTGCTCATTTCTTCTGTATTCTCACTTCCATGCTTTTTACCCTCCTCTCCTTACTGTCTCAAGGACCTGAGGCAACACCACCAATTATGTGCCCAAAGTATTTCTTATGCCTCTGCAGAAATCTCTCTTTTCCACTTATTTCTGATGTCCCTACTCCAGCTGCCTACAAAGCAAAGAATATAAACAACAAAATCTTAAGCTTTAACATGACTTAAAGGTTTAAGATTCTTTATTTCTGATGTCTCTTATTCTTTTGCCATTTATTTTACACATTCATATATAGATTAGAAAATGTCTAGAATATCTTCTATCATATAAAATACCCTTAACCACTATTAAAAACAAAAGTAAACTAAACTTTGAATTAATACTAAAGATCCCTTAATAAAACAAATTAAAAAGTCATCTAGCATCTATAAAGGCAATATCTATGAGGGTGGGATTCTTTGAGGCTTTGCTTGTTTTCTTAAGAGAAGCTGAAGCTATATGCAGAGAAAAAAGTGTACTGAGCTTTGAATAGATTCAATAAGAAAAAAACTATGTTGTTAACTCCCTTTTTACTTCATGATCTAGCCTTCAACATTTAAAAATATTGAACTCTTAGCTTTTTCTACCATGGTAATTCAGTAACATGACATCTTTACCAAAGTAAGAACAACTGCACTCTACTCCAAGTCTGAGCAACTACAGAGTGAATTTTAAATCCAAATGAATCTTTCTCTCTCATGAGAAAACACCTCTTAAGAGCTTCCAGGCTCCTGCTACACAGTGAAAATAGTAATGAGAACAGTTTCTGAAAAAAACAAAACAAAACAAACCACTAAAATCAAAAACAAGGTTCTATAAGACGGAAATCAAGTGAATGGTGTTGCAGTTGTCATCCACAAGCTCTAGTCCTCTGTCATCTTGTTACTCAGCCCTGAAGAATGGAAGGGTTACTGATGGAAGCATGGGGGGAAAAAAAAAAGGCTATAAATGGTAAATCCTGGTTGTGCCTTCAAACTGTTGCTTATCAGGTTGAGAACAGTGAGCTGACAAGAGTCAGACTCTTCTCCCTATATTCATTGTATCTGAGCTTGAACCGCGGTCAGTGTAAGAACACAGAAGTGACTGAAACCACTGTTCTGGCATATAAGGCTGCTCTTGGAGAAAGAAGTTTCAGGTAATCATAAGAGGTGCCTGGTGATGACAGGTTACTGCTAAATATTTCAAATGAACACAGCTTGTCTAAATTACAAAGACAAGTGAAGCAGTGATGCACAACTCAGCTGAAGATATTCTGTCCACAAAACAACTTAATGAGCATAAAGTCCCCACAACAAATCCAAAAGAAAAACAGACCTTGAGATCATATCAGCTGTATCCAATGTAGATTGTGAACACAACCTTGAGAACACAAACCTCAGCTTTCATTTATCTAGTTAGGTAGGAATCCTTTTTGATTAACAAATAAGAACATAATGTTGCCAGGAGCCTGAAGTTACACTAGACAATCCTTATCTGTACTTCGGAAGGGTAGAATTTTCCACACAACATAAGAAACTGTCTTCTATGCCAGGTGGCTTTATTCTTTGTCAATCTGAGAATGCTAACAGTTTCAGAATCCATTACATCAGCTAGAGAAAGAATCAGAAGATGGTACCAAGAACTCTCTATATTTTCAGGAGATAGGCCCTCTTTTTTCTTACAAGAGATCAGTTGGCTTCAAATTAATCTTGCTATAATTAGAATACATGTGCCATTACTCCACTTTAATGTAACTGTATGCATTTACACTCAGAGTTCCTTTTCTTTTCCTTGCAGGGAACACATGGACAATATACCTACACCTGTTCCCACAGCTTTTGAAACAAACATGATAAAGTCTATTGTATCAAGGTAAGACTGCCAAACTGATCAACTGCAACTAATCTCACTTCAGACACAGAGTAATAGGGAGAGTGCATTGCTTCCAGAAAAGGATGCATAGATAGATCCCTGTCCCTGTATATGTACATCACCTTTACTCTTCCTCAGTTCCAGTGAGCAGTGGAATTCAATGCCAGGAAGAATCACACACTACAACATAAAAAGTAGGTCCCAAAGAAAGAGGTTTAGTAATGCAAAAGTTCTTGGAATAAGGCATCAATTCACTCCAATTGATGTTTTAGCATATTTGTGTCTAGCACAAAGACACAGCAAAAGAGCTTGTCTCAATGCAAACTCCCACAGCAAGGAAAAGTTGTGAAAAGAGCTCGCTACATAACAGAAGTAAGTACAAGTAGAGGGGAACGGACAGCCAACAGAAGAAAAAAGTTTTCTAATGCAGAGGAAAGACAGAAAAAATAAAAGAAATATCAAAGAGGAAGTAGTTTGACCACGGCTCTCAGATCCTATGATAGTGCTCATCTTCCATTAAATATTTTTCATATAAAATGACACATCAGATTCAACCAGTGCAGAAAAGTGACTATATGGAAATTAATTTAGTGGATCAATACAATAGAATTCTTTAAACAATATTTCCTAGAAAGCAATGTTTACTGGTACCAAACGGAAGATACCACATTGGGGGTTTTTTTGACACATGCCATAGAACACAGAGATTGCAATTTTGTCAAATTAGATGTGGTGACAAAGAACAAAATTAGTACACTCTGAAATCTGAACTTTTGGAGAAAAACCACTCTGAAATGTCAATACACTACATTACAGTTCTTTGCTACTATTCCAAATTCTGATAATTCCTAGTACCATTTTGTGACTGCTCTGAATCCCAGAGCATTTCTATGCAGTTGCAACATACAGATCATCCTGAGTGCTGCCTTTTGCTTCCGCATATTCTGTTTGCTCTCTCTTGGTACCTAGAACACTTTCCACAGAAAACATGTGGATTACAGGACTCAGTCCTACTGTAGTAAGTAACATCTACTAAAAAGGTAATTTCAGAAGAGGAAGTTGAGGAACAAAACACCCTTTGACAATAAAAAGATAAGCAAGTTATGCTGCTGAGATAATGGCCTCAGAACAAAGTATATCTACTCCATATATTCATGCACTGAGAACTGGCATTCCATATGTCAGCATACTAACTGAAAACTTACTCAAGCCTCAAATGATAAGGCATATGTATGGCACAGTAAAATCAGATATTATTTAAAGACAGAAATTAGGATGTAACAGCGGAAAAGCCTGTTAATGAATTAAGAAATGCACCCTGTACCCTTAGAGTATGTTTTCTTCAGAATAAGGTGGCTAATGCTATGAATTACAGCTACCACTTCAATGACAACAGCCGCTGTTTGACAAGGGATGTGATGGCCAGCTTCTCCTATACTGATCCAGGGATTAGCAACCTGACAGTAGTATATGCTGTGTTAACACAATATTCATGATGACCTAGAACTTTTCACACTACTTTTAAACTGGATAATAATTTTTAATTAAGATCGTTAAAGTGAAACCTGGATATGGCAATAAAAAAGAAGAAATGGTGCTATACACAGCTTTGAAAATGTCTACGTAATAACAAACAATTCTATTCTGAAAGATGTTGAATTTTCTTCTACCTAACAAGCCATGAAAGGTGATGCTCGAAATACAGAAAAGTACCAGAGAAAAAATAATTGTAATGAGAAATCAGAAGGAACATTTAGACCAATTTAATTCAGCTAGGTTTTAAGAATTATTACTAGACAAAAAACAGATAAAGATTATATGAAATACCTACCCCTTAAAAGATATGATCAGCATAAAAATTTTGGTTATCTTCAGCAGTTTTACATTAACCTCAAAATACTGAATAAGCTTTATGAGATTTTTTTCCTTTTCTTGTTCATTTTTGACAGAAGAGAAGACAATATACCTCTAATTTCTGGAACAGACATGCAACTCACACTATTTTAGTGAGATAACACTTATAGCTGTGAGTCCCAGGATTCATTTCATTTAGGACTAAGGGGGAACCCCCCTTGTTTTTTGTTTAATTTACATTCATGCTCAGATTTTAATTGATGGGTTTAGTGATGTAAGAGAACAAAGCCCAACAGTAATTTTAAATAAGATATTATTTATTACATCTTGCTATTGAGACCTCTTTTTCTAGGCTAAATGTCAAGTTGATGTTACTGTACTGGAACCATGCAAATACTCAAAGAATTATTCCTTCTTTTTCATTAACTGTTTTCCCCAAAAATTAAGAGACAGAATTTGATGAGTGAGACCATGAATGATTCAGAGTCCTCCCCAGAACTTAGCTTGTAGAGCAAGACCTCCATTAGAAGTGATAGAAACATCACTTTCTGAAAAAAGTTACCAGGAAAATTATTTTTTTTATTGGCAAAGCTTATCTTTTGCCTACAGTCTATGATGGATAAATTTGGAAATGCCTGAAGAAACCTTGTTTTCAAAGACTTATTACCTACCTGTTTTGTCTTACATGCACATATATAGACAGTTTACATTACAAAGGCAATTTGAATCTGCATTTTGCACTCATTTATGTCAACTAGGGTGAGCAGCCTTGTAGATAATGTAGCTCAAAGGTTCTGTATCCACTTGTATATAAACAGTACTAAGGCTTTTGTTCCCAAGACACAGCATTTCCTCCCAAAAAAGCTCTAGTCCAAACAGATCTCTATAAGACTAAATCCAAGCTCCCTTTTTCCTATATCCGGAGGGAAAAAATTCCACTTGGTATCAATTTCTTGTTAATTGAACTTTTCACTGGTTATCTACAGGCATCTATTTTTCAGGTGGTGAAATTCTTGGTATAGTGTAATATTAGGCTTATTTCGAAAGAAACATGACTTGTCACATTTGAAATAGAATCTATTACAAATATATTTTAATAATGACTATTACTCGTTCAACACTAACACACTGTATATTTACCGTCTTAGGAATACTACACACTGTAGTAGGATAAATGTGTAATTTTTTTTTAGTTTTACACTTGAGATAGCAACTGCATTTTTCATTTATCTTTAAGCATGTAGGAATATCTGCTAAGTTTAAGTATGGTTCTGTAAAGTTACACTAATCGTACAATTACTACCTCACTGTGATGACATTTCAGTAAATGTGATTTTTTGATTGAAAATACTCTTAGGGTGCATTATTGTCATACTTTTGTCTAATTACACTTTTTAATGCACAGCTTAAAAAAACCAACTTTCTGGATAATGAGATTGCTTTCATCCCTATTTCTGAATTTAAGACACTTTGAAATTAGCAAACCTCTCTGGCAATGTTACTCAGAGCTTCATCTTCTGCAGAAAACCTGTCCTTCACTGGAGTTCTCTTCCGTCCTGATCCAGGAGTTCCCATTTTTATTATCTGGACCTGTATTTGAAAACATAAACAGGACAACGCTCAGTTTTCATTCAGATCTGGAATTAAAAACAATTTACAATTCAAAATGTCATAAGTTTTCCAATTCTTTAGCTACATAATACTGAAGAAACCTACATGCCATTGGCACATATTGGTAAAACTTTATCACAGTAACTTGTGGCAGCTTTACAGAACACCACTGCACCCTACAAGGTGCACACATAGCGTTTTTCTACTCAAAAGAACCCACCAGTTTAACTACAGCTTCAAGGTCAGGCACAGCTGTCAACTCTCCTAGTTCAATAAGGAGACCTCTGTAGTCTATCACTTTGCATAACTTCTAAAAAGAAGTATCCTTTTAATTTATGGATGTGAAAAAAACTATAAGCAACAAAGGGTTCAAGAATTAAATTTACATGATCATTAGAGTTCTCTCCAAAACAGCAAAGACGGATTCAGCTGACAACCTTTTTTAAGCATCCAAGCAGGTTAGATGGGGCTTATTTACATTTTAATACAACTGTTCTCATTCAGTTGCAACTGAAGGAGAACTGCTGTCTTCTAAAGTAAAAGTTTTACCACAGTAGAAATAAAGACATTTTTATGCTAAAAACCCATTCTCTTGCATACCAAGTTTCCCAAGTTTGGGAAATGAAGAGAGAAACATGCTAGCATCATGAACCCAGAATACAAAAAGTACCCTCTTAGTTTTCTTCCAGAAACCGCTTATCAATTGCAAGCATATAAAAGTCACCAACAAAACAAAACAGCCCATACAGCCACAAACAGAAAAATGTTACACACAAAAAAAAATCTCTATTAGGTTTTGTTCAAATATCCTAAAGAAATCCTACTTCCAGACATCCAGGTCCTTCCCAATGTCAGACTAGAATTTGGTGGTAGTCCAGCTATTTCATATCAACAAGACAAGTATCCCACACAGGGCTTGAGAAAACACCTTATTTAGAACAAAAATTTCTTCCTGCAAATAGAACAAGTCTAGAAGGGAACTACTATTGGCTATCCTTTTGAAATTGAACTGGTATAAGAACTACCTTTTATACTGGGTCTAACCAGCAAAGATTTAGTAATTGATTACAGTTGATTCAAAGGGGAAGGAGGAAAAAAATAATAAAATGACAGGTGTTTTTGTACAAGCAGAGTTTTTACTTTATTATTTTTATGAAGCAATCACAAAGCCAAAATACATTGGAGTACTTTCTGGCACTCAAAGATACCAAGTAGCATCACAGCACTTTTTTTTTTAATGATATATTTTAGCTTCTACGCCTTTTTTGTCCCCCTTTAACTCTGTGCTGCTAGTCCCCTCTTTTCTTTGCAGGCAAGAAGATTTTTATTCTGCTTCAAATTTTACAGGTATTTTACTATTCTCCATGTGCTCAGATGAGGCAAATAGAATATTTGCTGCTGAGAGAAAAGACAGCAAAGACTTGAAACTGATTGTGTCCTACCATGAGACAACTACCCTGGATGGATGAGTGGAGAGCAGCAGATATTGTCTACCTTGAATTTTAACAAGGCTTTTGACACTGTCTTTCACAGTATCCTCACAGGCAAACTCAAGCAGTGTGGACTGGATGAGTGGACAGCAAGGTAGACTGAGAACTGACAGAACAGCAGATTCCAGAGGGTCACAATCAGCAGCATAGTGTCTAGTTGGAGGCCTGTCACTAGTGGTGTCCCCCAGGATTCTATACTGGGCCCAGTATTGTTTAACTGTTCATCAGTGATGAAGGGACAGATGCCTCCTCAGCAGGTTTGTTGACACAAAGCTGGGAGGAGTGGCTAATACCCCAGAGGGCTGTGCTGTCCTTCAGAAGGACATTGACAAATTGGAGAGATGGGCAGCATGGAACCTTTTGATCCTGCACCTGGGGAAGAATTACCCCATGCACCAGTATGGCCTGGGGGCCAACCTGCTGGAAAGCAGGTCTGTGGAAAAGGGCCTCGTGGTCCCAGTGGACAACAAGCTGTCCATGAGCCAGCAGTTTGTCCTGGTGGCCAAGAACACCAATGGTATCATGGGGTGCACTAGGAAAAGCATTGCCAGCAGTCATGGCAGGTGGTCCTGACCCTCTACTCTGCCCTGGAGAAGCTGCATCTGGAGTGCTGTGTCCAATTCTGGGCTCCTCAGGACAAGAGAGACATGGAGCTCCTGGAGAGGGTCCAACAGAGGACAACAAAGATGATTAGGGGAGTGGAGAATCTCTCATGATGAAAGGTTGAGGGAACTGGGCCTGTTCAGCCTTGAGAAGAGACGACTCAGAGGGGACCTCAACAATATATATAAGTATCAGGAAGGGTGTCAAGAGAAAGGATCCAGGCTCTTCTCAGTAGTGTTGAGCAATAGGACAAGAGGCAATAGGTAGAAACTGACACACAGGAAGTGCCACCTCAACATGAGGAAGGTGGAACCCCTTACTCTGTGGGTGACCATGCACTGGAACAGACTGCCCAGAGAGGTTGTGGAGTTTCTCTTGTGGAGACACTCAAGAACTGTCTGGACACAACCCTGTGCAATGTGCTTTAGGACAGCCCTGCTTGAGCAGGGAGGTTGGACCAGATGACCCTCTGTGTTCCCTTCCAACTTTACCCATTCTGTGATACTGTGAAACTACATGCTCCCCTCCTTAAAAGCCAGTATCTGCACAGGCCAGATACAACAATTATACAATAATCCTATTAATTTCTAGATGCTATTCTGAGATCAATACTGCAAGTTCAAAAGAACTTCTTTCTATGCAAGGAGAGCTTGCAGTGTTTGCAGATAAATAACAGGGGAATAAAACTATAGTACCTTAATGGGTCACAGAAGATACAGTTCTATTGTCTAGTAAGGAACACACTCCTAATGGGGAAGAGTGGACATAAGTACACCCCTGGATTCCATCCATTCTTTCATAGGCTGCTCATTCATTTAGCAGTGCAAAGTGTTTGGATAAAATACAGACATTCAGATCAATATACAGGACTCACCTGCTAGGGAGTGTTTTTAACACTTGTCCGTGACTCATGGTTCAATTTATTTGTTACTCTTCCACAACACGACTTTGTTATTGTTGTTTGTTTTGGCTTTAATTCTGGTATTAGGTACCAGCACACTTTCAGGAAGAAATACAAGATTCCAGCCTTGCTCTTAGGAGATTAGGAGGGGTCTTAGAAGTAGGACAGCAGAGCTCAAAATCAGGGTAAAGGGAGACTCTGGGATAAGACCCAGCATGATTATTGCCACTGTTAATCCATTTGATAAGATTTTGTATTTTCAGTCTTAAAAACAAGCAAACATGTTTTGTACTCAGGTTAATTTAGATAAATACATGCAGAAGTAGTTTGTAGATCTCTGTGGTAAAGGTTTAAGCTCAGAGCTACAGATTGCTGTCCATGTTCAGAATAAATGTCTCAAAAAATCTGCATCTTTTTTCACAAACTCTTATTGGCTGACTTCTGATATTAAAAGCAGATAGGGTCCAAACTAGAAGTCACACCAACACAATATAATACTCCTCCTACTACAGAAGGCTTTGACAAGGTTACACATTAGCCACAAGAAAAATAATAAAATTGGTATTACAACAGATCAGTTCATGTAAGAACAGAACTCCAACCTACCTACTGAAAGTCACTAAGCATGAAATGATTTTAATTTGTACATTAAGGGCCATATTTCTTAAGTATTTACCACATAAGCAAACACCGCAGAATAACTGCACATATCATAGACTTGAACTGCATTTGTTCACATCCTTTAAACAACATACCATTTCTAACAGGCAACTAACTTTGGTTTATTAATTCAGTGAAATGCTCTTAGCTGGCAGACTTGGGGAACATAATGAATTATACAGCTATTTTTAGTATAGCTATGTTCAGATTAACAGTAAGTACTAATTTATAGACAGAGTAGTAAATTCATAAAAATTAGATGCTGATGCTTTAAATAAGCAAAGCACACTTCATCCCAGTCTCACTGTGGATTAAGTGTGACAGTCACTGTGGAGGAAGGAAAGTGTGGCATCCCTGCCAGCCATCTGCCATCCTTCTCACTTAGAATGAGCACAGAACTCTGACTGAGCCCAAACACAAGAGGGAGCAGGGACAGATTACCCAGAAGGTATAGAGAGATGTTGCCTTTGCCTACAAGGAGGAGTTAGGAAAGGAATTTGGAAAGCCAAAGCTCAGCTGAAGTCAAAACAGGCAAAGGCTGATGTAGTATGTAGTGGTGTAGTATGGCCAGTCTTCGCGAATGAAGATTTTGGGAAAGGTCTTTTACCTTTCAAGCCTGCGCAATGGATTTTTTAGGTGAGACACAGCATGCGCTGAACTGAGCCCACCCTTTAATCCTAAGGTTCATCTGCCGGGGCCAAGCGAGCTTGGACAATGGCAGTGAGGTCCTCAGGACGTAGGTTTGTTTAGAGTGACCTTCTCATAGATGGATGGCCTTACGGGGCTGACGAGCTCCATCTGCCTGGGGGAGTAACCCTGAAAAGGCTACACTGGGAACCTATGAAAGACTAAGCAACCTGTAGGACCACTGCTTGGAGGCTTGCAAGGTCCATCCACGGCAAAATGGTCTGGATAATAACAAATGCGAAGATGGGAATTTTTGTGTGTTTGAATCAAATAAGCAAAATTGTCTGACAAGGTATTGGCCCAAAACTGGTCACATTGAAGAGCAAGAGGATCACCAGTTATACTAAACAGTAAGTAGGAAATTAGAAAGAAGTATTTGAAATAAAGGAGTTCTCTTGAAAATATATATAAAATCAAAATAAAATTGAAAGTCTGTACCAGTGTGAGAAACCTTGGAAAGGTAACAGCATCAGTCAAAAACTGTTTTGATGCTGCCAGAAGTCACCCCACTGACTATATCATACTATCTGTTCAGGCCAGACAGTACTGCATCCCTCCTGGAGGATCCAAGTTCCTGCTCTCCAGCTAGCAGATGGTCAGTACACACCTTAAGTGCATGAATGTGAGCTTGTAAGGTATGCTCTCACTGGCACAGGCATTAGGGCATAGCACAGCATACACTAGAGAATAGCAAAGGAATATGCAAATCTAGTGTCGATATATCCAGTTGCAATCATGTACAAATAGGGAACCTTGGAGTTGAAGAACAGAGAACAGCTAAACACTGGCTTATGGAGGCTGTGAAAAGTCCATACCTGAAGATAGTAAAAACTTAACTAGACAAGGCTCTGAAAAAACAGTTCTAACTGACCACACTTTGGGCAAGGGGAGACCTCCAGAGATTTCTTCCAAAAGAAAATATATGATTCTATAGTTATTATTGCTGTCAACTTTGAAATTTAACCTCAGTATGAACTTTCTTTAATAAGATGCTTAATATTTCTTCATGGGTCTTGACACCATTTCTTCCATTACATGTAACTTTTAATTACGATGATATATGTCAGAGTATTTAATTTCTTGTGACACAGTTCAGTACTACAGAAATCTAAACCTATTGCTAATACACTAATTAGTCTAATACTTACATATCATGATGTTACTTCTTGTGAAAACACAAGATACTTCATATGCTCATGGAAATATTTCTGAAGTGCTTCACTTCCATAACTTTCTAATTACAAGAAAAAATATTTTGCTGCATGTGATAAAGAATTTAATACGTTCTGTAACATTAGAATTTTCACAAAAAATAGCTAAAGAGAACCCCAAAACACAACCAGACAAAGAACAGCTTGCTATTATCTTTTATCATTCAGGTAAGTCAATATAAAAGGAAAGAACATTATAATATCTGCTGCATTTACAGTTCAGAATTCTCAAGTCACATCTACTACTTGCTTAATTCTTACTATAGGCAGGGTTACACACTGTATTACGCAATGGATGAAATGACATCCTGTTGAATTTCATTCCAGAACACTGAAGTGTCTGAAGTCTCCAAACAAACCAGAATACCTGTGAGGAAATCTCTCAAATTCCCTCTAGTTTGTCTTCACTTCAGGCATACGTAAATCTTAACTCTTCCCAAAGTCTTCGCTATCTACTTGTCTTCCTATTATCTTTTGAGTTCTCTTTCTTTCTTTCTTCCTAGAAAAAAAGTGTGACCCATCCTACACTACAAAAAAAGCTACACTATAATCTAAGGGCCTGTCACTCACCACCTTCAATGGCACCACCTGTTCTAAATGCCTGGGTGTTTGCCAGCATACTTGGCATTGCATACATACAAGGCATCCAGATACTACAGTGTGAACAGGCTATAAATAACAGACCAAAATTTTCCTTTTCTCTTTCAACCAAGACTACAAGATAATTAAAATTCACCTGTGTAGACACAATCTCTATATATTCAACAATAGAAAAGAACAACCCTTCTCTACAACCACTGTCTATTAGAACCAGAATCTGAATCAAAGTTATTTGGACAAGTAAGGTTAGAAACATTAATACATAAGGAGGATAAATGTAAGAAGCATGAGGAAAAAAAACCCAATTCCTCACCTGAAAAATCAATCTCAGGTTACTGATAAATCACAAACAGTACTAACTCATTTTGATTTTTGTCAGTTCCACAAATATTAAACATACTGAAAAAAATACTTGTGCAATACATACACAGAACAAAAGCTTTGTCAAACACCTAACTAAAAAGAAAGCACTAAGAAGCAGGGGTACTGTGCAACGATGATGAAATAAAGAATCTACATATACTTCTTAAGTTAACTGAACAGTTGCTCTTTACTTCAAGAAATGAATACTGCTGATGAGTGAAGGTATGGAAGCTACCATACTCGCAATTAAAGCTAAGTTCTAAAAGTTAATGTGCTCAGAAGAACAGTGGAAAACCCAACCCAGTAATTTTAAAGAACTGTCTCATAAAACTGCAGCTCTAGCAACACAAAGCTACAAAAAAGCCAAAAGTATTAGTACTACAAAACAGCAGAAGTTGCATTCGTATTTAAGAAGGAACATAAAGAATCATACTGGAAATCACAATCTTGTTTGATTGATTTTTCAGTGCTTTGTCAAAGCAAGCTCTAAAGGAGACAAAGCAAATGGACATAGAAAAAAATACATTACTTTACATAAGTTAAAATTATGTAAGATGGACACAAGTCTTTCTCAGAAGAAAGACCCTATACAAGGGTACTCTGTTTGCAATTAGTATGCCTGCTCATGGGTCCAAAAGCATCTGAGAAAGAAAAAGGGCTGTATGATCACAGGGTGACCAGAACCCAACAAAGGGGTGTGTAGGGAGTGAGAAAGAAATAGACTGGGGTTTAATGCAATAGTTTTAAGGACTCATTAAGAATTTTCATTCAGAATATTATTAACTGAAACCAAACTATTGCAAAAAAGAGAGCTGCTACTATGAGTAAAAGAGTCTAACATTAAAGGGAAAAAGCAAAGACTGAGAAAATGTGCCAAAAGATTACAGTGCTCACCATTATGTTGAAGGCAAAGTTATTCCAGTTGATGAAGAGTGTTTCCATTTTAAAGAAACTGCTTGTCTCTAATCATGGCCCACTTCAGAAACCCTTGGCACAAAGTTTCTGTGCTGAGTGGAAAAGCTCGTGTCAGCTTTTCCAGGAAAAAAATATACCTTCAATGCAGTATATTTGCCATTTTAAAATCTGAGAAATACAATTTCTTATAAGTTCATGGTGTTTAGTAATAGAATTACAATTCCTTAGAGGCAGTTGAAATCCCTCAGTTTGTTGGTGTTATGAAGCTATAGAGGAACAGGAAGTCACCAGTTAAGACAATCAAAAAGCCATTATGCAGTTTTCAAGAGTCTGCAAGTGCCTGATGAATCCATAAAATGTAACTGTGCCTGGTTAGTGCTGGCAAACTTAAAGCAATGCAAGACAGTAAATGTACCAAGGTATCCTACAGCCCTGTAGAACTATGAGACACCTACAGATCCACCAAGCTATCTTTGGTGACCTTCCTCAGTCTTTGCAAATCACCAAAATTCCAAGACAACATCATGCAGTGATGCAGCTTCAAGTGGTGGCACTTATTTTATGAAGTATGAGTTCTCCACCAGTCAGTTGTCAACAGCTGCACAAAATAAAATATTACGTAGAGGATATTATTATCAGTGACATGAAGAATCTGCAAAGCTCTCATAATGGTCACTCACCAAAGGATGTCTCAGGGAACAATGTAAACCATATGTAGGCTTCAGAGAAGCAGTGTAACACAGCTGGACTTTTCTAGAATCAGTGCTACCATACATGCTGAAGATACAGGAACAAACTAAGAATTCAAATGCAATTTTAAAACATAAGGAAACGACAATACTATAATCAGCACCACGAAAAATGATGAAAATGCATAATAAAAAATAAACCACAAGATTCTTCCAGAAGTGTTTATTCTAAAATGAAACAACCATCATTTTTACACTGTCAACATTTTCAAAATGAGTATCCTTTCTGTCATTTTACAAAATAATGAGTTGTTGCTCATTAAAAATCAAACAAAAACATTGCTATTATATTGAGGCTCCATATTTTTTAATGAAACAAATAGAAAGCCCCATGGTAACAACCCACATTCTGTAACAAGCTGCAACTATTTAAAATATTTTGCAATTACCAATTTAATACACTCCTACTAGTGATACAGTTACAGTACAACAAAGAAAAGCTACCGAAGCAAGAGGAAGAGATTGTCCTGGATACCCCTTAGATGAAACAGCAGTTGGAGAAAACTCTTATCAGTTGACATCATTCCTGCTGACTAATTCTCTGCTGCGGTGGCAGACTGGTAGGCTTAGAAACACTTGTTCTCACTTGGCCCTTTGATAGGCACCCCTTCACCTCTTCCTTAGAAGCAGGTCTAACTCTGCTAGCCTAACTCAAGAAAATGTGAACTTTATCATCTTCACAAGCAGACAAGCACTATTTACATAAACTCTATTTATTTACATAAAATTTTTAAAGGATGTGTAATAATCACAGAATGTCCATTACCTACATTTACATGTAACCTAGTTTCCAGATATTACGATAATAAAATTGGATTACTTTCTCAGAAAGCAGTTCTAATAATTTTCTGTAACGCTACTGGACTGTACTCATGACTACCACCACACACCTTCACATTAGGATTTTATAAACAAAAACAGCAACATAGTATCAAATCCGTTATTTGTTTCTAATCCTCTGCTGACGTTATATACCACAGGTATTCAATTATATATGATACCGATCAAGGTTTTTTGGATATATGCACTGACAGCTTGTGCACTGCGTGAAAGTCTAGGCCTTAATATGCTCTACAGATCCCCACTACAAGGAGCCAAATCTAAACAGCACTTTCTAAAAGTTCACATGTGTTAAAGTACTATGCCATCTTCTGAGACAATGAGACCCTGGGAAAAAAAACCCACAATAAACCCCAAATCCTTTGGTGTCAGTTCACAAGCAGTACTGATGTTTAGGGCAACAAACTTACACCTGACACATTGCACACAACTGTCTTCTATTCACAAGTTCTCAGTTACAGCCAAGAATTCAGTTCAGGTAAAACTGACTTCACAACAAGGTAAACATCTCCAAACCTAAGTAACAGGAAACAACAGTAAAAGCATGTCATGTACGTCAAACAATTTCATACTGCTAAAGCACCTTTCATCTATTCTTACATCGTCACTAAGCAATTATATTAACCAAGGAAGCAGATGTATATTAAGAAGATAACTATTTCTGGGCCTCAATATATTTAATTACCTCGCTTTACAATCAAGACAAATGAATGTTTAAAGTTTAAGCACTGATTTAATCTTACAAGAAATTTGTAATAAGGCCCCCCACACACATCTCCATAAATATTGGATGCTAACATCGATCCTTTAAAGGGATAAAAATGATCCTAGATCATCTTCATTTCAAGCCAAAAATGTATGTCTCTCTAAAATGAGTGACGACTGAGTAGATCATACAAATTCAACGCAGTACCGCTTCATCTACAAAATGTCTTTATTATCAGTGAAATACATGACACTGCCCTTCAAAGCCTCACGCTAGGATTCAAGCCGGTAATCACTTAAAACACATAGAGCAGAACACAGTTCAGAGCTGTTTTCGGGCTCCTTCCAAAGTCACGAATGTGCTCATCTCTCTTATCATCATCAACAGCCTCTTTACAATTATAGCAACAAGGTATACTAAGAATAAAGAAACGTCCTCCGAAATAAATAAATCCCAAATGCCTAAGCATTAGCAAGCCTGACTCCTACCGCAGCCCGCCGCAGCGGGGGAACGCCCTACTGCTCTGGGAACAGCGAAGCGGTGGTAACGTGCTCCGAGGAACTGCGAAAGGCACCGAAGTACACACAGCAGGATTTCAGCACATCTTTCTTTCTTTCTCCCTCTCTGCCTCATTCTGCCGTTTCCACTCAGCCCCGAGGATCGCAAGGCATCTCCCCGCGGGCCAGGAGGAAGGATCTCTCCCGCAGGAAGGGCTCGGACCGGGCCCGGCTTCCCCCGGCCCGCCCGCAACAGGTTTGATCGCGACCATACGGAAGGGGCGCACACCACCGCCCCAAGCCATCGCTTCCCTTTCAGCTCACCGGTCTGACCAGGCAGTTCCGGCTGAGCCGCTCCTCTGAACCCGAAGAACCGGGTTCCCACACCGCTTCGCCGCTCGGGTTTCTGTGTTTGGGACACCCTTCCTGCCCCCAGCCCTCGCCCGATCCTTGCATGGGCCCCAGAAAGCCTTACCTGCGGGCCAGCCTGCCGCAGCACCGGGACGCCTCAGTACGGAGGGGGAATTTTTCACTCTGCCCTCCACCGCTTCCACGGGTGCGAGGGGCTCGTGGGTCCCGGAATCGGCTCAGGCTCCTTCCTTCCCTCACTCCCCACGCCCAAAGACCGGACCACGGTGCCCGCCAGACACGGACCTTCCAGCTGCTACCTCGCTTCACCTCCTCCACCGCCCCCTCCCGCCCCTTCCCCGTGAGGGGCTGCAGGAACCGGAGCTGTTGGCACAGACAAGCCGCACCGCCCCAGGCCGCCCCCCTCTTCCCCGCCCCGCGCTCTTGCCTCCTCCCCTTCAGAGCCTGGCGCTTACAGCCACACCGAGAACTCGGGTGAGAGACTGCGGTGAATTTCAAACCACCCGCAGGGCCCTGCGGAAGGAGGAAGGGGCCGGCGCTGAGGGGAGGGAGGGGAGTGAGGGAGGCACCGCGACCACGCCAGCAGTGGCACCCGGGCGCTACCCGGCCCCGCGCACAGGCCGGCAGGCCGACCGCGCAGGCGCTGCGGACGGAGGGGCGAGAGGGCGTTGCGGCCACATGCGCAGAGCCGTCGGCGGCCGTGAGGGCGCTGGTGGGCGGGGCAGCGCGAGTGTGGGGCTGCGCTCTGAGGTGGCCCCTCAGTTCGGGGAGGTGTTGGCGGCGCTTCAGGCTAGTTTCTCCTTGGCTCAGCAGGCAGGGGAGGGAGGGGGGGAGGGGGGTCGTGCCCTGTAGTGCGCCCGCTCTCCGCTTCGGCCGCCCCTTATCATCGGGCAGGCCGGCTGACTCACTGCTGTGGTGGGGAGAGGTAGGTCTGAGACCTTCTACTTTGTGCTTCGTTCTCGGTTTTAGACAGGGCTTCTTTCTGTCGAGCGGCTTTGCCCAGGGAACGGCCGTGCGGGAGCTCCGGGAGCTGCGGCCGCTGCGGCCGCCGCCGCAGAGCCGCAGCGCGACCCACCGGTGGGTGTCACCGCGGGCGGTGCCGCTGTGTGCCCATTGCCCGCAGGGCACAGGGCACACACGGCACACCGGTGCTTCGCAAGGCTTACGCGGGTGGGTGCCAGGCAGGGGTCATGGGTAAAAATCCAATGCAAACATTTGCGGCTTATCTTCTACTGGCCCAAACACGACCGGACTAATGTACTGTCAAAACTGGAATATATGCAACCGTCACAGTCCCTAAGGATAATATACAGAAAAGAAAGAAATAATTATACCGTTACATATATTCCAATTTATACACAAAAACCCCAACTAACAGTCGTGAAACTTGCTGAAATTCTGCTATGGGATCAGATCTGTAGTAGTTTGCTTTTCAACACCTCTGTCATTAAGTGCAGGGTGTCTCTAGGAGTGTAGAGATGATTAGAGGAGATGGCGTTTTGTATGTTAGAAATCGCACGGGAATGAAAAAGCACTGTTAAAATGACAAGATAAGACTCAAAACCATGCACCAGAGTCCTTGAGAGAGTTCAAATGTCTTACTAAAATAAGTCCAAGTGGATGTACATAAAGTAAAGAAAAAGGGACATGCAAATGAATTAAATCTATTAAAGTAAATGTAAAACAACTTGATTGTGTTTCATCAGTATTTTATAATTTTCCATGTGAGAAACCCTACACTGTCTCAATGTCTTTCCTCAGCTCATCATACAGCATAGCCTTGCCATGCTTATTTTTAACATCACATTGATTTCTGTAGTTTAAGATGATCTCACTGGAGGGAGATGAAGTAGAAAGTTTCTCATGGACCATCTGTAGAAAACACCAACACAAATTACCAGTTTAAAGTCTTCATTTTTATTTGATGTTTATTCTTTCAGAAGGGCTCACTGACTGATTTTCTGGGCTTTTTGGAGAATCTTCATTAAAAACAGCTTGGGTCATTTTGGTTTGGCCCAGCTGGTGGGAGTAGTCTTTTGTTCACTCTTGAGTAGAGGGTTTGCGTAGAATCTTCTGAAATGTGGGATGTCTCAGGTCTGCAGGGGATGATTCTCTGTTAATGTATATGAAAGGCAATTTTTTTTCCAATCACATGTACATTTTTCTATGATGAAGTGTTGATATTTTTATACCATTAGTCTTTTAATATCACAGATTTCACATTTTTCTGCGAAATGTCTCCTTTAGAGCAGACATGCATTTTAGTCACTTGAAAGAACAGTTGTTTACTTGACTGAAAAGCAGTGCACAGTTAGAACAGGCAACGGTACAGGATGTCACAGTAGCAATTCTGAGTTCAGACACATTAATGAGTAACTAAACAGTCAGGTTATATGCAGTTTCATTATAAACCTTCATTTAGAAGCCAGAAAATGAAAGTTATGTTTGAACTTTTGCTATGAAATGACTGCAGTTACAAAATATACAATCATTTATGAATACTCCTTGATCAAATTATTAGTGAAGCTACTATAAAACTTGCTCTATTAATAATCAGTTTCTGGTTAAAATAAGTAAATGAATAAAGGAGGTATCACTGGATCTGCCTTTGAATATTTTTTCTCTTCACTCTTGTCTTCTTATACAGTAGGTTAGTATAGATCCCTTGTCATATGTAATTGAACTTGCTGCTTTACTCTCTCCTTTCCCTTTTCTCTGAAAATCTCTCTCTAAAACTGTTTTGCTCAGTTGAGGCAATCCATGGGTGAAATCTTAGTTTTTTCTAGAGTGATCGTCACTTAAAAAAGTATATCTAGGATGAATCTGTAAGTCAGTTATATGGAATACTTTCAACAATGTCAACTTCCTGCAATAATTTGTATACAGTTGTAAAGAGATTTTGTCACTGTAACAGCTTCTATGAGAAAAAAAATGTGTTTTCTCTGCAATGTTGGCTATTTGGGCCGTTCTGAATATCTTTGGGGTGTTTTATCCCACTCTAACATTTCTAATCTTCCCATGAATATTGCACCTTCTGGTTAAGAATGTAAAACTGATGGCACACATGTAAGATTATAGTGTAACTTAATCCCTAATGTCATTCCATGTATTTTCCCTTATGTATCCTCCCTATTCTCTCTCTCCCTCTCACCCCTGCCACCCTCCCTTTTTGGAAAGAATAACTTCCATCTATTAGTTTAAATGGTAGATTGGTTTACTAATGGAGACTGATTGGTTTAGGAGCATTTTAAGAAGTTCTAACCACATCCATTGACTTATTTCTCTCTACATTTTTTGCTCTTCCTTTCCAGTAGTTTATCTCTCCTCAGTTCAGATACCATCACTCAGCAATTCATTTTGCACAATTGTACATACTTTTTTTCCCCAGCTCTCTCTCTTTTGGAGATTCTCAGTGTTGTTAGTAATTGCTTGTTACCCCCTCCCCACAAAAAGGAGTGTTATAGTACTCACTTGTGACAAGTAGAAAATCAGCTTTGTGTGCTTATACTGTAAAATAAGTGCAAACTGCTTTTGTAATGTAGGGAGCAAGTTTTCCTTGTTTTTTTGTTTTGCTTTTCAAAACAGTTATTGGATGTGCTTATAGGAGCTTCTGCCAGGCCCTTTTAGTCCTGTCCTCCCCCACCTTTTCTTAAGAGTTTAATTTCTGCTAAAGGTACATTTCTGTCATCAGATACACAGACACGTATATTAATGTTTTCAATTCCAGCATTTATATGTTTTTTAAAATTTCAAGAGGAAAAGAAGCAAAAAAGATGCATTGCCTTCCTTGGATGATCTTTTGTATGTGATCTTCTCTGCACCAGTTTTTTAACTCTGAAATTATAAGAACCCAGAATGTATCTACAAAATATAAGGTCTGGGGAACTACAGATAGTTTACATCCTAAGTTAAGTATAAAAGTTAGATAAACAGAGACTGGGCAGTTTAAAAGTAAATTACTGGACTAGTAGAATATATTTTTAGTTACGGGAAAAGTAAATAGAGCAAATGAAGCAGTAATTCCGTGGCACAGTCAAAAGATCTCTAAAATTACCTAGTACCAGTTCTGTTGAAGTACTTGTCATTATTCAAAGTAATGTTGCTTTTCAGTCACATTCAAAGCAATAAGCAAAGGGTTGCATGACTTAACTTTAAATGAAGGGAAACAATTTAATACTTTAAAGAAAATATTTGAAATAGTTATAAAGCAGAATGCATGCAGATTGTATGCTGAACATAATCAGGAAATTCTTTATTTAAATCTTTCGTAGAATTCATTGGAGTACTATTATCAGGCTTTCTATGTAAGGTTTTTGCATACAGATAATGTTTACCATGTAGTGGAGATAAAACAAGCATTCAAAATCTCTGGCTGCTTGGTGTGGGGATATGCACATTTCTCAGCTGTTCTTGTAGGGGTTAATGTAGACTAGAAAATTTCTGGTATTGCGAGGTAGCTGCAGAATCAGTAAGATTTAGTTTTTACCTTTACCTCATTTACTTTAGCACTGCAAAAATCTGTAGGGCACAGTAGGAATTATGTCTATACATATGCATTTTGGTGGGGATTGGTGCTATCCAGCAGCAGAATTGCATGAGTTGTTTTGGTTCAGATCCATTGCATTCTCAGCAGGGAAAAGGTTAAACTGACTGTTGAATAGTTTTCGGAAGAGCTAACTGAAAAATTTGTATTCCAATGTTTTTCCCAAAATCTAGACATCCAGGTAAATGCAATCTTTTGTAGAAAACTTCTGTTTTAACACAGGTTAGGTAATTGACTAAACACTTGAAAACAGAATGCTCCCCACTTTCTAGATTTTTATTTTCACTGTTTTAGTAATTTTCTGGTTGGTTGGTTGGTTTGGTTTTGTGTTTGCCTTTTTTAAAAGTCTTTCAGAAATAAGCACTAGAATAATGTGGTTTATGTTTTAGAGTGTGTTTATAGGAAGATTTTTTTTTTAATTGCTATGGATTAGTATTCTTGTTAATATAGCAAAATTTTAAGCACTGGAGTGCTCTGAACAGTGTCCCAATATCAGCTTGTTAGTAAGAATTAAGAGGAAGATGCGTTATTTCAATCAATCCCAGGTGGATGTAGATAAATTATGAAATATCTTAATAAGGTTTGTTAAGGAGTTTGTGAGAAATATCTTAACAAGGTTTGTTAAGGAGTTTGTGAGAATTCTTTTTATTTGTAAAGAAAAAGTGAAACTATATTCTGGAAAAAATTATTTTAAAAATTAAAGTTTTACTTTGAAAGTGTTTATGTAAGACATAGCAATATATTTAATTTTCTTATAGGACTTTTCTTTATTATTCCATTGTAAAAACAACTAGAGATCCAAGTATCATCATCCTTCCAGACATGACAGATGTAATTCTGAATGTCTTTATGTTCTGTTCTATAAATATAGAAATATTGATAAATTCCTATGCTAAGATCCTTCTGGAAAACTCAGTCTGAAGCCATGATCTATTCTTTATGTGCTATATATCCCCAAGAAGGATTTTGTAAATGTTAGTTGATTTTACTGATGACATACAAGCCACATAGAGGAAATCACCTCACTCTTACACAGTTTTGTTGAGTTTGCAAAACTAACAGGCAGTGTCTGTGTTAACTGTGAGTAAATGTGAATCTTTTAGTATGTACTCACTTTTTTCCTTGTCACTTTTCTGACTCCTGTTATATTTTTTTAATGTAGAAATGTCATTAGAATGTAAAGTTTAAATATGTCTTTTTAATATTTAGATTTTTATAACATACTAAAATATAATGGAGATTTATCACAAATTTTCTATGTCTGATGTCCCTACAACCCAAACTATCTTCACTTACTACAGTGTTCCCACTAGGAATGCAGAGGTTAAGAAATTCTTAATAACTAAGACATATCTACTATGATTTTTTTATCTTCTTTAGAAAATATGATAAAAATTAAAATGCTCCCAAAGTCTTCATATAGCAAAAATAGCTTTCACTGAGTCTTCATTCATTTTCTCCAGCAACAAAGTTGACTTTCTGTCTAATATATTTTAAAAATAACCAAATGGAATAACTGAAATCCAGACAGAGAGAGGTGCTTCTTTTCCATCAGTATTGAGACTATGCTATGGCTCGCAGCTTCAGTGCACTTCTCTGTTGGTATATGTTGGACATTAATTTGCATCATCATTTGAAGGTGAAGGTGGATTTTTCCTTTATACAAGTACTGTTAAAGTGGAGAAGCATAAGGAAAGTTAAATTCTAAATGTCAGGCTCTGAACTATACTTTCTAGATTGTCCAATCTGTATATTGTTCACAGAAGCCAGTCTGTGGTACAAGGTACCCTTGTACCTTCTTTGTAGGCTTAATCACCATCACTTCTGGTCCAGTTATTTTACAGCACCTGAGCAGTCACTCCCTCTTCAGTCAATGGCAGCTATGGATGCTCAGGACTCCTGAGAGAAACAGCCCATTCCAATTAAGCAGATTGGGTTTAATAATACTATTTGCTGAATTGAAAATCAGAAGGCTGGGAATTAAGTAATATTTTTCTATAAGGTACATGCACCTGAGATCTAGGGCAAAACCAGCTTTACCAGGTCACGTTAGAGCAGATAATACCTCAAATGCTTGAAATTTTAGGTCTGTCATGCTGTACAAGTGTTTGTTGGGTTTTTTTGTGTGTTTTTTTTTTTAAAGGTGAGTTTCTATTCTGAACATTTTAGAGAAATGCAGTGCTAATGGAATTCAAACACTAGGTATCAATAAGGAAGAAGAAAAATGTGAAAAGTTCACAGAAATGTTCATAATAATTAATTTAAAATAAACACAGTTTAAACCATGTTCTACTTGCCTGTAAAGTTTAACCTGATGAAATTTGTTTTTAATTTAATAATTTACTTTATATAGGATTTTAATACAGCATATCCCTCTTTAATCTTTCTTATTACAATATGCAGATCTTCTCTTCAACTAGAGAATGAAGCTACCAGGAGACTCCAGATGTCTGGTTGTAACATTCAAACTGGCCAAAGTAAAAAAAGTGAATATATAATTTGAAAATACTTAAAACAAATTAATTAAACTAAATTAAATTGATAGTATTCCTTTAAATGTACAATGCATTTTAGAGCTTGAACATACTTGATTACTTAGATTTTTGTAGCAAATTTCTCTCTGTGTACTTCACGTTGAATCTTCTGGGGATTATGGCAGCTCAACCTTTGTGAGCTAGCAGTAAAAAGGAAATATTTACGTTTCTGTATGTAATGTGCAGTTTTGATCTAAAATAAACTTTATTGTTGTAGAATTCTGTATTTGATTAATGAACAAGAAAAGATTATTTGCAATTTCTGAGGTTTTGTTTGGACTTTTCAGGAATTATTAAGATTATCTTGCAAATAATCAGGATTGCTAAGGGACATCCTAAATTACACCTGTGCAACTCTGTGAGACTTCTTGAATTGTATTAGCAAAGGTCAAACCAATTGAAACAGAGTAAACAGATGATGCAAGTGAAAGAATGTGTCTTCAACTGTTTCTAGGCTGAGCAAATGTAAAAGCACTATAAAAGCAAGCAATGTCACTCTCCGTATATACTGGACAATTCTACTTCCAGGCATGATTTAATTCTGAAGAGTGACAGGACAGTCTTGTTCAACATTTCTGTAGGATTTGAAAGGAAAGCCAGTTAATTTTTGTGATGATTCATGCCTGAATATTTTGCACACTGACTAGCTCAGCTAAATAAGTGAGGGAGAGCACAAACAAACTGGATTATAGTTACTTGTGCAGACTTGTTTATTAGCATCCACTTAAGAGAGACAGTTGGTTACTTATGCAACCTGAGCTCAGATTGCACAGATGTCACCAAGGGCATACCTTTAAAAAATGGGATTACACAACTGTAATGAGAACACTGTTTGGCAGGGAGAACCATTGTTACAGGAAGTGAGATGAAAGCAAAAAATAATGTTGGGTGATTAAAGGAGCCAAGGTTTGTTTTGTATGCCTGGCAATTTTCTTTGTAAAAGACCCAAAAAACCCGAAACACCCACCCTACCCTGTCTCTCTGCATGACTACAGAAAGCAATATCTGGTGTCAGAACCAAGGCACAACAAATATGGATTTTTTTCATACTGTTTTTATAGGAATTTTTCAGAACAAAGCTATACTTTGAACCATGCCTTAAGCTTTTATGCAACAACTTAGCTTTGCTACTTTATTATCTACATCAGCTGATTTAATCACTTAAGACTGAAAACAAATACTTTTAGAATTTGTTAATAACAATAGAATGAGTTAATCCACCAATTTAAGAATTCTTCAAATCACCAAAAGAAATTGTAACTTTTGGTTTTATATATATAATAGATTAGAACATCATAAACTAATAAATTAAATATTAAAACTAATGGAGGCTAAATGGAATCTCAGACAGGTCCAGTGTCTAATGACAAGCAATTACTTAAATAACCATTTCATGCTGCTAGGTTATTCCTTCACCAAAGATGTCATGGTACTCTTCTAACTCTCCATGTCTGCTTTGCTTCAAAACCTTTGAGAAAAAAATTAAATAGTCACCAGACCAGGATAAGTAAGATGTGTGCTGACTTTTCAAGCTTTGCCTGTTTCTTGAGGGACATAAATTCAATTCAATCAATTCCCAGTAAGCAAGACAGCCATGCATATTTTTAGAACAGCCAGTTCTGCATCTGCATTTATCTACTTTTTTATGTTGGCCGGGTTGCTTGTAAAAGATGGTACGAAATATAACCTGTAGGATGATAACTGCTTTCTAAACATAAAAATACAGGTTGATTGAAACTACATAGTAGTTGTGTTCCTTATAATTTGTCATCAGTAAGTGTAGAAGTAATGTCTCCAGTATAACCTAGAACAGGAAAAAAAGTGGCTTCCTATCTACATATTGTTACTGATAAAACATGCACACCTTTTCTTAAAAAAAAAAAAGGCCTCGGGGGAAAAAAAATAAATTACTTCCATGCTGGAAGCAGAAAAAGAGTAAAATATTTGATTTCAAATTAGCTATTTGAGGGTTCTACTTGTTCATATTTGTCAGTTTTAAATGAGTAGCATCCAGAAGGGCTACTAGATGTTCTGTAAAAAGTTATCCCAGATATTATTGAGATCAAGAAAAAAGTTGTAAGGGAGACATAGAATCGAAACTCATCTGAGTTATAATTGTTTTACTTACTGACTATTTTTGGGCAATTTAATATAGGATGGAAGTGCAAAACTGAACTAAATTATTTTACTTCTTCCTTTGACCATGCTCGGTTAATATGAGAGATGTGAGGATTTTGCCTGGAAAATTTGTGACAAATCCAGAGGGTTTTAATTTGAAATTATTCCTTTGATAATGTCAAATAAGGGTTCAGAGCCCAACATCCAGCCTGGAAAGTAACGCCAGTGGCTCACCTAGCAGCTCTGACACCAGCCCATGACTGGCATGGTGCTAAGTCTGTGCAAGGTCAGCGGCTGGTGGGAGGCACCATGGGCTGTCAGGTGCCCCAGCCGTGAGGGTGCAGTGCAGGTGTTCCTGGATTGCCCACTTGGGAAGCAGCTGCTCTCCACCCTAAGCCAGGCAGCTGGCTGAAACCCAGGACTGAGAACTCCCTGGTTTAGCACAGAGAAGACAAAGGAGTGGAGTTTGCAGGCGTATAGTAGAGGTAAGAAGAGAGAGAAGTAGGTGCAAAAGTATAAGCTGTTTGATCAGCTGATGAAAGCTGCTGGTGTTCGCAGCCTCTTGCTAGCAGGTTCTTGCTGCAGATTGTTGTAGTAAAAGCACTTGGTAGGTCAGAATTGCAAAGATGTGAAGGTTTTTATACTGGTGTACTGAAGACCTGATACTTGCTATCCTTAGGCAGTACCACTGCTCTCACTTCTCAATACTGTGCTGTCATCTCTACAGTGATGCCATTTTCTGATCCTTTGTCTCTTCTGTATTTGCACTGTGAAGTCTGATTTTGAGTTTCATGTTTGAATTCTCTTAATAGTTTATTGCCCTAGTTAGAACAGCTGGGACCAATTCATCACTGGATGGGTGTAACCCAAACCTGTGTATTCTATAGCCTTCAATGCCATTTCCCAGAAACTGTTATCAATAGAGCATTTACACCCTCTGCCCAGAGCAGCCTGACTCCTCAGGCTATAAACTAGGTGTTAAGAGGCCTGCGAGATGGGAAGATGTTCCTGTCTTCATGCCCTTTTGTGGAATTCCCTGCCCTGAGGGAAGGACTGAGCATTCCTGCCTGAACTGGAGAATATATAAACTTGGAGTTTTGGAACCTTTTTACCACTCGTGGGATCCAGAGGAAGACTGCAGCTCACCACTCTCAACCAGACTGAGACCACCACCCTCAACTGGACTGCAATCACCACTTTTGACCAGACCGCAACAGCTCTCCCACCAGCAGGTTTTCCCCCTCTCCCTTTACTTTGGACTCAGGGGGGCCCAAGGAACACCACTTTGTTCATGCCCCAGGGTGCTGGGTTATACATTTGGGTTTTTGTGGGTTAAAACCAATTGTTTGTCTGTATAATCGTACTTATTGTATTATTTTATTAAATTGTTATTCTGACTTACAATCTCTCTTTTGAGTTGAGTTCATTTCCCCTGCTGGTTAACTTTTAAACCAGCACATTTATATTTTCAGTATTTATACTTTCCCCTATTTCCAAATATGTCACCAAACAAAAAAATATTTAAGTGTTTAAAATAAAACAGCCAGAAGATTATGTTAAAAAGCAAACAATTAATGGTTTTTATTTAAAAACTATAAATACTTTCTGTGTTAACTCATGTACTTGACAAGTTTCTCATTCTTAAAGAAGCATTTAATTTCCATCATTAAACCTCTTAAATGTATTCAGTATTTACATTCTTCTCCCTCCCTTCCTAAAATCCGTATTCTCTGGAAACATTGGAGGCAAACCTCAGTTTTCTGTGCCTTCAGTATTTCTATCTTTGAGCAGCTTTCACCTTTGAGCAGTCTTATTGTTAGACTAAATGAACAAAAGAACAAAAGTCTTCCACTACAGCAGAAATTAAATGAGTTTCATTATCTAGAAGTAAAATTCCAGTTTTCATTAATGGATTTTATTTCATAATAGTTAAATTTCTTGTCCACAGTGGTAATCCTCTCAAATAAGCATGAGGGAGCTCTCTACCCATTTATTATTTTCTTTGCACCATATAACAAAGCTTTTCACTTGATATTTTCTGCTTTTATCTTCTTGGGGCATCTCTGCATGAATGATGCAACTGGATTTATGTATATGAAAATCAGTGCTAAAACCCCACAAAAGTGCATTCAAAAAAGTGCAAATCTTTGAACTTAAAATTAAGAAATTTTACTTGCTTTTGGACAAAGAGTATTTGAAGACTGTTCATACACCTGTCTCTCTGCTCTGAGTTGTGTTTGCGATCTATCACCTCTGTTTTCTTTGCTCTGAGGCTTGTGTTGAGCAACCATTGTGTTTACCTGTGTGATGTCTGCTTTTCCAGTTTGCTTTTTGGAAACTAGGTATTGTCTGGAAGCAGCAATTCCTCCTTTGAACTCCAGAGTAATACCCCCTTAATTCTGAATACTTGATTCTGAAGTATTTCATGCTGCTTAGGTAAGAGAAGTCACTTCTAAAACTGCTCACTAGTTTCATGGCAGGTTTGCAGGCTGTAAGGTGATGGCAGCAAGAGAATGTTTGAAAAGTATACACTGTGTACTCTAGATTACCAACACCACAGAAGCTGAAGCAGCCTCATTCATAGTGTTATTTCATAATGTTACCTCCCTATACATAATCTTCATACCTTCATAATCAAGCTCTCGCTTGAGTACATGTTAAGTGGACTACACCAGAAGACCCTAAACCCCCTGTGGCTTGTGGGTAGTATATTACCCAATGCAACTTTCTGACATTGTTTATAGCTATAAGAAATTAAAAGGTTGTAACAGAGGTTGGCAAGAAGAAAAGCAGCATGTTACTTGCTTAGTATTTGTCCCTAATGGACTAGCAAAAGTTTGGACCACTAGACTATAAAGAATGAAATATCCAGAAAAGTACTTTGAATAATAAAATTAATGAATGTATGAGTCTTCATATTGTGCCTAATTAGATTAACTTAAAACAATTTTTAGTACATGGAGGAAGAGAAGAAAATACTGCATGATTCATTTTGAACAAGAATTATGTAATAGTGTGATGCTGGTTAATGCATTATGACAGCATGTGAAGAATTATCTTTCTTCCAGTAGCTGAACAGAGCCAAAAGGAAGTTATGCCTTCCTTCTAAGTATTTGTGTGCACTTTATAGTATAATTATGAAATTTTAACTGTTAGCAACACTTTTTCTCACCATAACCATTTTTTTCTCTTGTCTTGGTGTACCAACTGCAAGATTATTCTTGGTGCTTTGAATCGTGGCAGTTTATATTGAAGAATGAAGTGAATAGAGATCTAGAGAGTTACATGGTGTAGAAATAACATTTCTAGCTATTTTTAGTGGTTATAGAGAAGAACTGAATAAGGTAGGATAATAGAAGAACAATATATGACACTTTACTCTTGGAAATCAAAGACTAAATAACACTATTCTAGTCACTACCAGTAGGAGATAGAATTATATCTTGGTGTTTCCAGGAGTTCTGTGTATTCTGACTCAAGTAGCCACAGCAGGCCTCCCTGCCTGAGCAGGTCTGGTCTTCATCTCTGGTAAATAATTCAGTGTAGCACTTCTTCTGTGAAGAAATATTATTATATGTGTTTAATAAAAAAGATTCACAGAGTAAAAATCATTCTGTAAATTCTTTAGTAAACAGTATAACTCTGAGATTCTTTGGCTGCATGCAAAGCACTGCTAAATCAGAATGAGAAGCTCACGATACGGTTCCTGGTTCCATAAGAAGGACCTGGCAGTGATGGAAATATTAAAAAAAAATTGCCTGAAATCCTTTAATTTAGCCAGACAGAGTAATAAATGACACAGTTGTCTTGTTCTTTTTATGCCAGGCTAGTTTGCTCTATGTACAAACTTATGAAATTTCTATTATCTTTCTTGAGCTAAACTTTTTGATTATGGCCTCTGTCTGACCAAATATACTGAATGCAATTTAATACTGTGTCAGTCCCCGTCAATGCAGCATCTCTCTTATCTCCCACAGGTGTTATTCCAAATGAAGTTTCAGGTGCTGCAGGACAAGTTGAAGGCAGCCTAGTTTTTCATGATAGAATAGTTTGAGTTCATATTGCATTGATTATAAGTTTAACTGTATAATTGCAACCCTTAGGTTAAACACCCTTCCCCTTTCAGAGCCCTGGAAAAGTCCAAGTGGTTTGAAGGAAATTACCAGAGGAAATACTCACTTGAAGACGCGTCATTGTTTTGTGGTGATAAGCCTTTTTTTTTAAAGGTTTTTTTCTTTCCTTCTGTAAGCATAGCATTGTACTACTTCAATTACAGGCATCAGAGTTTATTTTGGATAGTTGGAAAACCTTGCTATTTAGAAGGTATGTGATCCATTTTCATAGATGCACTCATCGATAAGGAATATTTTATATTAGCAAATCAAGGTGGCATATTTTATATTAATAATGAAACATAACTATTCTGTGAGCTGTACCTTATATTTCTTAACCCAATGTCTCTGGCCTTTTCCATATAAGCAGGGAAAGACTTCACATGTGAGGGAGCAGTGTGGAATCAAAATGACAAAATAAGGTGAGCAAAGTCTGACAGAGAACAATTTGATTATTAGAATCTGAGTTTAATTTAAAATAGTGCATGTTAAGAGATGAAGATGCAAAATCACATAGTTGGAGCATTCTAAGCAGTTTGCTAATTGCTTCCCTTTTAAATAATATCTTTTTCAAATCAAAGATTCTCACATCTCAAGGTTCTGCATTTGCAGTGTTTCTTTGCAGACAAGGGGGATAATAAAAAGGAGGCATGTCAGCATGTCATCTTTATGTACAGGTGAGCTCCTAGAAATGATGAAATGGCATAAGAATGCAGCAAGGGAAGCATATCTTTTCATTATATATGTATGCAGTTACATAACCGTGTCTGTTAGACCAAAGGTTTAAAAATATTTTAAATTATAAATCTGAGAACAATATCAAATGGTCCATGTTTCAATCCCATATCTATCACTAAGTTGCTGTGCAGTCTCTTGAGTCTTCCAGAACTCACTTTGCTCACCTGTGAAACAATCTGTGTTTATTTTATGGGCATGCCATCAGATTTACCACACATTTCTTTCTAAAGCTCCTCAAGAAAGTCAGATAACGTATGCAAATCAATACTGAATAGTAACTGTGCTTTTGTAGTAGTTCAGCAGAGGTGATGAAGAATTCACTACTTTCAACTGAAAGGCAAGTGACTTTTCTTTATGTAGAAGTGCCTTATGGGCCTGTTATTGAGAAGAAGTCAGGCATGAAACAAATTTCAAGCCTAAAGCCCTTGATCTCTTCAACCAGATACTCCACCCTACTCAGTGAGTGGCAAAGCTTGTAGTAAATCCTAGGAGCTAGAGAGGGGAGTTAAGAAGGATGAGAAACATTTCCCTCCAAAACATTTAATTGAAAAGTATGAGTAGTGGGGAATTGAGTATGCCAATACTCAAACAACAATATAGCAGTATCAGGATATTATCTTAAATGCTGACAAGTTCCTGATCTGAAACTGGTTGAGTGTTCTTATAGATCTGTCTTGAATTCAAGCACTAATTGATAAATCTAGCTACATAAAACTGTTGTCTTTGTGCTTTTATATATAATGGCTGTGTGCAATCACAGAAGAAAAATATGTATTTGCTTTATTTTATATATTCTAGGAACTGTGATGTAGGGAATTAGTTTAATTATTCCTAAATTGCTGTTTTCTGTATTCTGCATCCATCAGTTTCATAAATCTGATGGCCTCAGAAGGAAAGTGAATATTTTTCTTAATGACCTACCAAATTATACACTATTGTAACTGGGAAAAAATACTTCCTGATTCTCCTTGAAATAGCTCCTTGACTCTTGCAAATGTTATTAAGTACATTTCTTTAAGAATCTGTTATGCTATGACTTAGTGACTTTTCTCAGCTGTGAATTCTGCTGGGTACAGCATCTCCAGTGATGTGGTTTTAGATGTTCTGCATTTTAGCTAAAGGAATCACACATATTAGGGGTTTTTTTAGGTCTTCCCAATTCACTGTCTCAATATCTTTGCATGTATTTTTAGCCCTGCTGACTAATTGAAATTATTAAGTAAAATCATTTGCTGTTTCTTAATGATAGTGTTTAAGGGGAAAATATTATCACAGAATCAGAAAAATCCCAGCAGTCCCAGTTGTGTTTTATGAATGTGTATCTCAGTATTCTTACAAAGCACCTAAATATGCAGTCATTTCTTTGACCTTTCTATCACCAGCTGGGCAAGATAAGAGCAAAACTAAAGATGTGTTTGCAGGAAATTGGGTAGGATCACTATTCATTAAAATACCAATAGAAGCACCAAGAGATGCAAAATAGCTTGCCCACTGTGGGTGACAAGGGCACTGGGAGATCTGGGAATAGATCCCAGGTCTCCTCAAAATCAGGCCATTCTTCTCTCATGAGGAATCTGTCTTCAGGAGCAAGTTATTGTCTCTTCTTAGATACAAGGTCCCTACCCATATAGATTTGATTTTTTTTTGTTTTGTTGGGTTTTTTGTTGTTGTTGTTGTTTTATTTTTTTTTATTTACACTGTTATTACAGAAATAAGAATAAAAGCACTCAAGTGAGCATCTGCTGCTGGCTAATTTAAAATCAAACTCATGACTAGCATCACTGTTGATAGAAATTATTGCCGTTTTATAGCACCGTTGGCTCCCTTTTCTTGGCATTCAGAGTTTTTAAGGTACATTTAAGTAAAATAGAAGTTAGGAGAAAGGTTTTGACATTCTAGACAAAGCAGAAGAGAAACACCACTTAACAAGGTATTGATAAAATTAAAATTTTTGTTTTAGGAAAGTCAGACTCTTGCAGGATCAAATCCTGTCACTCACTTTTAAATATTCCCATTCACAAAAAAGATGGCTCTAGTGAGCCAGTTTACTGCAGTGGTTCTTAATAGTCTTTCTTCAGTGGTCGAGCTTGCACTTTGTACTTTTGGAAAGAGAGGTATATGGCATGAAATGTGATCTCTGAACAGTTTTCCCACTAGAGCAGAGAGGTTGTGTTCCCTCCCAAGGTGCAGAGGAGCAGTGCCTGTCAGCTTTTCTTCTCTCTGAAGTGAGTTAATTCCACTTGGCTTCTCAGTGTGAACAACTGTGGCTTTTAGGTTACCTTTCAGTTTTTTCAGACAGTACTCTTGCTCTTTTCATAGCCTTGTGCATTTTGAACACACTCACAAATCTGACTTTTCCCTCATGTCACTCACCATCTTTGTTCAAATGCCTGTTAATGAACCTTTTTCCTCCATTTTACCTTAACTGAGATATGGGCACTACAGATGAATATATGAATGCACAAATAAATAGCATAGACTGTTTGATATGAAGTCAGGCACATGGTAAAGAAATTTAATATTTGATACCCAGCAATTAGAGCAGCTTATACTTTGTACACAAAAGGATCATACAGCAGACATAGAAACTTTGGGTTTAGTCAGTTCCCTGACCCGAATGTTTTTAAACTTTTATCCCACTGTTGGTATAGTTTTGCATTTGTAATACTGACAGTGACTCTGCAAAGGCATAGTTATAATCTCCTACAACAGTGTCATCTGGTGGTGGTTGTAATTCACAACATTTAAATAAAAAAGTAAAAATAGCAATCAGATCAGTCTAAAAAAATGCTCTGATTATCTATTTATACTAAAGCTTTTAGGGTTCTAATCACAGCACTATAAAGGATTTTGCATGATTTCTTCTCATTCTGTGGGCTGCAGGTACAATGAGTTACCATAATTTTCACTGCACTGTCAGATAACTGCTGTCTTTTGTAATGTTTGTGATCAAAATACTTCCAAACTGAAACTGTTTATCTGTGCATCTATGCATGGTACACTCCCGGACTGCTTTAATATCAACAACAGTATTTTGCATTTTATGAGTAGGAGTAGAAACTGCAAATATTACCAAATGCAACATTCCATAAACTGTCTGTAAAGAACAGTGGTGTGTACGTAAGTTCTGGACAGTAACTTCTAATACATGATCAGTGCTCCCTTCTGCTTAGTTTTTTTTACTCTATTACCAGTTCTTGTTAGTTTCTTTTTAAAGTAACCCCCTCAATGTCAAATATTATCCAGGCAGAATAATAGGAATATTCAACATTGTTTTAACAGTAGGATGATAAGAAAAAAATCAAACATGAAAAACCTCCTTTCCAAAAAATATGAATCAACATTAAAAAGTTATCAGAAATGCTACATATATTATGTTACATTGTTCTATGTCTTTTAATATTTGTGTTGGATGACTGGACTGAAAGAATTAGCTGCTAGCAAATTTATACATCTTTGACAAAGTAATTGATTTTGAATGTGTGGAAAAGAATATTGAAAGACATACTCATAATTCATACCCATAGCTTTTTTTATGACTTCCAGAAAGCTGCAATAACTTAAAGACAGCATTTTAAAAATTAGCTTAGATTGGCTGAAGGCCATATGCTTGAATACTTCAGCCATCAATAGCAACTAAAATAGTTACTGGTTAAGATAGTATCAATACTCCCAGTAACAGAGTTGCTTGTTAGCCGAACTTGAAATAGCGCTTAGTGGTATTAGTTGAGTTTATAGTTAAGCAAATTGCTCACCAAAGACTGTATGTTCCTGAGCACTCTGAAATAACTGGCAACATAAAACTGTTCCGCTCCTGAGTGCCTCTGTCTCCCTTGCGGCACCTCTAGTTCTCCGGGGACTCTGCACAGTAAGTCAGCAGAAATTGCTTGGTTTTTTGTCAGGTTAGTTTTCTGCTGACTGAACGCATAGAAATGACCAAGGGAACAGTCTGACAAGCACTGGAGCTAGCAAAAGGCAAGGAATGGGATGGCAGGGATGTGTGAGCCAGCATTGCTGACACTTAGAGAGAAGTCTAGACTGCTGTGAAAACATAGTCTTTTACATTTACGCTCTATTCCCTTTCCCACGGAAATAGCTTAACTGCTATAGATTTAATTTGGAACAGACCATAACCAGTGCCGTTTGCAGATATACATGCATCTTTCACAACACTATAATATCATATTTTTCTTGTTTAGTCTATGTTAACTGGTGTACTTAAGGAAGATGAAGGGCAAATCTTCACTTTCAACAACTACTTTTAATTTTACAAAGATATCTACTAAGATCAGATCGGCCCTCTAGAAATAAGGTACTATTCAGTTAACTATGGGATTTTGACACTCTGTGTGTGTATGGAAGAATAGTTCCAGACATTTACCACAGGACTTCTGTGGGGTTTAGAGCAAATGCTTTGTATATTGCAATATATTTTAATCAAACTTGCCCAGATGCTAAAATATTTAAAGCCCTTTTGTAAGGCTTATGATAGGGTTTTGCAGAATTATCACATACGTCTTCAGAATTTGGATATTACTAGTTAATGTGGGATACCACTTTGTATTATTGGAGCACTACTAGATACATAGCCACGCATCACAAAATATTGCTGGTTTGTACCAACTCAAAAGCACAGAATTTCACATTGTCCTTGATTCTTTAGATGCCACCAATCTATATATGATTAAATGATACATACAAATATTATTTCACCTCTTTCTAAAACCCAAGTTAGGCACCTCCTGTGAAGAACAGGAGGTGATTAAGTACCTTGGAATTTACACAACAAAAGACCTTGCTGTAGTAAAAAAAAGTTCCCTAGAAAATATCCAACCTCATGATTACCAGGTTAGTATTATTGCAACCCATTAAAAGAGTTTCAATTAATAAATCACCTTACCATTTTCTGTAGCAATTGAGGCATTAGCCTAGAAAAAAATAACATCATAGTTTCTAGTCTTGTACTTGTTCTCTTCCACATAGCCTTTATTCCTGTGAAAACATCTGTACTATGAGAAACACTACTCAGAACATACCATCTCAGGCTTTAAATTTTCTAAGGAAATAATACATAGCTCTCTTTTGTATTGGATACATTTTATGAAAGAATTAACAAAGCTATGCTTTTCAGTTTGGTAGCTGTAGAAGCTAGTGTCCTTTCAGTTATATATCTATCCATCCAACTCACATACTACATTTAGTGACTTAGGTTTAAAATTAGAGTGTAATCTGTAGATGCTGAACAGAAAAAGATAATAGAGCACATAGGTGTGAGAGAATCACGGAATTATTAGGAGACTGAAGATTGTTAAAGGGTTTCCCAAACTGTTCATTAGGCAATGCTCCTCTCACTTGATAACCTCTGAATTATTTAGAAGGAACAGAAGCTACCTGACTGAAGTAGAAAATTTTTTCTTTTTATGGCAGTAGTAAACTTAATTGCCTCATTTCCTCGTGGACTGCTATTCACATGGTTTTGCCTTTTTAGTCCTGCAGATTTTTTCCCATACCTCTGTTTCAAGCTCACCTACAGAAAAGATACCATACAAATCTTCAAGATACTCACCTGGCTATTACAGCTAGTAGGTTCAGACTAGCTTTTTTGGAGGTGTTCGAAATCAACATTTGTTCTCACCAGAAATCAACTGAGTGTGCAAGTCACTGCTGTCATCTGATGTATACACAGTAGTCTTAACAGGAACACACACAAAAAGGATCACTACCAGTTGCAGTTTATCTATAATGAAACAGTCTGCTGAAAATTATTTTTCTGAACATGTTGCAAAAAAAAATTAGGAAAAACAGCAGTTTATATTTGCTGTAGATGTATTTTGGTTATTTTTTTAGTCAGTGTAACAGCAAATGATCCATTTCCTATGCACTTTTTTCTTCTAATTACTTACAGATTTCAGGAGCGTATTTCAGTGAAAACATTTCTGGGCGTTTGTGATTACTGCATGCAGCCTCCTGAGTAGGGCGCTATACAGAAGACCAGCGTGGTCATCATTTCTTGCAAACAGCACCGTGTATTTCTTAACCTTCATACAGAGTCACTGTCAATACAGTGTTTCAAAACAGTCCCATTGCTGGAGAATGAATGCTGGCTACTGCTGACAGCCCTCTGCATCTGCACGGATAGGACTGAACACATATGCATAAATGTCATCCAACAAGGGCTCTAAAACCAGAGGCTTTAACGTAAAGTAGCCAAGAACATTTCCGCCCTACTTTCATAGGGACAGTAGCAAAAACAACAGTGGCATACCCTGCCTTTCCACCCTCAATGGTACTTTAGTTGTAAACAGTATATCTCAGATTTACAAACAGAGGAGTATTCAAAAGGCTTCAGGGTGGCGCGAACGAAAACAACACGACTTTCTTATTAGCAGATAGGCTTTCAGGCAGTTTCAAAAAAGCAGCTGTTGAGCATTTAGTTGGAAGCTTTCACAAGCCCGAGAACCGAGCACCTTGTTGTTACCTTGTTGCCCGATTCTTCGGCTTGTGAAAGCTTGTCCGCGACACTGTCACTACCGGCTCAGAAGGACTCGGTCACAAGAGAGCTTTAAGACCCTCGGCGTCAGCGTTCTGGCGAGGCGGAGGTACGGAGTCACACGGTACGGCGGCGCAGAGACGCCGCGGGGTGGCTGCGGGCGGTTGTTACCGCTCCGTTTTCCCTCCCTCTTGATGGAAACGGTGACTCCTTGCTGCCCGCTCCGTTCCCTGGATGGCACCTCGTCCCGTGCCCACTGGGAGAGAAGCGAGGCGGCGCTGCTCCGCCGCGGTGGCGGCTCCAGTGCGGGCTTGGGGGAGGGGTGGCGCCGGGCATTGCGCTGGGAAGTTTGTACCTCGTCGCGCACCGTGCCGGCCGGGGCGCTCGGCTCCACGTTGGCCGCGCAGGCGCACCTGCCGCGACGTTGCCCTGCCCCGCGGAGCGGGGGCCGAGCGCGGAGCGGCGGCGGCTTCGCAGGCAGGGGCAGGTGGAACTCGGTCCCGCCGCCCCCCGGGCGCCCCTCGCCGCCCCACCGGCTGGCCGGGAAGCCGCATCCTGGTCCTCTTCTCCGTCCCGCCACCATGTTCAAGAAGCTGAAGCAGAAGATCAGCGAGGAGCAGACGCCGCCGCGCGGGGCGGGGGGACGCACGGGCTCCCTCCCGCCGCAGGTACGGCGGGGCGGGGCCGGCGTCACCGGGCCGTGTTGGGGCTTGTGGCGGCCTCTCACCCACCAGGGCAAGGCCGCGCCTCGCCTGGGGAGACCTTGGTGTCCCGTGGGCTCGTCGGACAGCGGGAGGGTCGGGTCATGCCGCGCCGCGCAGGCCCGGCAGGCCTAGGGCTGCGGTCTCCGTCGGCTGGCGGGCGTCGCGCCCCGGTTTGCTCAGCGCTTCGCTGGAACTTTGACATCCAAGTTGGTTGTTATCGATCTGCCTCCTGCCCTGGAAGCCTCTCTAGATGCTTCTGAGACCGTGGTTTGGCCACTCTACAAGGGCAGTCTTGTAGAGGAATGTAAAAATCATTTCTTGCTTGAACATCAAACAGAATGGGAATTCGTCTTTACTATTTAAAGTAATGACGCTTTTGTGTGCACTGAATAATAATCCAACATTGACTTCTCCAGTCATCCTTTTCTCTCAGTGTTTATTCTTTCAGTTCTGTAAGTTGTTTCTGTTTCCGTTCTTTACAGGGCTGGTTTGCTTACCTCAACCTTATTTTTGCTTTTTTTTTCACTGTGGAAGAACTGAGAATGTAGTATAAATCTGAGATCAAGGCATTTATTTATTTGTTTTAATCATAATTTAATCAGCTGTTTTTCTTACATGTACTTTCATGAAATTAACTGTTGGATTCTAGAAACTACCATTTTTAAATTATAATAATGCACATTACATATGACATGAGCGCAGAGTATCTCTATAAGTGATAGTGGCCAGAAAAATGTTGTGATGATTTCATACATGCATTGAAACAGAATAAATTCTCTCTTATCAAATTTTGGGCAGAAGGGCTTCAACAAGTTGTCTTTGTATTGGCAAACTCCATGTTTATAGTGTCTGCCTGTGTGTCATTGCTGGGTTTTAAGTATCCTTTGCATCTTGGAATGTAAAAGAATAAAACTGATATATAAACTCTGTATCCTGTAAATGTTAAGCTATAGGCAGGTAATTTGGTTAATTTGACAAATGGGTGATCAGTTGTCTTGGCTTGATTGAGTGTAATTTGAACCACTGGGAGATCTGACACTGCATAGTCTCAGTATTAGAGCATGGTTTCAAAGCTGCTGACATTCAGCTATGTTGTATTTCTTAAATCGCTCATTTGTCAAATAGAGGTAATATTTTTGAAAATGAGTTTATTATAAAGTTTTATGTAGTTTTTCAGTCTTATTTTAAGGTCTTTCACTGTATGTTCTCTAGTTAGTGAAATTAAGTATGTTTTTGTTAGTTGCAGTTTAGAGTGCTGTCTTGAACTGGCATGTGTGGTGAACTTTCAGTACAGTGCAGCTGCAGAGTTTACTGTTTTCAATAAACAGCAGTTGAATTATGATACCTTGCACACAGTATTGTAATCCACTTAGTTCAGGATACTCCATGCATGTGTTCAAGGGTTGGTACTTGCTGAAAATTGGCCTAGTGAATAAATTTGGGCCTAAGCGTACATGTGCACTCAACAGCGTAGTATATTGCAGTCTTTATCTGGCTGTTGTAATTAATGTTAAATTTCCTGAAACCTGATACAAGATCTTTAACCTAGTCTGTACAGCTAATCTGCTGTACTGTGGACAGAGCAGATCACATCATTCAAGGGTTGACACGAATAGAAAGGCAGAAGCATAAAATTACAACATCTGTTGTTTTATTTTTGTGTAAAATAGTTGTCTTGGAGTACTTCTTATTTTTCAGTCGCTCTCAAGTAACACTAGGGGGAAATTATAGTTGAATTTAATCTTAGAAGTAAAATAGGTTAGTCTTCTCTTCATGTGTTATTTGAAAACAGATTCTGTAAACGAGGAAGGAACGAGAAGGTTTTGAGCCCTGTAATGTACCTGAGTCTTGCAGAAAGTGTTGAGATATGGTTTTGTTACTTTGCTTTTAGTAATTCAGATCCTTAAAATGGATTACTTTCTGTTGAAACATTTTCAAACCAAATTTTCCTAACACTTTTAATTTCTTAGTTTTGTGAAACTTGTGTTTGCATTAATTTTGCTCTTTTCTTCCTATACTCTGTTGTAGAGGGGTTTCACTCACTATGCCCTCTCTGCTCTATTCATGTCTCTTGCTTTGTGACATAGAACTTGACATTTGTACTTTGGCTTGCAGTGTCTGAGACTAAATTTACTAACCTAAGACTATTTAAATCTGGATGTAAAATTTCTCAGGTGTGACGCTTTTTCTGAAGAGGTGTTTGTAGTCCTCCTTCTTTCAAATGAATGGTTGGTTTACTGATGTCATCTGTCAGATTGAGAATAGCTGCACTCTGCCCCTCACAGGCTGAGGAACACATCTGTTTCTAATTGCTGACAGAAAAAAATGCTATTGCAATTACAGGTGTCTTGGACTGATACTTGTTGAAGATTATTATCTGAAAAATAGGGATGAATTAAAAATTGAGACAGTCAATGCTTTTTTTGCTTTTTTTTTTTTTTTTTGTACTGACAGACCTTAGCTGCCTGGCCCCCGAGTCAGGACCATGACTGTGGGAACATTGACTTTCCATTTGTGAACACTGAAATTGTAAGGGACCAGTTGTGTCAGTTGAATGTTTATACATTCATGGTGTCAGATGGGATTCATCCCAGAGTACAAAAGAGCTAGCAGATGTTACTATAGGACCCCTCTCAATCATTTTGGGAACCTGGGGAGGTCCCTGCTGACTGGGAGCTAGCCAATGTTATTCCAGGTTACAAGAAGGGCATAAAGGAAAACCCAGGAAACTACAGACCTAACCTCAGGACCTGGAAAAATTATGGAGAAGATCATACTGGATGCTATTGAAAGACATTTAAAGAATAGTGCAATCATCAGACACAATTAATATGGCTTCACAAAGGGAAAGTCCTGTTTAACTGATTTAATAATCTTCTGCAGTATGGTCACCTGCCTGGTAGATGAAGGGATGGTGGTGGATCTAGTTTTTCTGGGTTTTAGAAAGGCTTTTGATACTGTTCTTCCCAGCATCCTTCTGGACAAGTTGTCCAACAGTGGGATGAGCTGGTACCCAGTGCACTGGCTCTGAATTGGCTGAAGGGCAGGGCTCAAAGAGTTGTAGTGAACAGAGAAGTATCTGTCAGGTGACCAGTTACTGGTACTCTTCCCTCTGTACTTAGTGCTGGTGCAGTCTCACCTTGAGTACTGTGTGCGGTTCTGGGCCCCATCATTTAAAAAGGGTGTGAAGGTACTTGAACGTGTCCTAAGAAGGGCACCAGAGCTGGGGAAGGGGCTGGCAGGAGTGGACTCTAAGGAGAGGCTGAGCGTACTGGATTTGTCTGGTTTGGAGAGGAGGAGGCTGAGGGGTGACTTCACTGCTCCCTACAGCTTCCTGAGGAGGGGAAGTGGAGAAGCTGTGTCTGTCAGGGGAGATTTGGACTTGACATGAGGATACACTTCTTTACTCAGAAGGTGGTCAAAACCTGGAGTAGATTTCCTGGAGAGGTGTTCGATGTCCCATGCCTGTCAGTGTTGAAGAGGCATTTGGACAGTGCCCTTAAAAGCCTTGCTTTAACTTTAGTCAGCCTTGAAGTGGTTAGGCAGTTGGTCCCTTCTGACTTAACTGTTTCATCTCTTCTCATCTAGCCATTTTCAGTTACTTAATCTTTCTGTTCCTTGCATATTTTTTCTGCGAAGCTTAGTGCCACTGAAATGACTGTAAATTGACAAGAAGTCTGAACGCAGCAGTGAAAACTGTAGAACTGTTAAGGGCAGGGTGAAGATATGTGTTGATGCCGCTTCTAAACAGTCACAAAGTGTTCATGAGCATTTGGAAATCAATTTCCTTCTGTATTATGAGGGCCAGAAATAATCTTCTTTAAAACCCTGGCATTAGGTTGGGGGTAGGGATAACAAGAGAGTAGGCTGTTGGCATGAATAGATCGTCATTGTTTTACAACAAATATGAATAGTTCTGGTGTGAAAGGAATAAATTTGTATTATATTGGCATTAATTCACTAGTATCCACATTTTACAAAAAAGTACCTATAGATTTAGGCTATAAAGCATGTGTAACTATCTGAAAAACTGTGTATTTTGGTTATATCTTTTCAGTGGTCACGTTTTTGAACATCTAACTCTCTCTCATGAGGCAAGCGTTTTGCAAAGCAGAATTTATGTACGCAACCTCAGCGATGGTGCTGCAAAAAGTTGTTAAGATATTTGTGGTGTTTTGGTTTGGTGTTTTTTTTGTTCATTCTGGTTATGTTGTAGAATATACCTAATGAGAGATCTTGCTAGTTACTTGTTTTGCATATGCTTGTTGATACTTTAATGCTCATTACATTTATACTGAAAATTTTATATTTGAAATTTGAATCATGAGGCTGACAAGCTACATTTGGCTTAGGTTGGCGTGAGTTGTTGGAACAGCACTCTACATGAAGTGGTAAAATTTCTGTGAATAGATGTTCAATGCTGATAGGAACAACAAGTACATACCAACATCATAAAATGTGGCATTTTCTGCTGCCCTTTTTCATTGTTTAGATTCAATTTTATAAATGTCGTTTTTTCTTCTTTTGTCATTTTTTGTTGTTAATTTCTTAATTTCTTAAAGTAATCAGATGGTATTACACTTGTAAATGTTTGAATCCCTGTCAAATCGCAAAACTTTTAATCCTTAAGTAACTACTATGTTGCTTGTGTTTAAAATGTGGTCTAAGAGAACCATAGTCAGAAATAATCAAAATAACCTATGTTATTGCATGTTCTTGTGGCTGATTCATGGCACATTCTGCTCTGGAGACTTTGTAGTAAGGTAGAACTTGTCACGTACAGTTTTTTTCTTTAAATAGTTCTAGACTAGGCTTTACTGAGATGTTACAGTTAGTAATTGCTGAAGTAAATTATGATACAGAATAATTAGTTCTGGACTTTAAAGTATTACTTGTTGACATACATGATCTCTGTGTAGGTCCTTTCCAAATCACCTCCACCAACTGGCAACAGAAGTAGGACATCTTCATTTACAGATCAGAATGATGAAGGCACTGTAACACCAGACAAAGAGGTCAGTTGAGAACTGTTTTTCAACTTAAAAAAAAAAAATCTAACTTTGTGTCCTTGATTACATTTTTTTTAATTCCTCAATCTCACTATTTTCTGTGCATTTATAACTATGAATAGTCTAGTTTTTAGCTTCAATGCTGAAGTGTTTAGTATTAATAAAAAAGACCTTTAAGCTTAACTCCAGATTAGGAAACTTTTTAAGTCATTAGGTGTTAAAAATCTTACCCCTGAATTGAACTCAGTGAGGTAGTGGGACAGAGCTTACATTCAGAGAGACTAACTTTGGTTTTTTGCCTCTTTTGGTTGAAAAGTTAGGTGAATCCAGTTAACTGCACAGGTAATTTGAGGTGGATGATTGAAAAGATTTAAACAGAGCATTTGTGATTGTTTCTAACTATAACCACTAATAATTATCAAACTTAAACATACTTGCCCCACCCCACTCCCCCGCTCTCCCCCAAAAAAACCCAACCCATCCCCTTCCTGAAAAACCAAACATCACACCAAACTGAGCCTAAATTATTAGTCATAAAATATCATTAAAATCACTATTAGGATAATGAGTAACCCCGGCTTGCATAATAAAGCAAACAGAGAAGATAATCCGCTCTCATCTTTTTTCATATTGAGTACTGTGGCTCTTTTGAAGTGTCTTGATTAAAAAAACCAACAAATACAAACAAAAAAATTCCCTGACTTACTGAGCATGGAAATAGGCTGGTAGCATAAGGGATCATTCTGTGAACTTTTTCAGAAGAGGTATTGACTTCCTAGTCAGAAAATTCAGACAACCACTTTATTTTTTAACACCGTGTTTTCTTCAGAAGATAATCAGTTATACATGAAATTTGTATTAGATTCCATTATGAACGCTATCAGTGATTACAGCTTGACTGTTTGCTTCCTGCAGTGGTAGAAATGAAAGGAAAAGTATGTCATGGTTTTGTTTTATATTTATGAAATGCAGTATTGAGTTTTCACAGCTATATCTATATGCGTATGTCTGTCTGTAATGAATTCCCCCTGTCCCTGGAGAGAGATCTCCCTGGAGAGAGATTCTGGTGCTCCAGAGTGTCAGAAAGCAGTGTCACCCTGGATAAATTATTGTTTTTCAGTAATTTCTGTTCTTAATGGAGGGTATAGAAGTAGAATATTGCCACATGAGAACTACCACTGTGGCCTGGGAGTGAGCTGGTGCCGAGAGTTGGTTACACTGATGACCAGTGTAAACAAAAGATTCCATGCCTTTTTAAAATTTATTCTATTATGTGTATCCATTGTATTATGTGCAGAGGTTAAAGAACAGATTTGACAAAGGTTTTCAGACTTTTTAAGCAGCAAAAGCTTAGTCGAATATGAAGTACTGAAGCCACGAGACAGTGATGTTCCTCTTTGTGAACGATTCACTATTTTTTGTCTGTCATTGACTTGGTGCTGCCTCCGCAAATGGAAGAAATCTTCCTTTCTTTTTCAGTGGGAAAATAAAGGGAAAGATTCAGTGTAACTTACTGATTGATTGATTGAAAGGTAGAATACTTTTCCTTAACTTGTATTTATTTTTTAAGGTGTTTGCTTTTATTCCAGATCAGAAAAAGGTATGTGATCCTGAAGGCTTATCTTCTTTTTCAGTTTAATCATTTGATTTAGTAAAAACAATAGTTCTCTTCACAATTTGAATAACGTATTTAAAAGATAAATACATTTCCAAATTTTCTTGGATGCTACTGACATGTCGCCTGTATGTATAATGATTTCTGAAGTGTTCGTAATTTCTATGGAGAACCACTTATTTTATTAGATGTTGTATGTTGTCCCCAGCAAACTCCGTTTTCAGACTGCTTTTACAGACAAACAGGAGAAGTAAAGAATTTCCCACAGGACATGCCAAGTTACATTGGGAGAATATTAATCTCTAAATACAGCGGTTAGACTGGAGTGATCGGAGAGGCAGAAGGAGAAATAAGATTAAGACTGATAAAAGAGTACTAAAGTGCCCTCAGGTTTACAATTATCCTTGGGCTTAGTGTGCTGCCATGACAATTTTACTTGAGAAACATATCCTTTAATTAAAAATTTAGAAAGTAGTAAAGTGTTAGAGGGATGAAAACCTCTTACTTTTTTGTAAGGACTGGTTTTACATCAAATGGAAAATATTACTAAAAGTAAGTTTAAATTATTAAGACATGAAATTTCATTTCTCCAAATATTTGTCCTAAATGTTGACAGTATAATTAAAATAAAATCATCTTTGAAATTTGTTTGTTGGATTACATTTTCATAAAATTCAGTTCAGCAGTATTACTATGCTTAAAAAAAGATGCGGGTACTGTATACTACCTCTGAAAATATGTGCCCTGATTACATGGGTGTTATGTCTTTTGGAGGGCATTTCAGGATCACTCTGGAGGAGAAAAGACAATGCAGAAAGAATCGTGCCTTGCAGAATATACCACCTAAGGAGTCTTTCTGCTGTGCCTTTTGCAACCAGACGTGTATATCTCGTATTGACCTTTTTAGCCACCAGCGCACTTGTAACAAACGTGGGTAGAGCCCTCCCCAAATCTTCATTTGTGAAGCCTAGCCGTGATGATCTCATTTGACCAGGCAGTTGTTCTATGTACAGGTGTCAATGGCAGTGACATTACAGTGAACTGTTGGACAGTGTGTAATACACTAAAAATATTTGCTTGTAGAGTATCACGTGCTAAAGCGTTTTTGCAGTACATGAGTAATTGCTAACCCTTTTACTACTGAAAGCTAAGCAAAAGTAGTTTTTCATCGTCTTGTATGTTTTCTGTCCTCCCTGTGGGCTGTGTTTTAGTATGTCTTCAATAACCATGATTTTGGATTTTTACTTCTGTAATATCAAAGTTGCAAGTATTGCATGTGAAATCTTTGATTTACACTCAGAATATTTTTATAATAAAAACAATTTCAGAATGAATTACAGTTGTAAATGACAGCATTAGTCTGATCAAAGAATTATAATAAAACATACATGCAAACATTCTTGCTTTACATTCTAGTGATAAGATTTTTTCTATTTTTCAAAATTCCAAAATGTTTAAATAAACCTACAACTTATATGCTCCATTCGTGGAATACTAAGTAGGTTTCTTTTTCACACCAACTTTCTTCTTCAGATTGTATTTTATTAGATCTGTGGATCTTCAGTGGCAGTGTTACACAGAAACTCATAATTTTTTCATGTATAAGGAAAAAGAAGTCTCTAGTTCTGTATTCTGTGACTGCAAGTAGCTCATATTTACAGTGTGAGGTAAAAGCATATATTGGTACTCGCATAGAACTTCTTCAGACAATTTGCATATCAGATGCTTTCTGACTTCGTATGTTGCCCTAGATGATTAAAATATGCTTACTTAGTGCTTCCAGTCTTTTCTAGGGAAGAATAGTGTTTGGTTTTCAACCTGTTACTGCATTCACTCTGAAACAGAATTTGAGGTAAAAAGCATCAGTTATATTCACTGTAGTTGCTGGAAGTTCAAAATTTTCTTTTTGTCCTACAATATACTTACTTAAAAGTCGGGTCCACCTGCAGAAGATAAACAGCTAGTTTGCTGTCAGCTGACAGCAAAGAGCTGAGAGCTTGCTGTGGATGACCTACCAGTCATGCAGGTCAAAATATCACTCACATCCTCTTGAGTGTTATGGAAGTGACAGCAGAGCACAATATATATAGCTCTTCTTACAGATAGAGATAAAGTAGCCATGGTACTTTTCAGTCTCACTTTAGTGCTGTAAAATTACTTTTAAAAGTGTTTTTAAATTAATTGAAATATTTTTATAGCATTGGCTATTAATAAAGCACGACAAGGCAAGCTGAAATAATATTCTTTCAGTACTTTAATCCTGCATCTTTCCTGTGTTGACATACTTAATTTGAAGTAGTTCTTAACAGATGTTGCCGTGCAAAGATTGTAGTGGTTCAGATATATCTCTTTTTTTCCTTTCTGACATGCAAATTTAAGACTAAATTTATATGTATCTAAACTTAGATTTTACAACTCCTGATGCTTACACCAACATGATTAGATCGCTCATGAAAATTAAAAGCAAACCAGAAAAGACCTTGTATTTGATTTCTGTACTACCTCTTTCTGAAAATACAGTTCTGCTTTCTTAGATTCTAGAGCTTTTTTAATTGCAGGGAAAACCTTGAACTTTCAGCTCTTCATTTTTTCCTATTCCCTGATCACAGTAGGGATGAGGCAAAAAGAGTATGTTGCAAATTGCACAAACTTTTTATAAATAAATATTTTGTAAATAGGAAAATTACTGAATTATTCACAACTTTTTTCCCTGGCATTCCCCAACTTGGACAAATAACCAAATTTATTTATTTATTTTACTCTGAGGAATGATTTACTTGTCAGTAAGAGTTGAAACTCTAAACCTTTAGCTGATAACTGAATCTGCTAGCTCCTTGAACTAGATGAGCAGATACTGGCTTGTCTCTTAGTCAAGTTTTGTACCAAAAAAAATCAGAATGAGAGTTAAATATTGTGACGAAAGATCAGCCATATCACAGCATGTTAAGGAAGCTTTCCTGTGTGACCATCCAGGAGCCACTCTGGCAGTCACACTTGCACCATCCCAGGCTTTCACTGCTGGGACTTAAGCCCCTTTCCCACAGGCAGCTCCAGCAAGCCAGCAAGTGACCTTCTTGACTCCCCACTCACACTCACATTGTCAGACAAGTTTCTCTTACTGGCTTGACCCAAGGTTTCCCACAGCAGAGTCCCAGACTTCTGGTTCCTTTAAGTAATTTTATCAAGGTGCAGCAACATAATGACAGGTCAGGCTGGGTGCCTCCAAGCTGAGATCCTGAACAAAGGAATCCTCAGGCTTTCAAGTCTGTGTGCGTGTTCCAATGATGATCTTTGATCTGGGGTCTTCTCACTGTTCAGTGGGTTCTACAGAGTCTCTGGGTTGACTGGCCACCAGCCATCCAGCACAGCAGGTCCCCATGCCCTTTTTTGGACAAAGGGCTCTTTGCTGGGGGTTCCAACCATTTCCTCCCACCCAGGGCACAATCTGCAGCTTACAATGCAGCTGTACACTGAGCTACTTGCACTAGATGTAGTCCTTAACAGCCTGAGATTAAAATCAGTGTGGATTAGGGAGATCATATGCCCTGGAGTATCACAGAATCACAGAATTGTTAGGGTTGGAAGGGACCTCTGGAGGTCATCCAGTCCAACCCCTGGCAAGGCAGTGACACCTACAGGAGGTGACACAGGAACATGTCCAGATCGGGTTTGAATGTCTCCATAGAGAGAGAGACTCCATGATCTCCCAGGGCAGCCCATTCCAGTGCTCTGCCAATGAAAAGAAGTTCTTCCTCATGTTGAGATGGAACTTTTTATGTTTTAGTTTATGAACACTGTTCCTTGTCCTGTCACTGGGCACCACTGAAAAGAGTCTGGCACCATCTTCTTGACGATGTCTTTTGAGATATGTGCATGTATTAATTAAATCCCCTCTCTCTCTTTTCTTCTCCAGATTGAACATACCCATCTCTCTCAGTCTTTCCTCCTAAGAGAGATGCTCCAGACCCCTAACCATTTTTGTGGCCCTCCACTGCACCCTCTTGTAAGATTCCAGCTCTGGGAGCTGCCAACTCACGAACTCAGCTAGGAGTTTTACTTTAAAATATAAATATAGGGTTCTTTAATACCTCGAGACAGCATCAAGAGAATAAGCCACAGATTTTTTCTCAAGGGATTTCTTTATTAATTTAGGGCAGCAAATAAGGGAACTTGGCTAAAGTTCAAAAGGACACCACACAAGCTAGACAAAATGTTCCACCACAGTACTGACTCAGTATATGCTATTAATCCACAACATTTAAATCAGAATCCAATCCCTTCAGCTCCAAGCCACCCTAAGCATCAGGAAAGGAGCAAAGAAAGAGAAGCAGAGGGAACAAAAAGACAGAGAAAGAGGGAGAGAGAGCTACCACTGAAACCTTGTAGAAGGCCAGCTCTCACAATTCCAAGTGGCAGGGCCACGACGCAAGGCAAAGACATGCCTATGGTTTTATCTGCTCTGGTCGCTATGGCCAGCCCCTCTAGGCCACCAGCCACTCTGGGGCTCCAGGCCAGGGTGGGGGGCAGTATCCTCACTGGCCCTGCCAATCTGTGCTGGGTTAGGGGCTCCAGGACGTGTGGTGTGTTATAGTTTTCCCAGGCTGTTTGTGACTGACAGCTACCCCGGGGCTTCCCCATGTGGGCTCCAGGAGCCTGCCATGGGGGATGCAACGCCACCTCACCTTCATGACGTTTGACCCCTCCTTCCCCCTCCACACACACACACACACACACACACACTCCCCATAAGGTGGTTCTGACCCAATAATAACTGGTCGAATGTCTAACACCTCTCCAGAAGCAACTTGTCTTTCTTGTACTGAGGAGCCCACAACTGGACACAGCGCTCCAGGTGTGGCCTCACTAAGGCTGAGTAGAGGGGAAGGATCCCCTCCCTCGACCTGCTGACAGTGCTCTTCCTAATGTCCCCCCCCGGATCCCATTGGCCCTCCTGGCTGCAAGGGCACACCGCCAGCTCATGGTCAGTTTTTCATCCACCAAGACTCTGAGGTCCTTCTCTGCAGAGCTGCTCTCTGGGTAGTCAGCCTCCAACCTGTACTGGTACTTGGGGTTATTTGTCCGCAGGTGCAGTGCTCTACACTTGCCTTTGTTGAACTTCATTAGGTTTCTCTCTGCCCAACTCCCCAGCCTATCAGGGTCCCACTGAATGGCAGCACAGCCTTCAGGTGTATCAGCCGCTTCCTCCAGAGTATGTTTCAAAGAGAATGTTGGAAGATCTTAGTAGGATTTCTATAGCAAGCTTCAAGTGTGATGTGATGGCATTCAGAGGATTAGAGAAGGTTAATTAAACATCTTTGCATGCTCTGTTTCTGATATGCTTCATCCCACTTGGAGTCACCACTTGTCTAGTTTTGTTGATCACTGTACTGGCCTAGTGCTAAAGTGGTGCTAGTGATGCATAAGACAGTATAGCACCAGATGTCTTTAATGTTTCTGAAGCTACTAAGATAATTCAGAGTGGCTTTTAGGACAAGTCCTTAAGTGCAAGAATCCCGTGGTAATATTGTTTAATTTTGCCTGACTAGCAGGTTGTTTCTTGCTTGTTTTCCAGGCATAGGTGAATAATTTTTAGTTACTTTTAATACCCCTTTCCCTAACATCCCCCCCCAAGTTAACTAGACAGCTAGTTCTTAAAGCCATATTGAATAGATGATTAAAAAAATTAAAAATGCAGATAAAAACACATGTATATATTGGAAAGCATTAAGTAGTGTAATTATAGGACTCACTAGAGAGCTCTGCCTATAATGGTAAAAACATACCTGTCAAAGTAACAAAAATACTGTGAACCAGTCCTTAAATATTTTCATTGTTGGTCACCCAACATCCGAGAATGGAGGATGAACTCGCTAATGGGTAGATACAGCCAGTTCTAAATATGTTAAAGAAATTACACTCTTGGACCATGACTGAGCATGTTCTATCTTTGGTAGCTATTTGAAGTGTGAAACTCTTGGCTACTGGAGAAGAAATACTTTGGAATTTCGTTTTGATACAGTAATTACTATTCTGCCTCAGTACTGTACTGTATTTTGTTCTTCTTTATTTGTAGGGTTGGCTCCTTCCCTTTTGTGCTTGCCTTTACTCAGTTGACAGCAGGGTGAAGCTGAGATTATTTAGAAATGCTCTTGGATCTGATCAACATCTGTGAAACTTAACAGAATTGCTAATTGCATTCTACTGTTTGTGTAAACTATTAATTATGATAGAGACCCTGGAGTTGTATGTCTGAAAACTCAAGCAGTGCTGCATCAATTTATATTCATAAGGTTTTTTCTTTCTTTTTTCTCAAAATCATAACATAATATGGATTGGCATATTTTAGACAGTGGATAGCCTGGATCTTCCAATCTTGCTAAAAAGGAGTTGCCTACACTATGTATCAGTCTACCAGGTAGTTTGAGTGGATTTTTAAAATTAACTCCTGCCATTGTTTAAAGCTCTCTCTCCTTCCTGTAAGTTTTGGGGTTTGTAATTAATGTTTTGTGAAAGAATTAATGTCTAGGTCTCCTGTTAGAACTTGGCTGCAATAACATGGTCATGGACTTCCAGGGATGACTAAAAATCCTAACAACTCTTAGGTGCTGAGCAAACTGACAGTCCATCTTTTTTTTGGAGGGGGGTGAACTTGTTAGAGATCAAATAGGAATTATTTTTAATGCAAATTGTTTGGTGTACTAAGTAATGGAATTAGAATAAAGCGAAGTAATGCTATGGTGAAATGTCACAAGTTAATATTTTGAGAAGCATTAGCATGCTGTTACTATGAAGAGATAATTTAATTTGCCTGTGATTCCTGAAGTTCTTGGGTCATGTTGTTAAAAAGTGACTTAACTAAGCTGAAGATAATGTTACATGTTGAAAATGTTCATAATCTTTTGGTTAATAATATTTGCTGTAATCCATTTATCAGTGCTTTGCAAACTGTGTTTTATCTTCTTAACTGATCTTCTCCAAACATACAAAGTAATTTTTATCTTAAAAGATTTCATAACTTTATTTTTGGTGGAGAATTTGCGTGCTTCTAATTCAAGAGGCCATCAGGCTTGCTTGTAGTACTACTGCTGTATGTTTGTGCACTTGTGCATGCATAATATTTGCCCCTTTCTTTTTCTGGCATATATCCTTTAAAGAAGAGGAACGTGTGCAAAATGCATAGCAAGGTCAAGGCTATGAGCCTCTACAATTGTCAGCACTGGAGGAAGATTTTCTGGAATCATTATCATTTATCAGCTTTCTTATTTTTCCTTTGTCTAAAAGCTCAGATAAGGAAACTTCTATTGGTTTTACACACTTGAACGTATATAGCAGGAACTTTAACACAGTTTACTCTTTAAATATTACACTTCTAATAGGCTGAGACTGGTTACCAGTCTCACAAAACTCAGCAAGTGTTTGCAACCACAATGAACGCAGAGGGCAAGTGTGCTGAGGCCAGAGGGGTGAAAAAGATTGGGAGCAGGAGAAATGTGACCATCTCTTTTATTAGCAGCTTGTCTTTGTAGCAACTTAAAAGTGAGAAATTTCAGCTGAGTTTCTCAGACCTAGCTAGTTATTGGCAAATCCAACAATCAGAAGCTATTGTATATGGCTGTCAATGAACATTAACCACTTACTACATTTTCCGAAAGGGTTTTGTGAACATAAATTGAGAGTCATGTAGTGTTCCAGATCTCACATATGAAAATATTTTTCCTCTCTCAATTTGATTGATGTAAGTAAGCTACTAGAGCACTGGAGTCAATGTAACTGTCAGAAAAAAAGGTAAATCAAACTCTTAACTTACACTGTAATTTATTTGGTTCCTAAAAATACTATTTAGTAACTTGATATAGGGTTTTGTCTCATTATTTCGGAACAGTTTTGCTTTGTTTCATGTTTTGGTTCAGTCAGCAGACAGCACAATTCTGAAATCTCAGGCTGTAAGAAAGGCTGAAAGAACCTTGAACTTATATATAAATGAGTATAATCATGAGAAGAATATTTTTTTGAAATCTATTACACATCCTAACAGCATTAGATTGCATTACATTAAATATATATATCCAGTTTGAATTCAAATTCCGGTCTCCTTCTCTTCATGTTTTCATCTCTAGGGATTTAAATCTCTTCTTAGATACTGACTTGAAAAAATGGTTAATTCATCTTGTGGTATTTTTACAAAATAGCCTTCTAGTAGTTTAAAAACAATATAAGGAATTTTTTTAAATGTAGTTAGAATTCTAGTGTATAAGAGCACTGATGATAAATAGTCAAAAGCAAGCAATTTATAGTGTATATAACTGAAATATTGATAGAATTTTTAGAATAGTGGGTTGTTCATGCATAACTGAGAGCGTATAGGGCTCGGTGGTATATGATGATAACTCATCCACAGAAGTTTAAAAAAGTTACAGTATAAATGCCTGAAACATTTTCTTTATCTTTGGCTAAACCAGGATCTGTCTTTTAAATTGCGTGCTTCTTTACTACCAAATGATAAAAATTGTATTTTGGCTGTTCTGAAATGATCTAATGCATATTTTCTGGTTATGTCCTGCCTTTATCAATATCTGTTGTCTCATAAACTGCTGTATTGTTTTATTATGTTTTTAATAGCATGGAAAAAATGAGTAAAGTTCTGCAGTGTTCTTTATTTCTTGATTTATTTTCATTTTCCTCCTTTTTGCATTGAATGACAGCTGTTAGCCGGAATGATAGCAGAACCTGCTTTTCTCTCTGAGTATACTATCTTTGCTTTGGATCCCACCAAACAACCTAAGCCACAGAGTGACAGTGTGGTGAGTCCTCCCACCCCTCTTAGTAATGCCTTTAGCAGGTGGAGGAGAGTAATGTACTAGAAGGCAAACCTAGTGTTGCTTGTGGCTTCTTCTCACAGAGACATCCATCTTAACTACCTTATTGCTAACCCTGCACTAAATTTCACAGAGGTAGTACCTGATAGCTCCTGGCTGGTGTGCTGTATGATGTGAATTTATCGTAACATAAAAAAATTAACATTTTCTCTTATACAGGTAACCGTACCCTACACAACTTTTAAATAATTGTTGCACAAGTTTGTATGTTTGTTGCATAGAATCTTCCACTTCATGTTTGTATATGTCTGTATATATTTCAAGATAAATGGATAGGATAAACATTGGGATTGGTTTTGTGTAAAAATTACATGCTTTTTGCTGTGTACAAGAAAGGTTGCTTGTCATTTACTACTAATGGTAGCAGGAAATAATTATTTCACATAGACTTTGAAATTAATCTATATCTAGTTGGTACCCTGGCAGCTATTATTGTGAAGATAACTAACCTTTTTTATAATAATTGATTTTTATTTTAAATATACATTTCTTTGCCTGGAATGTTGTTTTCATCGTATATAAGTGGAGAAGCTCAGTGAGAAGAGATGAGACGTGAAGAGGAAGCAGCAGGCACAGGGACGAAAGCAGACTTCCGCTTTTTAATATAGGCACATACAAAACTGTATTCTTACTATTGTCCCAGGACTGGAATGGCATCCTTCACATGCTTCAGAGGCATGGCATTCCTGAGTCGGTAGTCAAATCACGGTATTTTTTAGAGTCCCAGCTCATCCCTGGTGCTTTTCCGGTTGAGTAAGTGCTCTTTTGCTGGTCATGCAGGGGCTGAAAATGACAAGTCACTGAAAGCTGTAGCAGGATAGAAATCTAATAAGGAGGTGGACAGAGCAAAACACACCATGTTGTGTTGGACTTTTCTCTCTCAGGCTAAGCAAGATTAGACAGAAACAATGATTAATGATTAAAATGGTGATCCATGGAAAGTCTTAATTTGTTGCAAATGGTTATGCTTTTTAGAGCATGTCCTTAAAACACAGATTCATTACCAGTTCAGTCGTGTTTTCAAGATTGAACTTTTTGGACATGCTGAAAATCTGTAGTTTCAAAATAGTTACTAAATTTTTTTTTCAGTTCTAGGTATTTTGACCATATTCGAGATCCAGCAATTGCTACTTAAAGATTCACTGCAAATTTAATTAAGCTTTTTTGGTTTTCACTATACAGAATATCTCTAAAACAGTTTTATTTCAAATAATGTATTTGTGTGATTGCTCAAATATTGTCTTTATATGATCTTTTAGTATGTACTGGCTTGCATATTTATATACAAGCCTGCATACATAGCAAATAGTTATAATGTACAAATTATTGTTAATGTGTACCAGTGTGTATTAATAATATGTTACCTGTAAAACTGATTTTTTTCTCTGAACTTTTTGAAAACTCTAGAGCAGTACTCTCACAGTACTCATTGGAGGGGGAGAAAACAATGAAAGTACAGAATGGGATGTCTGATTATAAAAACAATTATATTAAAAAGCACCCTACATTATGTATGTTTGGGAAACCTAGATAAACTAAAGATACAGGAGAGGGAAAGTTTCATCAACACACACAAATGCATGTTAATTCTGCTAAATGAAACTGTGTGTGCAACTGATATGTAATCTAAGAGAGTGAATGTCATAGAGAAGTGACTGTAATTGTGGATTTTTTTGGCATAGATGAAGTTAGTCTAAACCCTTTACTAACTAAGCTACGTAGGTTTTGTTGCATTTTGTTCAAAATTTTCTTGGACACAATGCGGTTTTTAAAAGAAAAATGAAAGGGAAATGAGGGGAAAAAATGTCTGCTAAGCTTTATTTCCTTTCTCCCTCCATAATTTACTAAGTTTTGGAATACATGAGGAGGGAGAACAGTAAAATGTTTTTAAATGAAGACATTTAAGCTTTCACTTTTCAGGCTTACTAATCTACTTATACCTTTGAGAAATAAGTAAGATGAATTTGCATTTCAGAAATAGGGAAGTAAGGAGGTGTAAATGTCACTAAAACACCCTAATGTGCTCCAGTTAAAACTGAGTTCTGATTTATACATCTTCATAATAAAAAGAAAACTTTTTATTAGAGATTGTAAGTATAGCTGTCTTTGGATAGAGATATGGATGTGTATGTTCTATGAGTTTGTTGAGGAGACACTTCTCTTGGTTTCCAAAAACCCTGATGTAACAGCTGGGTTTAAGACTTTTGAAATGCCTGCTCGTGCTCTGTGATTTTGGTTTTGCTGAAAGCTCTCATAAGACTTATGAAAGACTAGGGCATTTAAACCCTTGAAAGCCTTTTGCATCTATACTTATATATAGCAACTTCCATTTATAGTTACCTTTCAGTGTGTGGACACCTGAATACAACCCTTTGCACAGTGATGTAGGCTTGTAGCAGCTACATACCTATGGTGGTCCAGTTTTTATACAAAAGATTACCAGTGTATACCTTTTATTATTTATGCCAGTGGAAAGTCTAACCTCGGATGTAGTTTCTACTTTTGTTCACACAGATTGAGTACAAAGACACCAGCATAAAAAGTAGGAAAATTCTAAAAGTGGCGGCATTAGTTTAGTTTTGAAATTACATTTTTGAGGATCTTTGTAAATCCTTAAATGGCAGATTTTTTTTTTTTGTTCCTTCAAAGAAAGGAACAGCATCCATGGGTTTTGTGTTAATAAAAACCTTATTAAATTTAATAAATCTACTTAATCTTGTGTTTTAAAATAGATGTTAAATATTAAATTATTCTTATGAATTACATGTACAAACTCTTCATAGTTTTCTCTAATTCTCTTTTATGTATATCAGAATATATGATTTTTGAAAGAAGTGTATGCAGTTAGTTTGTAATTCTTGGTAAAGTATTTGTCTTTCTCTGTTGTCAGGCCTGTACTAGCATGGTAGATGCTTTGTACATTGTAAAGCAGAAGTTAATTTTTTATTTGGATTACCTTATTATTAACTTTCCAATTAGGAAATGAAAAAGAACAGGTAAGGGCGCTGAGAATAAAATGTGGAAGTGCTGTAGATTAAAATGCAGTAAGAGCTGTTAATCCACTAGGAATAAATCCACCACCACAGGATAGTGTTCTGAAGCAGAATGCAGATTTTGTTCAAGCCAGGTGAAGTGCAATTTCCAAATTCAGTCTTCTTGTATGTCTGGTTATTACTCATTTTGTTTCGTCTGCATCTGGGTGACTGCTCAGTACCTGAGAGTGTTGTCCAAACACTTCTTGAACTCTGTCAGGCTTGGTGCTGTGACCACTGCCCTGGGGAGCCTGTTCTCGTGCCCAACGACCCTCTGGGTGAAGAACCTTTTGTAATATCCAGCATAAACTTCCTCTGACAGAGCTTCATGCCATTCTTTTGGGTCCTGTCACTGGTCACCATGGAGAAGAGATCCTGCCTCTCCACTTCCCCTCCTTAGGAAGTTGTAGGCTGCAATGAGGTATTTCCTCAGTCTCCTCCAAGCTGAACAGACCAAGTACCCTCAAGACCCTTCACCATCTTCATTGCCCTCCTTTGGACACACTCTAACAGCTTAATATCTTTCCTATATTGAAGTGCCGGAACTGCATACAATATTCAAGGTGAAGAAGCTACACCAGTGCAGAGCAGAGCTGGACAATCCCTTCCCTTGACTGGCTGTCGATGCTTTGCCTGATGCTCCCCAGGACAGGATTGGCCCTCCTGGCTGCCAGGGCACTGCTGACTCATATTCAACTTTCTGTTGACCAGGATCTCCAGTTCTGTTTCTGTGGCACTGCTTTCCAACCCCTCTTTCCCCAGTCTGTACAAACATCCAGTGTTGCCCCATCTCAGGTGCAGAATCCAGCATTTTCCCTTGTTGAACTTCATATGGTTGGTGATTGCCCAGCCCTCTAATTTGTTGAGGTCTCTCTGCAGGGCCTCCCTACCTTTGGGGGAGTCAAGAGCTCCTCCCAATTTAGAGTCATCATCAAACTTACTTAGTGTACCTTTGAGTCCTGCATCCAAGTAATTTATGAAGCTGTTGAAGAGAACTGGACCTAAGATGGAGCCCTGTGGAACCCCACTAGTGACAGGTCACCAGTCATGTTACCCCGTTTACTCTTTGTGAATTTACCCCATAACTCTTTGTGCCTGACCCATGAGCCAGTTGCTCAACCATCTGTGCTGGTTTAAAAGTTAACCAGCAAGGCAAAATGAACTCAATTCAAAAGAGAGATTTATAAGTCAGAATAACAATTTATTAAAATAATGCAATAAGTACAAGTATACAGACAGACAATTGGTTTTAACCCACAAAACCCAAATGTATAACCCAGCACCCTGGGGTATGAACAAAAGTGGTGTACCTTGGCCCACCCCCCGAGTCCAAAGCAAAGGGAGAGGGGATAAAACCTGCTGGTGGGAGAGCTGCTGCAGTCTGGTCAGAAGTGGTGATTGCAGTCCAGTCGAGGGTGGTGGTCTCAGCCTGGTTGGGAGCAGCGGTGGTCTGCTGTCTTCCTCTGGGTCCCACGAGAGAGAGAGAGCCCCAAGGCTCTGAAACTCCCAGTTATATACTCTCCAGTTCAGGCGGGAGTGCTCAGTCCCTCCCTCAGAGTAGGGAATTCCATAAAAGGGCATGTGGATGCTCAGTCCCTCTTATCAGAGCGGGGAATTCCATATAAGGATATCAGAGCGGGGAATTCCATAAAAGGGTACAGGAACATCTTCCCACCTTGCAGGCCTCTACTGACAGCAGTTTTTGGGAAATGGCATGGAGGCTATAGAATACACAGTTTTGGGTTACACCCATCCAGGGATGAATTGGTCCCAGCCGTTCTAACCAGGACACCATCACATGCTGTGTTTATCCAGCTGTGTGCTGGACGTTTTGTCCAGAAGGATACTGTAAGAGACAGTATCCAAAACTTTACTGAAATCTAAAAAGATTATAACAAGTGGCTTTCATTGATCAGCTCCATGGATAATCTTGTCATAAGGGGAAATCATATTTGACAAGCAGGAGTTTCCCCTTGTGAAGCTGTACTGACTGTGACCAATGACTGTGGTGTCTATCAGGTGTTTTTCAATAACTCCCAGAAAAATCTTCTCCATAATTTTACCGGTCACTGAAGTGAGACTAATAGACCTGTAGTTTCTAGGGTCATCCGTCTTGAAAACTGTGACGTTATCCAGCTTCCAGTCACTGGGAGTTGGTTAGAAAACACCTGAACATAGGACATAGGAAAAGCAGGATAGACAGACTAGGAACAGAATGTAAAAAAAAAAAAAAAACAACCACCAAAACCCCCCCAAAAAACAATGAACAAAAAACCCTAACAAACAAACAAATTGTTTTCTTCTGTGTTGGTTTTGTTGATTTAGGTGGGGTTTTTTATGTGTTGTTTTTCTTTCTTTGGCAGTGCAGAGGAATGTACCCATGAAGTTTTTTGCCAAATGTTTTTTCTGAAAGTCTAATTTTCTTCCGCTGCTTGTTTGGAGTTTAAAACAGCTTGTTACCAGCACTCTTTTTCCAGGTGGTTTCCACCCCCCCAGTGCAGTTAAACAGAAAAAGACGGTGTTACTCTTACTCATGTTGGCTGTAAACACTAGTCATCAATTAGATTTCTCCTGCTGTCATTTTGGCTTTTTGGTGTTTCTTTGATTTGTGCATAAATGTTATATAAATAATCGCTCTGAGTAACTTAATTGGAGATATCAGCATTTGCACGTCTCATACTAATCCATGCACACATAGCTGCTTTGTAGTTCTGTATATTGCAGCAGTCTGTTCTGAATTTAACAAACTAGCTTGTTTGCATGAAGACATCTTAATAAAGATTGTAAAGAAAGTACTAAAAGCACAGACAAGGTAAAAGTACAGATGGTGTTTCTAGGAATCACTGAATTACAGTCCTTGTAGTGTCTGTTCCTTCTAATGGTTGTTTTTCCTGCTGTAGAACTTAACTAAACAACCACTTCCGGGATCCACAGAAAATGATGGAAGTGAACCAGCCTCCCCACAGGTATGTGAAGGATATGGGGGGTTTGTTTCTTCCTTCCCTGCTGTGTTGTCTTTGTGTTACTTTGGCTTAAGTGCCCAGTATGTATCTTCATGCTGGAGTAGGGATGATAAGTCCTTGCCTGTCAGGATACTAGGGTATTTTATGTGTAATCCCATTAGCTGGTATTAAGTGTTGTCACTGATGTGCGGAGGTTTGATTGTTTTTTTTTTTGTAAGGGTAGGTTAGCAGACTGCCTGCATTGAGATGTATCTTGTTGCACAGCCATCATGGGATATAGAGCATTAACCTCGCTTTCAAGAGTACAGGGCATATTACATGGCTGGAAAGCTAATTTCTACCTGAAGGAAAAGAACTGACACGCTTAAAAGTATTGTCATTAGTGTAAAAGTGTAAGTCATTTGTCTTGGGGAAAACTTTAGCTTGATGAAATTGAGTTAGCCGTGGCTCCTGGCACATGCATCCCAACATTTGATTGTAGGGGCAACATTGTGCAATAATGCTTTCGAATCACTTCTGTAGCACCAGCAGTATATAGTACCATAGCACAGAATCTTTTGGTCTAGAACAGTGTAAGTACTATAGCTGCATAAATCAATAATTTCATTTTATGTAAAAATCAGAAAGCCTTTTAAAATAAAATAATAAAAGGAATTTTCTGGATGGCATGCTAGAACTAACTGTCATACAATAAGTTTTACAGTAAATTTGTTCATGATAGAGAATAGTAAATGTAACTATTTATATTAGTTACATATTCTTCACTCTTTAAAGGGATTACACAGAAATACATTCTTTTCAAAGTTTAAATCAGGGCTGTAGTTTATTGGATTTAATTGCTATCCAAAATTGCCCACGTCTTTTGGTGTCATGCATGTGTTAGGCACCAGTCATTCCGTTGCTCAGATCCGGTCTCTCTTTCCTGGGTTTTAGTGTGTCTGTCTACCTAAAAGCAGTGCAAAAGTAATGACTTGCTTTGAATTTTTGCAGCAAAGTGACACTCAGTCTTTCACCCAGAGGCTTCAGCTCCGAGTTTCCTCCATGGAATCTTTGTTTCGAAGCCCAGTAAAAGAGACCCTATTCCGCTCTTCTTCTAAGGAGTCTCTAGTACGAAGTTCTTCAAGAGATTCGCTGAATCGACTGGACTTGGATGCCCTCAGTCTCACATTTGACTCACCTTCTGACATTGAAAGTGAAACAGAAGAGCCTCCTGGAAATATGGACAGCCTCAGCAAAGAACAGTTGCTGCAGCGACTGCGCAGAATGGAGCGCAGTTTGGGCAACTATAGGGGAAAATACTCAGAGGTAGGCAATGTAGTGACTGGTTTAGCTGGGCAGAGAGGGGAAAAAGATGAGGCTTACAGAGATTGCAGTAGTGCATAATCTTTTTGTTTTCCTGTTTGCAGCAAATGGTTCAACTTAAAAACCTAACATGGCAATTAAATTATAATTCAGATTGACCTCTGGAGGGATCAAATGTTTTTCCAGTAATAAAACATAGAAATCCTTCTCTTGTTTATAAATAATTTCCTCATGTCAGCAGTAGAGGTTAATTAGTGGTTACTCACAGAAAGTAGGCCTATTAAGGTTTCAGCGGAAAGCCTGTAGCAGGGGGTGGAGTTCAAGACAGAGCTGAGCATGCTTTGTATTCACATGACAGAAAATTTACTTTTGTTCTGAAACTTTTTCTTGAAATTCATAATGTATATTCTATGCATGTGCAATAGATAAGCATTTTGTTTTAAAGAAATAAGTTCTATTCTCCATAATTTCCAGATATTCCCTGTAAGGAATTAATTCAAGGACCATTTCTTTTGCTATTTTAGTGAACACCAATGATATAAATAGTTTTTCTTCTCATTTCCCAAATTATTGGGAAAGTAAAGCTGTCTGGGATTGGGGGTTTTTTGTTTGTGTTGGCTTTTTTTGTTTGTTGTTTTTTGAAGTGTGTGTTGTATTTAAAACTGGATGTTTGCACTGGTTTTTTACATTTTTTTTAATGTTTGCTGCCCTCAAATACAAAAATTGCTGTGCAGACTTTTGTCTACTAATGTCAAAATCCCCAGAATCTAAAATATGTATACAGCAATTGCAGTATTCAGCATATGCCTGAAAAAACAGTTGTCTCCCATTAATTTTTGGTTCTCTTCCAGCTAGTATAGTAGGTATTTTTTTAAAGTTTATGTAAAAAACTATTGCTAAAGTGAAAATTCTTCAATTTGTGGGTTTGTTTTGGTGTTTGGGATTTTGTTTTTTTGGTTTTTTTTTTCTATTAGTGTAGTCTGTTTAGCAAATGTTAATTTTCTGTATCAAAAAGGCTTGGTGATTTTTTCTGTTTCTTTAGTTCAATTGGAAAGAATTGCTTTGCTGGAGCTTGGAAGACAGTAGTTTCAATATATAATGAGTAATTAAAATATAAATATTTTTTCTCTCTTAAAGTAGGATACAGAGTTAGCATCTCAAAAATATGGTAAGGGAAACTATCCGTAGCAGTTTTTGTTTTCTTTATAAGTGCAAAATAAATATGACTTTGAAATTAAAAGTAATTTTGAATTTTGAAAAAATCTTATTTTATATAAGAATTTGAATTTATTTTGACCTATTGATTTCTGGTTTGGGTGTTTTGGACGTGTTTTCCTTTAGTTTTTCATCAGTTTGAAAACAGAATATTCTAGTTCCAAGTGCCATTATGCTACTTCAGCTTTGGCAGTTGTAATTAAATTTTGAATTAAACTAAATTGTGCAGTTTCTTGTTAAATCCTTTGTCAGCTTACAATGAGAAATATTATTCACTTTCAATCTGTCTGTATGCTGGGTATATGCAAAGCACATGGGATGAGAACATTACACAGACCCTTTTTTGCAAAATTTGTAAATGTATTTTTTAATGCATACTCTTTGTAAAATTACTTTTACTTAAGCTCCCTGGGACATGCACTCTTACAAATGGACATCCCTGTGGGGTAGCTGTCTGGGATGTAACTTTCTGATACTGTTAGGTTTTGATCCCCTGTATTGAAGCATGGTATGTCTTCTCAGCAGAGGGAAAACTGTGCATGAATGCTGAGTAATGTCACTGTTTTGTGATGTAGACTTTTTCTTTAACACATCGGAGATATTTTATAGATAGAAAAAGGAAACACTGAGAAAATTTAAGTATACTTCTGTCAACAGTGTTCTCAAGTGAAGTGAAGAGTTTCAAAATGCACACAGTGATACAACTAAGGAAATTATTTCAGTAGCTATTAATGAATGCATTATCATCATTATACCCGATTTCTGTATTTTAGCTAGTGTCTGCTTATCAAGTTATCCAGCGGGAAAAGAAGAAGCTACAGGTAAGAATTACTTTTCATCCTCTCTTACCTGAATGCTTTTTGAATCTTAAAATGTGTAGTGCAAATACAGATTTAATTTTCAGTGCATTGTGTGTGTACGTATAACAAAAGACTCAATTGTCTAGGATTTCTAAGGAAACCAAGTTAATACTGATTTATCAAAATAATTGTGAAGCTATTGTACTCCAGTCTTTTTATTTTTGCATCAGCTGTGTCGACCCACAGTTCGCAATTTATGATAATACTTACACATCAAGCATGACTTGAAAGAGAAATACAAATCATGACATCTTCTGCTGAAGTACAATTCCGTGAATTTATTTATATATCTATATGTTTTATAAGTTACATTTAATACACCTGATCTTTATTCTCCCTTTTTCTTAAGAGCATTCTGAGTCAAAGTCAGGATAAAGCACTTCGCAGAATTGGAGAACTGAGAGAGGTAGGAATTTCCTTTACTGATTGCATGTTTACTTTATAGCACACCTACATAGGATCTTTTTCTGCCTAGCTTTTGATTTTTTTGTTCACTTTACAAAATATTTCCTATTATAGAGCACTTTTTTTACTGCTTACTTTCTTTTTTTCATATGGGTTTACTCCTCTGGCTTGTTTTCCATTCATCAGCTTGGTACTGTACTCTTAAGACAGAGCAGTGCATCATACCAACTAAACTCTACTTTTTTGTTCATTGTGAAATATGTAGAAGTGCATGTGGTTCTTGCAGTGTTGTTGGGCCCAGCCATAGCTGTGTAATTTGTTGCTCTTCTATTATTGACAAATTCTAATGTTAGGTAAATACAAGTAGTAGGCACATTTTAATAAAAATGTCAGTGACTATAAAAAAATGGGGATAAAATTTTAAAAAATATTCATCTTTATCTCATTTATAATATTTATATATTTTTTTTATTTTAGTATAGTTTGATTTCAGTCATAAAATCAGGTAGGTTATGTTACTGTCTCTTTAGGTTATAGTGAAATTAAAAGGAGAAGCTCTAATATATTTGGTATTGATAATAAACACGTTGGACTTATTTAAAAAAATGTACAGATGATCAGGCGGGACAAATTAAAAGGGCAAGTTCACAAAAGCCATGTTGTGAGACCCTGGTGAAGCGCAATGGGAAACTGAAACCATTTTATTGCTGCAAGAGCAAGTGCAGCATCAGGTTTGAAGATGGGCATGGACTTCTCTGTCCACACTCTTACCTTGCTGGAGAGCTGGGTACCAGTTAGCCCAAAGCCACAGGCTTTGTCTGTGAGTGCAATCCTGCTCTTGACCTGTGCCATGCTGAGCAGCAGCACTGGCCTGGAAGTTACAGGAGCCATTAGACTGTGGTGAGGTCTCACCTTTGCCTGAAGGCAGACTCACTCCAGGCAGTTGGGTGTCTTGCCCCCAGACAGGGACCAGGACTTGTTCCCTTGGGGTGAGGGATGGTGACTGTGAGCATCTGACTGTGTATGTACTCGTGCCTCATGCTCACCCACAGGGAACTGTCCCTGTGTAACTGGTCAGGCAGCCAGTCATTTCAAAGGAGGTCACTGGCAAATTGTCAGGCAGTCTTCAGCAATGCCGTGAGTAATTCAGGTAAGCAGGCTTTGAACTGTGTGTGCCACCAGGGTGGCATTTTGATTCAGATCTATGCTGCTTCTGCCTCAGCAGCTGAGAACAGTGGGCCAGAGTGCTGAGTGTGGTGTGCTCGTCTGAGCTGGAGCCTGTGCCTGGGCTGTTACCATGTCTTAAGCTTAACTGTCAGCCCATAGGAGGGAAAAAAACACAGCATTACTGACAGAAGTGGCTTGCTAATGTTGTTTCTTTTCCAGATCGCTACAAGGTCAAATGAAAGAAGCTCATTCTATGTTAAGTCCATATCCGTGTGCTTCTGTAGGATTAGTTTTTCAGCTTAATGCTACTTGATAAAGTCAGGAAGGCAGATGTATACCAGAGTTAAACCTTTTGTTTATGACAAAAGGTTGGACATGTGCATTTTTATTTTTCACTTCTGTCATAGTCTTTGTGATTCATATATATAGATAAGTTATACATATATTTCTGATTTATATATATACATTTATATATATATATTTGGTGTAACATTTAATATCACTCTTACAAATCTGGTAGATTTAAAGAGTCTTTCAAATCAAATGCTGAGATTCTTTTTCATTAATTGATAAACTTCAAAATGTGTTTTTCTAGTCTTTTGGAAACTTAAGTGTTGCAGTATTAGGTAAATCAGACACAAAAGAAAAATTACAAATAAAATGGTTAGTTTCCATTGTGAAAGCCAAAATGGTAAAAAGTAGTTCATTCATTGATGTAATAATTGATAACCAGCAATTAATTTTAAAAATCCTTTTCTTCATCATACAGTCTAATTTCCCTATAAATATGTTGAATCAGACAAGTTTCTTATAAGAGGGCCAGGTAAGAATAAATTATCTCCTTTGAGGCCAAGTTGACAGTGTGAAATAGTCCCTAGACATCAGTGTGTCTTTTGCTTACCTTAGTTTTCTCCTGTTAGGAGTAATTTCTCAAAAACGGTCTTCAAGCAGTCTTCAGTGTTCTCCTTTTCAGAAAAGGATCAGAAGCAACTTTGGGATCTAAAAAGGGCCATTTCTATGTTGGTTTCAGTAAATCTCTTTGGCACTTTTTCTCACACTGACCTGCTTTGCTTCATTTGGAAGGAATCGCTTCTAAAGGTCAGAAGCACAAGGCAGAAGTGTGATTAGTAGTTGCTGAGAACCTGAGGCAATGCAACGTTAAGAAGTGGATATGGTGGATATAGGAAGAGAGGAGTTTTTGCAGTGACACCTTCCATCACTGTCCTGCCTGTGCATGACTGGGCAGGCTCAGCTAACATAGCTGTGGTTCTCAGAGCTGGTATCAGGGTCAGCTGTGGCAGGGGACTCTCTTGGAGGTAAGGGATAGACAGCAAGAGTAAAAGCAAGATTTAGAATTGGAGGAAAGCAGCATAGGGCATTTGGTGCCCTATGTTTTGTCTTGTTTGCTTTTTCATCCTTTCTTTCTGTTATCCTCTGTCCTTGCCTGGCTAATGGAACTCCAATTTATGGGTGGGGATTCCTCATATGCAAGTGATCTTTGCAGAATAACGGTCATAGAAGGATTCTTTTCCTGGGGTAAATCATTGGGAAGATATGTATGGATGAAGTAAATATATAAATAAAAAAAATTAAAATACAAGTTTCAGAAAGTATTTACAGTGCATGCATGAAATATGTGTGGTCCTGGTTCTCTCAACAAGCAGTTAGATGTGAATTAATTTAAGTGCATTTCTTTACTATTACAGTGATAATTATTGAAAGAAATTTTAATATTTAAACTTTAAAAGTATAGGAATTAAATAGAAGAGACCTCCCTCAGGAAGTATGTTTTAAGACTATGTAGATCCTACTAATGCATTTAGGTAACATTTACAAGTTTCTAAGGGTGTTCAGCCAAATAATTGCACATAAGTATCAAGTGAAGCCACATAGTTAAATTATTTGGCATTCTCTGTTTTGTCATTGGAGACACATTTGTGGAATAAAAAGGCCAACTTTTTTCTCTTACATATGGCACTTGTCCTATTAGAATGCTGGCATGTTTAATGAGCATAATGAATTTTGCCTTTCTGCTGTTTATGTTGGCTTAATCTGGTGGCTAAATGAAGAATATACTGAAGTGCAGACTTCAGCTTCCAGGAGAAATGTGTACATGGAAAACAGTTTTTCAGGAGCAGGCTTGCAATGATCCCTATACAAACTTACTTCTAGGAAGAAAGAAAGAATCCTTGATAATTTTGCATCAAATCTGGACTCTTGCTGTTTTAATGCTGGTGTTATAATGGGATGTTCTTATTATACTCTCTGGAATGTTGTATAATAAAAGAAATGTCCGCTGTATGGTTGTATTTTGGGGTCACAACTATGAAGAGATATTTTAAATATTATTTCATAATATTTTGATCAGTCTTTGAATTCACATTTCAGTTTTCATTTGAGATGTGTTTATTCACAGGAGCTCCAGATGGATCAACAAGCAAAGAAACATCTTCAAGAGGAATTTGATGCTTCCTTAGAAGAAAAGGATCAACTTATTAGTGTGCTGCAAACTCAGGTAAGATACTTGACCCAACAGGTGTTCTTCAGAAGTGCTTTTTTTACTTTTTCATTTTAGCTATCTATTTCCTATAATGCATATCCATGTTTTGTTATAATTGCTGTGAAGCTGTAAAGCTTCTTGAGAATTTATGATTATCTAGAAATTAGGTGCATCTTCGTGGTAGAGGATACCTCTGCAAAAGTCTCACTCATGTTAAATATGATTGATTTGCACTTAAATACCTTCATAATATCTTTGTTATCAAGACATCAACATTAACAGATGTCTGAGCTAAAATTACTTTGGCAAAATTTATGTGTTTCGCTTAATTGGTCTTTGTTTCTCTACTCATAATGATAGTATTTTTGTTAATTTTAAGCATAATTCTGATTTTAAAAAATTGGTAAATTCAGACAGATTTTTCCATTTTCTACTTGCTAATACCAACTTTATTTAATTCTCTCTAGTTTTGAAGATTGACACATGATCTGTTTAGAATCATTGGGTTTTTTTAACAAAAAGAACATTTTGTTTAGGTGTCGTTGCTGAAACAAAGGTTACAGAATGGTCAAATAGGCACTGAATTGCTTGATCAAAATATGCAATCAGAACCACAAGTTCAAAGTCCAGCAGAAGAAGTCAGTGCAGAAAATATTGTGGAACCAGGAAGCAATGGTATGTATTGCGGCTTTTTCAAGAGCTTGAATTTTGAGGAATAAACTTGCTGTTGTTTATGATGGAGTAACAGTACATGTCATAGTAGGGATATATTTCCTAGAAGGAGACAATTGTTTTGAAAACAATGTGGCAGCTAGAGGACAGGATATCTTAGTATCTAAGATACTAAATTTTCGTAAGAATTCAATTCTGATAGATCTTTCCTTTGTCAGTATTGATAATAACATTCTAATTACTGCTTTGTTGGTAGGTGTTCTTACTACCCCCACTTAATATGATTAAGAGATTCTACCTCCCATAAGCAAGGACCTATCCCTGGAGTTTAGAGAGGAGACTAGTTGCTAATCTCTGTCTTTTGTTTGTGAGTTTGTGGTTTTTTTTTCCGTTGGCTTTATCAGTCGAAAGTAAAAGCAAAGATCAATTTTGATATTCCTGTTATTAAGTAAGCTAAGTGTTCCCCACACTGGGAGGTTATTTGAATTAATGGGACTCCCAGTATTGTGTATATTTAATTACTGAGCAGGGGACATCATAATGCTGATACAGAATAAAAGTGTCATTCATTGGTAGCCTTCATAAAAGGGTGGGGTTCAGACAGAGGTGAATATGTATCTTGAAATGATATTTGTTAAGCTGTGTTCAGCAAAAATCTACTATGATTTTTGTATGTACAGATAATATGAAAGGGTAGATGCTCTTCCTTAGTGCCATGATTTTTGTCATCATCATCATCATCACAGCTAGGCTTCATGAACGAAGATTTGGGAAGGACTCTACCCACACTTGCTACAAGCGTGCTGGTGGCTAAAAAGGCCAATGCGAGATAGACAAGTCCGGTTGCAAAAGGCACAGCAGAAAGACTCCTTAGGTGGTATTGGCAAGACACGATTCTTTCTGCGTTGTCTTTTCTCCTCGAGAGTGATCCCGTGTGCTTTCTCAAAAGAAGCAGCAGCGTTATAGATATTGTGTCTCCAGACCTCCCGATTGGAGGCCAGAGTAGACCAATGATGATGATCAATATGGCAGAGACTGAGATGATATTTCAGGGAGTCCTTGTATCTCCTCTTTGGGGCTCCTCTCTTGCAGCAGCCGGTGGCAAGTTCAGCATAGAGCACGATCTTAGGGAGGCGATAGTTCTTCATCCTTGAGGCATGTCTTGCCCAACGCATCTGTGTTCTCAACAACATGGCCTCAATACTTGTAACTGCTACCTGTTCTAGAACAGACGTATTAGTCACATAATCTGACCAGTGGATGTTAAGGATTGTACAGAGGCAGCATTGATGGAAGCGTTCTAAGAATCGCAGGTGGTGGCGGTAAATGACCCATGATTCGGAACCATATAAAAGAGTAGACAGCACAATGGCTCTGTAAACACTGATCTTTGTACTTTTCTTCAAGTGTTTATTCCACCAAACTCTTTTTATGGAGTTTTCCGAAAGCTCTATATGCCTTTGCTAACCTGTTGTCTGTCTCTCTGTCAATTTTACCATCCGAGGAGATGATTCTACCTAGGTAATTAAACTGCTGGACTGATTTGAGCTCTGATTTGCCAATGATGATATGGGGATGATGACCTCACTTCCTGAGGTGCAGGTTGATAGAAAACTTCAGTCTTCTTCAGGCTGACTTCCAGTCCAAAAAGCTCAGCAGCCTCTGCAAAGCAGGATGTTAAGTGCTGCAGAGCTACTTCTATGTGGGCGATGAGGGCATCGTCATCAGCGTAAAGCAGCTCCCGGACAAGATGGTTTCAGGTATTAGTATGGGCCTTCAGTCACCTTAGGTTGAATAGGCTTCCATCAGTACAATATCGAATGCAGATACCATCTTCTTTATCGAGGTCTACCATGGCCCTTTGGAGCATCAAACTGAAAAAGATTGTGAATAGGGTAGGAGCGAGAACGCAGCCTTGTTTCACACCATTAACCAATTAGAAAGGGCTCAGAAAGTGCATCACCATATCTGACTTGGCCGCGCTGATCCTCATGGAGTGAGATGATCATTTTGAGGAACTTGGGGGGACATCCTAAACATTCCAAAATCTGCCATAGATCTTTGCTGCTCACAGTATCGAAAGCTTTGGTGAGATCAAGAAAGGTTACATAGAGACCTTTGTTCTGTTCCCTACACTTCTCTTGCAGTTGTCTGAGAACAAATACCATGTCTGTGGTACTCCTGTTGGCTCTGAAACCACACTGGCTTTCAGATAGAAGTTCTTCTGCTATAGCAGAAGTGTTCAAAAGTATTCTTGCCAGGATTTTACCAGCAATGGAGAGCAGAGTAATACCCCGGTAATTTGAACAGTCTGATTTATCTCCTTTCTTCTTATACAAGGTGATGATGACTGCATCACGAAGGTCTGATGGTAGTTCGCCTAGTTCCCAACAGCGCACCACAAACTCGTGAAATTTAGCATGAAGTGCTTGGCCTCCATGCTTCCAGACTTCAGGTGGAATTCCATCAGCCCCAGCTGCCTTGCCAGTTTTTACCTGCTGTATGGCCTTAAGAGTTTCTCCCATAGTAGGGGCAATATCCAATTCATTCTTCACTGGTTGTTGTGTGATGGACTGAATTGCTGAGTCTTGGACTACACGGTTGGTACTGAAAAGAGTCTGAAAGTGTTCAGACCATCGATTCAGAATGGAGATTTTTATCTGTGAGAAGCATTTGCCCATCTGCACTGAGTAGAGGGCTTTGGACCTGGTATGTAGGCCCGTATGCTGTTTTCAAGGCCTCATAGAATCCTCTGTAATCACCCATATCTGCGCATAATTGAATTTTTTCTGCTAGATTGATCCATTGTTCTAGATGTCACAAAGTTTCTGTTGGAGCTTGCTTCATGCAAGATGAAAGACTGCTTTTCTTACATGACTAGAGTGCTTAGTAAATAATGTAACAATCAGGATTCAGGATGTTTCCTGTGCTGGAGTTTGCTTCTGGATTATAGTGTGTAAGACTTATGGTTGTGAACAGAACCTCTGAATTTGTCTGATCTTATTTTCATGCCAAGTAGTCTTGCAGCCTCCAGAGCATCAGAGCAGAAATACACAGTAAAATATTATGCAAATGTTCTAGTTATACAGAGAGATTCAAATTGAAAGAGAGTAGGTTTAGATTATATATTAGGAAAAAACTCTTTATTGTGAGGGTGATGGGCACTGGAACAGGTTACCCAGAGAAGTTGTGGATTCCCTGTCCTTGGAAGTGTTCAAGGCCACCCTGGATGGAACTCTGAGCAACCTGGTCTGGTGTAAGGTGTCCCTGCCCATGGTAGGGGGGTTGGAACTAGATGCTCTTTCAGGTCCCTTCCAACCCAAACCATTCTGTGATTCTACAAGTACAGCTCAGAAAGACACTAAGCATAACCTTTATCCTGCCAAATGTAGTATTGCCAACCTGGATATTTTAGAACTAACATCATACCCAGCCCTGAGGAAGGAAGAATCTGTGTGCTCGGCACTTGAGAGATGTGATTTGCTTTGCTTCATATTTTTTACTGCATGTACAGATTCTGTTAGTAGCAGCAGGCAGGTTTATAAATTATGATGACTTTTTAATTGCATGAAAAAACTTTTTGACTAATAATTTGGTTTTGAAGTTGATAAAGTAACTTGGGTTTTGTAAATTAATATGGTGTGAAAGAGTGTATTTACTGTTCTGTGTATGTGTAGCATGTTTCTGACAGTTATAGTAGGAACTAGGAAGTCTTGCAGACTTGACTCAACTTTCTTTAGAGACCCATGAGTCACCCTCATTGTGAATGACGAATCATGGAATCACAGTATATTCTGAGTTGGAAGGGACCCACAAGGATCATCAAGTCCAACTCTTAAGTGAATGGCCCATTGTGCTGGTTTAAAAGTTAACCAGCAGGGGAAATGAACTCAACTCAAAAGAGAGATTGTAAGTCAGAATAACAATTTAATAAAATAATACAATAAGTACAATTATACAGACAAACAATTGGTTTTAACCCACAAAACCCAAATGTATAACCCAGCACCCTGGGGCATGAACAAAGTGGTGTTTCTTGGGCCCCCCACTGAGTCCAAAGTGAAGGGAGAGGGGGAAAACCTGCTGGTGGGAGAGCTGTTGCGGTCTGGTCAAAAGTGGTGATTGCAGTCCAGTTGAGGGTGGTGGTCTCAGTCTGGTTCAGGGTGATGAGCTGCAGTCTGGTTGAGAGCGGTGAGCTGCAGTCTTCTTCTGGATCCCACGAATGGTAAAAAGGTTCCAAAACTCCAAGTTTATATATTCTCCAGTTCAGGCAGGAATGCTCAGTCCTTCCCTCAGGGCGGGGAATTCCACAAAAGGGCATGAGGACAGGAACATCTTCCCATCTCGCAGGCCTCTTAACACCTAGTTTATAGCCTGAGGAGTCAGGCTGCTCTGGGCAGAGGGTGTAAATGCTCTATTGATAACAGTTTCTGGGAAATGGCATTGAAGGCTATAGAATACACAGGTTTGGGTTACACCCATCCAGTGATGAATTGGTCCCAGCCGTTCTAACTAGGACACCCATACAGAATGCAGATCTGCATTTTGGAAAAAGTGTGCATATGGTGATGTCGGTGTATTGTCTTGTAGAGGGTAACGAAGATTCTGTTAAAGCACTGGAAACTCTTAATCAGAGGGTGAAGCGCCAAGAGAACTTGCTGCAACGTTGTAAGGAGACGATTCGGTCACATAAGGAGCGCTGCGCCCAGTTAACCAACGAGAAAGAGGCACTTCAAGAACAGTTAGAAGAGAGGCTTCAGGAACTGGAAAAAATGAAGGTGTGGAAAATGGTCTAAACTTTATGCGTAGCTATCAAAATATAGTAAGAACTCCCAATATTTCCAAAATTTATTAATAAGGCAGACCATTAAACAAACTGTCCCTGTACTTTTTTGGAGTTTAAAATGAACCCACCTGGAATTAACATGCTGAGCAATTACTATTCAAGAGCAGTAAAGTAGGATGTGGAACCTTACTGTGTGAATAAGTATCAGAATTGCATCAGAAATAAGTAGTTGTTGGAAATTGGGGTGAGGGGAAGACTGGCTTAGCACAGAAGACAGAACATAAAGTGGGAAAAGTGGAACTGAGCTAAACCTTTAAGACATAGTGAAAGAGGCATCAGTTATGTAAATTAACAGAAAAAACAGAAAGGCAGGACGATGGAGATCACTATATAGTGAGCATAAGTGCAGTCCCAAAGCTAATAAATTAATATTTTGCTCAGTTTTCCTTTTAAGGTCATTTATGTTTAGTATGGAGTAAAAGTAAGGTGGCTGATAGTAATTGAAACATGAAAATGTGCTAAGTATAGCTGTATTCAACTTTAGTTACGGAGATCAGATTTCTGTCTCTGTCTCTGAGCACTAGCCTGGTTTGAAAAAGCTCTGAAAGACTTGAGTATTTGAGGACCTTTTCCACAGCAAGACCAGTAATGATCATTTGTTGCATTGCTGAGATCCTCTTGTAAGCCAAGATGCAGATAATAGGGCAGGTGCTTTAGGCATGTTTCTTGTTTTACTGTAGCAGCTCAGACCTCCATGTTTGAAGGCTGTAACAAAGCCTTCAGGAATCTGAATTATTATAGAAGCCATGAGGCAGCTACCACTGGGAGATTTAAAAGTAATTTAAAGCTGCTTACTTCAATTTCCCTGGATTGTGTTCTGTGTTCTTCCTCCAAGACATAGTGCAAGGTAAGAGCCAAATCTAAGCTGTTTGTCAACCAACTTCTGGTTGGGGTCTTTTTTTTAGGACCTTCACATGGCTGAGAAGACTAAACTCATTACACAGCTGCGTGATGCAAAGAATTTGATTGAACAGCTAGAGCAAGACAAGGTAAACAAAACTGTAGATTTTGAGGAAGAAAACACAAAATATCTTGCTTCTTGGTATTAGAAGCTGTTCTTAGTGATCTGATGGTCTGGTTTATGTTTTAATAAATAATTTAAGCTACCTGAGAATTTTATTGTATATATACCACAGGGTATTTTATCTGTTGGGTTATACTTAACACTGCAAGATGATAATATTTAGGATGAAGAAATTATACTGGATACACTCCTTGATGTCAGCTTTAAAATGAACCAAAAAAACCCCCAAACACAAATAAAGATGAGATACAATTAAATGAATTAGAAAATGACAGTGAAGGAAGAGTAACTGTAGTTTCTACAGAAAATGAAGATTTTATAGTTTTTTTACTCCTTAAAAGTTTTTTTTTAATCACAGTCTTGGTACTTGGAATAACTTCTGGTGGTGTAATAATTGATGGGACTAACATTGTACGTGCATGTTCTCCAAGGAGAAGCACAGACTCTACAACGCTTTTATTTTGGGTTTGTTTACAGAATGCATATTTCAAAGAAAAGTGTCTGTATCAGAAGGAGGAAGTTTTTGGATGGTACTTGGTTGCTAGAGTTCTTCTCACCACTAGATAAATTTTGGATACTCTTAAAAATAATCCCTATTCTTATTTCTTTTTGGTTAGCATTTTGTGTTTTCTGATATAGAGAAATACCATGATCTTTGGTCTTGTAGTAATAGACTACAGTTTATTCCTGACAAGGATTGTGTCCTGGCTTGAAATTGTTTCAGCTATATGTTTTATTTATTTGCTAGCTTTTTATCACAAGGACCTTTTCCATAGGGTATGGTAATTGCAGAGACAAAGCGACAAATGCATGAAACATTGGAAATGAAGGAGGAGGAGGTAGCCCAACTGCGTGCTCGGATCAAACAGATAACTACAAAAGGCGAGGAATTAAAAGAACAGAAAGAAAAATCTGAAAGAGCTGGTAAGAAATTCTTGAGATCATTAGTTTTCACATTTAAACATTAGAAAGCTTCAGTGTGGTCTTTTACACTCTTTTGTCAGTTGTTGTTTGGAATGGATATTAAGAGCTGCTCTTTTTCCTGATGTTCCACATATCACCCCTGCTAGCATCATTACTAACTTCACTTCTGGTCAGCAGGATGTTTTTGACTGGTTTGTGTCAGTTACCAATAAACTGGAGATTGGAGGGAAACTGCTGAAGGGCAACTGTACTTCTCTGTTTATAGGAAAAAAGATTGATAGTTTTTTGCTGGTATTACTTCAGAAGAGGAACCTGCAGCTACCTATAAATGGTCATATAATGCCACCAGTATTTTACATAGAAGACATAACAGTGTATAAGAGTTTGTGAAGAAGTAGAAATAAGTGTTACAACTATATTAAGCATTTTCTTTCAATAATTCTAATGGAAGCATTTCTGATTTCTCTTTAGTGAAACAGCAGTAAGGTTCCTTTTGCTTCAGGCTTGGAACATAGCATTTATGTAGTTTACATGCTGTAGTTTGCTTTGGATGAAAATTAGGTAACATTATTTATGTGTGCTTGCAGTTCTTCTTTTGCTTCAAGTGAAGTTAAACCTTTGTTTTTTAAGCAGTGGAATTGTTTTGTACTGTAATCAAGTTCTTTTAGAATAATTTAGTTTGCTCTCATATGCATGTAAAGGAGCTCACTCTTTTGGCAGAAGCTCGAGTGTTAGTTTGGATAAAATATTATATGTATTTTTCTCTAAAAAGCAATGAGAAGTTCAAACAATACAGTTTCTAGTGGTGTATTTTATATGTACATAGATTTAGATCAGAACTTGCAGTTTTAAAGATTAGTTTGGGTAGATCATTCTGCTGTAATAAAAGCAGCTTGAACATCCATCTTGTGAAAGTAACAAACATTTTGATCATTTCCTCTCCTACTCTTTTAGGTTGTGTGTCTTTTTAGGTCTGGAAATTCATACTTCAAAGTCAGTCAGTCCTACTAAAGTTGTATTTGTTTAGTACTTGGAGACTGGGAAGCTACTCTTCATGATTAAAAAGAGAAGCTGAAAAATCTTTTAACACTTCTGTAGATATGAAGTTATTGTCATAGTTGTTTGAAATACAGCATTTTTTGAGGCAGTAGAAACCTCTTAATTATGAAGGAATATCTACATGCTCTGCTTAATACAATAGCTTCTTCAGGTTTGCCTAGCCAGAAACTGAAATTGGGTTAGATATGATGCTGTGGATACCTGGAAACCTGACCTATTTTAATGAGAAGTAATTTCATTTAAATGAATAATGTGTTGAGTACACTACACTTTTCTAGGGTGAGATTTGTATGTTAAATGTGCTCTTTTTTAAACAAAATTTTAAAGTACTTTTGGTAGCTTTTATGGTGCATAAGTATCAACTTTTCTTTTAAGTGCATTTATTTTTGTACTCTGTTAAGCATGCATATATGAATGTTGGAACCCTTGGAAAATCAGTTAACACTATGTCAAAGACTGAATTGTAAGGTGACCTTTACTAGATTTTTCTATTACATTCTTGGCTTAATGCATTCCAAAAATGTTGTGATGGACAACGAAAGCGTAGTTCGCTACAGTTGAACTAAATTGTTCAGGCACTTTAGAAAATCACCATGCATATTGGGACAGCCTGAAATTGCTTCTAAGTCACAACCTTTGAGTTGTACTGGTTTTGTGAATTTGGTGATTTCATGTATTTGAGGTCAACATTTAAAGTTCTGGTTTATGGCTAGTAAATCTGAGATGACTTTCATAGAATCACAAAGTGGCTAAGTTTGGAAGGGACCACAGTGAGTCATCTGGTCTGACCTCCCTGCTCAAGCAAGGGTCATCCTACAGCACTTGGCACAGAATTGCATCTGGACCATTAGATTCTAGACTTCTTTTCCTATATGATGATTTGGTGAAAAATTGATTTCCTGGAATGAAGTACAGATGTTAATTTCATTTATATTTTAGCGAAATTAGGGTTTTTAACTTGCCTAGTGTTATGTGTCTGGCATTTTTCCTTGTAATTCAGTGACCTTAGTGAATTGCTCCAGTGTTTGATTAATGTGAATGCATTTTTGTGTAATGAAATAGCTAAATGATATGTATGCTTATTTTTTGCCGTGTTTTGTAAACTTGTAACTTGGTCTCCCCAGTTGAAGATAATTTTTTTTTTAGTTAAAGGTACATTATGTTAAAATCTCACAGAGCATCTTGTTTTTTGTGCATCCACACATGCCAATAAGTGAATCATGGTGCCTTTCCCAAGCCTTGTATGAACAGGACTGGGGTAAGGGCTCTGTTTTCTTACATCACACATTGGGTGCTTGAACTGGGCTCTAAAAAGTAAATTCTGTGCTTCTCAGGCATTTCTACTTGAAGTAACTGCAACTCAATTTTTTTTCAACAAAACTCTTCTTAGTATTTGTAAATATACTGGTACTGTTTCTTCTGAGATTACCTGGCGTAAGTCCTTTCTGATTTCTCAGGATGCAGGTTATGGACTTGCTTGTATTCTGTTCAGTGAACAAAGTCTTTAGAAAGCAAATGCTATTCTTTGTAGGCAACATTTCTTTTGTAAGCTTAATTAACATATGCTTTCCACCTTTCTACAGAGAAAATAAAGCTTGGACTGTGCATTTAAATCCTGCCTAGATGCACAAATCGGCTATAGGAAATTAATTTGACCTTTGTTTCTCAAGATTTGGACAAGATATCTGAGCCCTTTGCCAGCCTGTTTAGTGCTTTCTTCACAATTTTTAGCACTAGATGGCGCTGTACTTGAAGATAAGAGGTCTGCGGCGCTGGGCAAGTAAGCGAGAAGTCTTTGGAGCACGGACTGATACTTCGCTGGGTAGGATAGGCAAGGCGAAGGGAACCGAGACTGGTACTTTGGAGTGGCGTAGGTAAAGCAGTCAATTCTCCAGCACATGTTTTATAAGAATCAGTTTTGCAACCTTGCACTCCTTAAACTCTGCTCAGGCTCATTTTTTTTTTTATTTACTTACTGCACTGGAAGGTTTCCAGTTTGGCTTGGTCATGTGAATGGGGTTTTGCAAGACTCACCTGAGACTCTGTTGGTGTGCTTGTTACTGTTTCTAATTTGCTCATATGCCTTTGTAAGACTTCATTCAACCGGTCCTTGGTTGGAAGACCTTCCCTCAACAAAACTCTGCATGTTGGAGAAGAACACTAGGCAGTGCCTTTACTCTCTGCATTCAGAATAGATGTATTTAAATAAAAACAAGGACTTTATTCCAGGTTTTTATACATGGTAGAATTAAAATCTCCCACAGATTAAAAATAACTATAATAATGGAGACAATAGTCTGTCTACTTGATTATAGTTTAGCCCTCTGCTGGTTTGAAACTTGGTTGTGTCAGGCTACACTAGAATTAACTACTTTCAATAAAAATGTTCTGTTTTGCTTAAGTGCCAGAAGTGCCTGAGATGCATATGATTCAACTTTTAGAGAGCTAAGTGTGTTTTTGTGAAGTGTTGCTTCTTTGTGCTTTCATATCCTCTTGGCTTTTTATCCATCAGCTTCTGTCTAGCTTTTGTATTAGCATCCTGCTTGTGATTATGGTGATGCAGCTGTTGTTCTGCATGTTGCTCAACAATTTCATATCAGTAGTCAATCCTAGTGTAAACCTGGACCTTCCCTTTGGCAGATTTGTGGACTATGGAAAATGCATTCTCTTTCCTTTTGCAGAAGTAACAGTTTCTCAAATGGAAAGAAAGTACATGGTGCTCAGAAAAAGAATCAGAAAATGTGCATGGAGAAGTGAAATAACTTAATCTTTTACTTGCAGGCTTTATTTTCAAGCTGTACTTTGTAAAGGTCTGTAGGGTGATTTGCCTTTTTTTTTTTTTTTAAAGACATTCATGGTGCTGTAATACTGAAGGACTTGGCCAGTTTTCCCTGGCTGTGCCTGCTTTTGTTAGGACCGAGAGGAGTGTCAGGGAAGTCAGTACCATTCTCCAAACACAGTTCTGCAGGCTGTGTTCATAATCGAGTTGTACCCAGGGTAGCAAGGAGGGAGGACTTGAGTCCTGTGAGTTGCAGGTGGCAAATGCCTTGATGAGGATTGTGAAGAACCATGTAACATAAGGAGCTATAAGCCTAGTGCATGCTTGTAATATATTTTAGATTGTTTTCCTGTTTGAAATAATTTCTAGTGCTCTTAATTTTTTGTAATAGTTTTAGTATTTAAGCAGAACCAGGAGTGAAAAAGTGGATACAATGGTGTGCTTCGGTATTGCCAGAGTCAGTAACAGCCCTGTTTTGCCCTAAAGCATGATTGTGTCTGTTTGTAGTCAGAAAAAGACTTCCTTAAAAAACAGAAGAAAATTCTGGAAAAGGTCAGAATTTGTGTGAATGCAGTTTTATGAAATTAAGTTACTTGAAAACATATTTGCAACATTGCCTCAAGAGTACAGATTTTGGTTCAAATCTTCAGTCTTAAATGTTATCAAAAGATGTGGAATGGAAATTATTATCCACTTCTCAAACTCATACCTGAATATTATTAAATATACTTTAAAAAAAGCAAGGATTGCAAGAATTGCTGTGAATGCCTGCTAAGTAACGGTGAATCAAAGAAACTAGAGATGTGCATGTCTATTACAATTTTCTTTTGGGGATAGAACTAAGTGGAAGAAAGCTTATCATAGTTAATTACACTTAAAAATTTATTTTGTTCTCTCTCCTCCCAAACTAGAATCCAAGTAGTCCATGGTATAGTAGAACAATATACTTTTAGGAGGTTGTGCTCTTATAAATTACAATCTTGATATTGGCACTGTGATTTTGAGTTTTATAGAGATGTTTTGCCAAAATTCTGTTATGCAAAGTATTAGCAATATAGTGGAGTGTTCTGACACTAATTTTTTTTTATATGCAGCAGGGGGTTTCCATATTCGTGATCCATTCAGGAAAAGAGATTTCCCTAATAGTGATCAAACTCTAGTCTTGTGTAGTTCTCTATAGCTTCTTACATCAGTTTTAGTGAGGAACTCAGATACTGGTATTGAGTAATAGTAATAAACCAGCTCATAATACAGGGATTTATTTTCTTTTTATATCTAACTTATTATTTAGGAGGTGGATAAAATATGTTAGGATACATTTCCTTAGCATGGGATGAAGATGGGGAATTATTGCTTTTGATTTGTAAATTAAAATGGATTCAGTGGATTTGTGCATCTTACACAGGTGTAAATAAATTTTATCACTGCAGCTTTAGTGTTCTTTTGAAACACAACTATTCAAGTTTTCTGAGAGCAATTTTTTTTTAATTGCATTTTATTCTTGAAGTTTAGAGGCACAGGACAGTCTTCGTAACACTCAAGCATTTTTCCAGTGTTTCTGAATTGCACTGTTAATAGTGTACATTAAATATAAGTAGTGAAAAAATGGAATTAGCAAAGCCATCTCTGTGGACTCTATGAAACCCACAGTTTAAAGAGAAGATTCTTTAGGTTTTACTGTTTATAGTTAACACCTCTTAAGTAAATAAAGTATTATGTTTGAGTGTTCTATTTAGGAAGATCTCTTCCATTATTCACTAAAAACTGACTTGTGTAGTAGTCATTCTTGGTTTATGTTTCTGTCTGCTTTACTGGAAGAACAACTTGTGAATTGCCTTTTCTTTGTGCAGTTGTTTTCCTCTTTTTCAAAGTTATTCAGCGAGTATAGGCAGAAGAGGAGCCATAGTTCATTCACTTATATGGTTTATTTATTTTATAGTGATTTTAGGGAAAGAAATAAAAGCTACGGGATGTATTAGAAGACATTCACAGCTATTAGTCTGTTCTCTTTTTTTCCTAGATAATAAACAAGTGAATTCTTGATGGATTCCTAAGTTCATTCTTCTCTTACTTATGTAATTCTTCTATCAAAGGACATAGGTATTTCTTGACTATCATACACTTCTTTTTCTTGGCAGCTTTTGAAGAGCTTGAAAAGGCTCTAAGTATTGCCCAAAAGACAGAGGAAGCCCGGAAAAAACTGCAGACAGAAATGGATGAAAAAATTAAAGCAGTAGAAAAGGCAAGTGAAGAAGAGAGGTTAAATCTTCAACGGGAATTAACCAGAGTGAAACAAGAGGTGGTTGAGATTATGAAGGTAAAAGCTTAATTCAATTAATCTGTAGTTGTAAAATACATCAGTATATCACAGCTTTGTTATAATTTTGCTGTTTAATGAAATCTATAAAAATTATTTTCTATGATTAATGATTTACTTAAGGCAAAATAGAAAACTCCTCGTAGATTTTTTGTCCTCTAACAATTTAAAATCAGTACATCAGTGGCATGTAAAAAAGAACAGTATGACTCTTTGTTTCACAATGTTTAATAAAATTATTTATTAGAAGTACATTTCAGACTTTAAAGGGAGTCAAGAAGAAGAAATTAATGGTGGTAAGCTCATGCATCTCCACCAGGATTTTGGGTTTTAATACTAAGATCTTTTAATCATTATCCTAACTGAGTATGTGTAAATGTTTAAGAACTTGTTGCCTAATTGTTTGCTGGTTAAGAATTGCCAAAATTTACTTCATCTGATGTATTCAGGTCAGAATTGCAGGGGTACTGCACATGCATTGCAAAGCTGTAAATTTGAACACCTTTAAATTACAGTTCGTTTTTGACATTTGTAATGGTATTAATTTTTCTGAGAGAATACTCTGATGCTTTAGGAGGATGACTGACGTGCTTTACATTATTCTTAAATAAAGCACATGTGGAAGGCAACTGTCTACAAAGAGTATCACTACTTGACTTTGTGGATCATGAAATAACAAGGATACAGGGAAAGCTGCAGAAAGAAGTTCCTTGTCCAGTGTATTATCATGTTTGAATTGAAAATACTGTTTACCTTGGTAGAAGAGTCTTTAGAAAATGTGATGTTCCTTTTAGTAGTACTGTGAAAAACTTGAGAAGGGAGATGGATAACTTCAAGCCTGAAAATAAGAGCTATCAGGGCTTAATATTAACTCATTTTTACTTATTCAAAGGGAGTAAAGAGATGGTTCTGGTTTCTTCTCTCTGTTGCACTGCTTTTCTTATTAAGAAATAATACAAAGTGTTTTGTTACTTAATATTTGAAATGAGTTTTTTCTGACTTTGAGTCACAGAAGTCTTCAGAGGAACGAGTTGCTGAACTAGAAAAAATCCATAAAAAAGAAATGGCTACCAAAGATCAGGAGCTAAATGAGAGATTACAGGCGCAAGAAAAGGTGTTCCAGGAGAAGATGAAGGCAGCTCTTGTAAGTAAACCTAAGATGCGTAGAAAGACATTTCTCTTAAGTGTGAGTTGGGATTAGAAGTCTTGATCTGACACTATTCCATAGGGAGAGTCCTTCTGTGCTCAAAGATAGGAGTTTTCTCCAGAAGTCAAATGACTCAGAGACTTCAGCAACATGAAAAGAAAGCAGCTGCAATGATCCAGACTGAATAATGATAATTTATTACTATCAATGCTCACTAACAGCTACGTCTTTTGGAAATGGTTTCCTTTTTTGAAACTTTTATTTAGACTTGTTTTTTTAATTTCTTCCTCTGGATCACTGGTAATTAGCCACGGCAACCTAGAGTAAAAGATGTACAAAAAATGAGGCTGTTATTTGAAAAGCGTTGGTATGGTTATGTTTGGTTGCGTTGTGTTATGTGAACAGGGTTAACTATTCATAGTGTTTGACCTCAGAAAAAGAATTTTCTTCTAGGTCAGGTTGGGAAGAATCACTGGAATTCTTTGCTCTTTTTTGTGAGCTATAATCTACTTCAGATCATCATGTAATTTTACCTAGCAAATACTAGATTGGTTTTTATGCCACTCCATGATGGATGGTGACTGGGACTGAGGTCCTTTCCTGACTATATTTTTCTACCTGTTTCTACGTGATTATTTTCTTAATTATGAGGAACAGAGGCTTAAAATTGCATTAACAGTGGAATCGAAGGAGAACAGACCTTTATTCCTCTAAGATGTTATTCTCAATTAATACTGGTAAACAAACTAAAATGAAAGGCTGAGTTGCATCATATTTTTAATGCAAAGAGAAATAGAAGACAAATGGTTCCCAAGAAGAGAAAATGCAAGTTATTTATTACAATTTTGTTTTCACAGATGAAAACAAACTGTGTGTGTATGTAGAAAATAAAGGTGATTAGTGTATGACTCTTGTTAACTGATTTGAAAATATCCTATCATAATGTTTTTGAAGGTGTGATGACTGTATTTATAGTTTATTGTTTTACTTGTATTTCTTCATGCAGGAAAAAAATCAGAGCGAGTGCTTAAAAACCCTTCAAGAGCAAAAGCAGCAAGAATCCCTAGCCTTAGAAGAATTAGAGCTGCAGAAGAAAGCCATACAGTCTGAGTGTGACAAGAAAGTTCAGAAGATGCATCAAGAAGTAGAGACTTTTAGAACTGTGAGTAAAGATTCCAAAAGAGTAAACGTTTACAAGTAGTCCTTTCAGTATGTGCTTAACTGTGACAGGTTTACAAATAGAGGGTGGGTTTGTTGTGATTGGATCATTTTAATCCCAAAATGCTTCTTGTGGGATTAAAGCGACAGAAGTGTAATGTATTGCTATGGTATGCTGCAGCTCCTAGCTTTTTACAAGATAAGATGGCAAAATATAGAAATACATTCACTTTATACCGTGGCATGAGATATGAATTTGTATCCATCTACATAATTTTTATGTATGTAATGCAGAAGTTAAACTTCAGCCTGTTTAATTTCTGGGTACTGCTACTTTAAAAACACTTAAAAGGATACTTTAGGAAATAAAAATTTTACTTAAATTTTTCAAGTATCTTCTGCTTTATGTAATGGGTAAGATTGTATTATCTGCTAATGCAAGTTTGTACATTATTCCAGCACTCCCAAGTATTAGTTTGGAAGTTTTGCTTGTAGAAGCATTTAAACTTTACAGCAGCATTTCCATGAGAGGTGGAATTCAGATAAATCAGTAGATAGGTACAAAACTCCTTAGTGCTACCATAGATTCCAAATATCTTTCATCTTATTTGTTGGTACTTTAGCTTAAGAAGAAAATCCAAACATATCACATGACTTATTTTATTTGAATTAGTTACATTCTTTTCACAGTTCATTTTCACTGCAGTGAAATAGGAAGTTTTTTATTAAATAACTAACTCTGCTTTATAGAAGCAAAGGTGAGAACAAACTAGATGAATGAAAGGCTTATAAAAATTGTTGATATTCAGTAAAATAATGGAATAAGTGACTTGTAATAATCTCAGCCTGGTAAGATTTTTAAAAATTTAATTAAATTGTTACCTTTTGAATATTCATATTCTTTTAAAACTATATTCTTTAACAGAGGATTCTTGAACTGGAGAGCTCTCTTGCAAAGTATTCGCAAGGTGACAGAAAGTCAGAGGAATTAAGTACTCTCATAGAGTCTGAAAAAAAGAAGCACAGTAAGGAAATTAGTGATATGGTTGAAAAACACAATAAAGAATTGGAGAATGTGAAACAGCAGCAAGAAAGTCTTTGGACAGAAAAACTTGAAATTTTAAAGCAACAGCACATAACTGAAATAGAAAAAATAAGAGAGAAACAACAACAAGAGATAGATACGATTTTGAAAGAAAAAGAAACAGTTTTCTATGCACACATAGAAGAGATGAATGAAAAAACATTAGAAAAACTTGATGTGAAACAAACAGAACTAGAAGCATTGTCTTCTGAGCTATCGGAAGCACTAAAAATACGTAATGATTTAGAACAAGAGCTCTCAGAATTAAATAGTAAAGTGTGTGAAGCAAAGCAAGAATTGGAAGGAAAGTTGGAAGAAGAGAGGAAACGGCACAATGAAGTGATTGAAAAAATGTTAAGAGAGCACGAAATGTCTATTCAAAGTGTTGAGAAGGTACTCAAAGAGGAACTCAACACGCTCAAGCAATCCCTGGAGGAGAAAGACAGGCATTTGGAAGAATTAAAAGCACATGAACAGAAACTAAAGGAATCTGCAGAAAGATCTGAAGCTGAACTTGTCCAAGTGTCTGCAAAGCTAGAGGAGCAAAGCAACGAAAAAGTAACCTCTCTAACACAACAGTATGAATGTCAACTGAAGGATCTACAAAGGAAGGCTGATGAGATGAAGAGAAGTCTAACTGAGAAGGAAAATGAAATTGAGCACATGAAGAAATTACAGAACAACCAAGTGGAAGAGCTTAAGGAGAAACTGTTAGCTACAGAGGAGAAAATTAGTGCTTTACAAGGAGAGTATGAAAGTAAACTGAAATGTCAGGAAAAGAAAATGGAAAAAATGAAGCAGAAATCTAAAGATATGCAGGAAACTTTCAAAAAGAAACTTGCTGAGCAGGAAGCTAAACTAAAAAATGAGCTTGAAAACAAGCAGTTGGAGTTCAGTCAGAAAGAGAGTGAATTCAATGCTAAAATGTTGGAAATGGCACATGCCAGCTCAGCTGGAATCAATGAAGCTGTGTCAAAACTTGAATCTAATCAGAAAGAGCAACTAGAGAGTCTTGCTGAGGATCATAGGAGGAATTTGGAAGAAATTGTCCAAAGTTGGGAAAAGAAACTTAATCAGCAGGTTGAAGAGCTCCAGGAAAAACATGATATGGAACTGCAAGAGAAAGAACAGGAAGTTGGAGACCTGAAACAGAAGCTTGCCATCTTCACTGCTGAAAAGGAGGACTCCAGAACAGAAATAACCCAACTGAAGGAAGAACAAGTGAAAAGGGAGGAGTGCCTGAAGGAATTGCAAGAACAGCTAAGGCAGTCAGTGGCTAGGGTGAACACTTTGTCAGATACAGAAAGTGACCTGAAAACACAGTTGAGAAAATTGGAAGGTGATCTTAAACAGTCTTTGGAAGAGCAGACAAAACTTCAGGAGCAACTCAGTAAACAGAAAGCAGTTGAAGAGAAGGACAAAGCTAAAATTATTGAGCTGGCTGATAGACTGAAAACTCTTGAAGAGCAACTCCAAACTGTGCTATCTTCCCAGTATAAAGATCATAAAAATTATGAGAAAAAAATAGAGGCGATTCAGCTAAAAGAAACTGAATTGAAAAGGTTGTCAGGAGAACTTGCAACCCAGTTAGATGCTTATTGGAAAAATGTTGAAGCTTTATTGCAAACAAAAGGCAATGAATTAATTGAAAAATGTAAGGACAAAATTAGCATAGTAACATGCAAAATTGCAGACTGTGAGCGCCAAACTGCAAAAGTTAAAGAAGCAGTATTAATCAAAACAAGTAAGATAACTGAATTAGAAGCTCAACTTAGAGAAATAACAGAGCATCATTCTGCTTCTACTACTTCTTTACAAAAGTCAATGCAAGTGCTGCAAGAGAAGGACAATTTAATTATGTCCATGAGAGCCGACATTGAAAGACTTGTAACAGAAAAGGAACAATTGCAGAAAGAGGGAGGGCATCAGCAGCAAGCAGCATCAGAGAAAGAAACTTGCATAACACAGCTGAGGAAAGAGTTATCTGAAAATATCAACGCTGTTACATCAATGAGGGAGGAACTCCAGGAAAAACAATCTGAAGTGTCTGCTCTCAACAAAACAATTAATGACCTTAATGTTAGGCTTGAAAGCACAGTAAGTTTAAGAGAGAAGGAAGCAGCCATGTCTCTGTTAAGCAAAACACATCAAGAGGATCAGTTGCAGTTGTTAAACCAGATACAAGAGTTATCATCCAGAGTCGAGATGCTGAGTCAAGAAAAAGCATCAACCCTTGATTGCATGGCCCAGCTGTCAGAGTGGAAGATGAAAGCACAAACCAGGCTTACACAAAATGATGATACTATTAAAGATTTGCAGAGCAAACTTGAATTAAGCAATACTGCAACCAGTAAAAAAGATGAAGAGCTAAATAAACTGAAGGAGCAGCTGGCTAAACAAGCCAAGAATCTTGATAGTTTAAAAAGTGAATTGGAACAAAAGCAAAACAGGAAGGAAAAGCAAGAAAGTGAGTTAACCTCAAATTTAAAAAAACAAGCAGCAAAAATTGCTGAACTAGAAAAACACATTGCTGATAAAACTTCAGAAAATGATTCCTTGGTGGAGGAACTTAAAAAGTGTAATGAACAAAAAGACACAGAGAAAAAAGAGATAGCTTGGCAACTCCAGCAGGCAGAGAAGGTGGCTTTTGAAAAGGACAATAGATTTAAGAAGGCTGAAGAAAAAGTGCTTAATCTTGAGAAGCAAATAGATTCACTGAAAGCTGATTTTGAAGCAAAGGAGAGGGAATTTGATCAAATGAAGTCAGTGATGCTTAAAAGCAAAGAGGAAGAACTGAAAGAATTAGAAGAAAGGATGATTGTAGAGAACAGCACTAAGCTGGCAGATTTGAAGAAGAAGGCAGAGCAAAAAATAGGTTCTATTAGAAAGCAATTAATGTCTCAGATGGAAGAAAAGGAACAGAAATTTAAGCAAGATAGAGAGGATCAGTTAAGAGAGTTGGAACAGAAAATGCAGGAGAGAGAAGCCAAAATCAAGTCCTTAGAAGAAAAAATTAAATCAACAAGAGATTCCGCAGAATTAGAGAAGGAAATGCTGGAAAAACTAGAGAGTGTAAAAGCTACTGTAGAACAAGAAAAAAATAACATGCTTGAGAGTATCCAACAGACATACAAAGAGAAAATGCATGTGTTACAGAAGAGCTTAACTGAAAAAGATGAATTATTGCAGAAGTATGAGAAAGAACAACGAGAGAGTAATGACTCTCATCTAGAACTTCAAAACAAACAGAAAGAATTCCTTAAAAAACTAGAATATGTTGAGAAGAGCCATCAGGAAGAGCAGAGTAAGGCCGAAAGCCTCAGGAAGGAACTTCAGGAGCAAACAAAAAAATACTTATTGTTAGCAGATGAGCATGCTCGTTGTGGTGGTGATTTGGCAAGAAGTAGGGAAGAATTGAAAGGTACAGAACAAAAACATCTTGATATGGAGAATATAATTGGAGATTTCCAGAAGAAATTGCAGGAAAAGGAGGCAGTCCGTCAGTTTTTAGAACAGAAGATAAAAGAGTTAGAAAATAATCTAGTGAAGAAAAATGAAGTGCATAAGATTGAGATGGAAGATACAAGTTTAAGATATGAAGAAAAGCTAAAATGTTTACAGCAACACTTGGATGAAAGAAATGACAGTCTGAAAGCTTTTGAGGAAAATGCTGAAGAAAAGGCTAAATCTGTTTTGGAGCTGCAGAAATTACTAGGTGATATGCAGAACCAGCAGAAGGACTTACAGGCTAAACTGGAAGAGACTGAAAGGGAGAAACAGAAACTACACAAAGAGGTTAATAATCTTCAAAAAGACTTACGTATTTTACGAAAAGAACATCAACAAGAGCTTGATATAGTGAAGAAGGAGTCCTTAGAAGAAATGGAGCAGAAAATCAGGTATACTCTTTGTTCTTGTTTGTGTTACCATTTCTGTACTTTAACCACTAAAACCTCAAGAATACTTTTCTAAAGCTTAGTTTCTAATGAGGAAATAATGGCTGGTAATTTTCTGTCATTTTTCTAAAATAGAGAAACAGAAAGAAAAGAGGTTTGACTTTCGCCAGAGTAATACTGCTTCTCATCTCTTTCAGTGATGGTCATTTTCAGCATTGCCAAAGCATTAAATATAATTCTATTTTTCTCAAAAAGGAAATGAAATTTAAAACTTAGTACTGAGAGCTTCATGTTCAGATGTTATCAAGAACTGTCCATATGTACTGCGCAAAATGTGGTGTAATGCTCAGCACTCTTAATAGTTTCTCAAGCAATGAATTCCCTAAAAATTCTGCCTTTTATGACACATTCTTTACTTCCAGATCTTCAACTCCATATCTTTTGAAAGGGTTCAATTCTGGGTTGTTTTTAAATGAAACACCTACGCTTTCCAGGTAAAATAAATAGGAGGGGGAAAAAAGATTCTCTGAATCTCACAGAATTCATATAATTCAAAACCATCCCATTCTAAAGTAGTTTTGGAGAAACTCCCACATCTCTGACCTTGCTAAACTGTTCTCGCACACTCGTTAAACGTTTTATTTCCTCACTGTATTTTTTGACATTTTTGTACAGATGTGAACAAGAAGATATTGAGTTAAAGCACAACTCCACCTTAAAGCAGTTAATGAGAGAGTTCAATACTCAACTGGCTCAAAAAGAGAGAGAATTGGAAGCAGCAGTAAAAGAGACAATCAGTAAGTGAAATACAAATATAACTGTAATCAGTAAAATAGTCAGAAAACTGAATCTTTGGTTGTTTTGGGGAAGCGATTTTACCTGGGACTATGATAAACACATATGTTTTATGAATGCCTGGAGAACCCAGGGGAAGAACTTCCCTTGCTTGGGAAATAACATATAAATATTAATTTTAGTACAATTAGGAAAGTGCATATGTAGGTGTTCATCCTTACCCTGCAGGAAGGATCTTTGATCTAGCACTCTGTTTACATCTGTCATGGCAAGAGTTACGCATTATAGCTTATCTTTTTGTCATATGTATAGAAGAAAAAAAAAGAGTAAGACTTTGCAGGTGAAAGCACATTGGGAAGTTTTCATTGCAGTGCTACTTTGCAGTAGTACAAACTTCAACACTCCATTGTTGAATATATGGCAATGAACGGTGCCTTTTAGAGAAAGGTAGATCCATATGAGAATCAGAATAGCATTTTTTTAGCTGCATCTTGCAGATTTCATTCACTGTAACCACTAACAGGTGCAGCTGGATATGGTGTCTGATTGCAATACCATGTGGTTATAACTAGAGTACAGCATATTTCAGCTTCTCTGTCCATCTTTTGCAACCGTAGTGAAAATTGGAGATTAGAGAAGTGAACAAAAAGTATGTTTTGACTTCACTGTTACTAGAAGTACCTCTACAGATGAAGAATTTCTGAAGATTTACAGATGTTTCAATCACTTGTCTAGATAGAGTAGGAGATAGAATTCGTTGATAAATATTGGTTGTCATCTTAACTTCTGGGAAGAAGTTCCAGGTAGAAGAAACTGCTCCAGGTACCAAACTGCAGACGACAAACTTCGTACATATTAGGATCAAATGACATAATAGTTATTGGCAGTGTGGAAAAATGAATTTTCCTGGCATATTTTCCTTATATTTGCTTTCCACCCTTGTCTTTAAGCTTTTTTTTAAATATTGTCATGACATAATTAAAAAAAATAAGAAATGCCTTTTTTAATATTGCCTAACTTTTCTTTTATAGGTAAAGCCCAGGAGGTAGAAAATGAATTGATAGAAAATCATCACATAGAGACAACTCAGTTGCATAAAAGAATTGTTGAAAAAGATGATGATCTAAAAAGAACTGTGAAAAAATATGAAGAAATCCTTGAGGTATTTTTTTGAAAAGTGGTATGACTGCATACATTTCAGAATAACTCTTTTTTGATTGCACAGCTAGACAGAAAAACTAGAGTTCTTTCTAGTAAAGATCTTACTGCCTGAATTGCACTTGATATGTCTGGTGACCTAGCTTGCAATTTAAATGTTTGTTTCTGTGTTTTGTGGGCATAACAGAAATATGAGCCCTAGCTCTGATTGTTTAATAAAAGCTATACAGTTAGGTCCTTATGTCCTTGAGCAATTTGTGTACCATATTGGAATAAGGAAAGCGAGTGACATTTAAGCTTTACTAGAGTTGTGGTGGTGATGTATGGTTTTTTTGTAAGGATTTAAATACAGCGCTTATGGCTCAGTCTCACTCTCTATCTCCTTTTTCTGATGCTGTGTGAAGATTGGCAACATAGCCCTTAAAGTAAGGTTCTGTTCTATGCTGGGTGCAGTCTGTTTGCATAGTTCTTACATTAGTAAAGATTTCTTTTTTTACTTACCTTGAACAGTTTGTTTGCATGCTATTTGCAGATAGACATAGTTTAGTCCTAGTAGCATTTCAACCAGAAGTTAGCAGCCAATTTCTGTCTAAGGATACTTTACCAAAGATGGCTCCTGTTTTAGCCAAGTTAATTGACCCAGTCCCGCATGTATGGCACCATAAGGTTAAATGGTTTTCGGTGGTAGACTATACTTCATATTGGCATGCAGGCTTTAACTTTGTTAATCTTAGTCCTGTTTGCACAAATGATGTAATAAAAGAGAATGTCCCATTAATAGAGCCTGCAGCAATAAATGTAAGTGAACATCTGTTTGTTTATGCTCAGTTACCAGTCCAAAATTCTTTTTACTGGACATGACTGAGTATTTCATATTAAAAATTTCAACATATAAGCAGGTTGATGTGTTCCACTTTGATATTTCAACTTTCAGCAGATTGAATGGAGTTAGCAGGGTTTTAAATTTAGAGTCCCTTTCTTTTCTTTCTTAGTTTAGAAAAATTGCATAATATAAAAGAATCAAGTTTTTTTGAAACATAGGTCTAAATTCCGCATTTCTGGAGGATTTAGATTTCTCTTACTTCAGTGTGCAGTGTGTTGCCTTTCAGGTCCTCAATTTATATCCCCAAATAGGTATGTGATTTGAAGTTGTGCAGGTGTAATTCCTCTGTTTTCTGATACTTGTAGTCCATACATAGGTCAGAAACACACATGCTGTAGTCATTGTGTGATCTTGAAGGTTTAGGCTGATTTGACTTCTGTGTAATTGGAGGACATGAACACTGTCATTTTTTGCATCTCATTGATGATGGCAGTAACAATTGCCTGGAACTGCAATAAACTGTAGTTTGATATTTTAAATTTCAGACTACATGTTTCTTTTATAGGTATATGTATGTTTTGTTTCTGTTATTTTTTTCCTGAAGAAGTGTTGCAAGCATCTCAAAAATTCAGAAATACTTACCTTAAATTGAAGGTATGTCACGTTCATTGAGATCTCTGGTAGAAATAGGAGCATATGCATCACCAGATTTAGCCTAAAGTTACCAGTTATTACCCCACTTATACTTGACTTGGCTCATGACAGGTTTGAAAAATTTCGCATCATGACATTTATGCAGAGAGGGTTGTCTCTGTCACAAATGGTAAGAAGATGAAGCAAAAATAAATCCAATTGCAAAAATGAATCTTGCTCATATAACTTTGTAGCTCTTTTGCATTTTAAATATGGTTGATGATGCTAAAAATTAGTCTAACTTGATTTGAGTATGTATCCTTAAAGACAAGCAGGAATCAATAAGTTTGTTAAACTTCACATGATTTACTTGTGAAGTGCTCCACTGAAGTGCTCATCTTTCGTGAAAACTTCTATAACATAAGTTTTCATAGAAGTCTCCCTAATTAAAGGATTTGTAAATCAGCATAGCCTATAATTTGGGGCCTAAGTATTTTTTTTCAGCTAGGGTATACAATTAGAGAAAAAATGAATGTTGTATTCCAGCTAGCTTATTTTAAGCCTGTCTATGAGCTAAAAATAAAATACGTAACTTCAGGTATGTATCCTTTCATTTGTCGTAATGCCTTCCGTATGAGTACAGGATAGGCTTTGGGGTTAAGATTTGGGAAATCATAACTTTGTCAAAGTCTTAGTCTATAACTGTATTTAAATCCCAATGACATATTTTCAGAGTATGCCAGGTGCTGTATAGAACAACAAATTATTGCTGTAAACACAGATCAAGAGCATGTTGGAACCCCACTTAATCTCTAATTATTTCAAATTACAAATTAAATTGTCTCTTTTATGCAAGTGTCATTCATAATTCTGGGTTGAATTTCTTTTCAGCCTTTTAACTACCTTTTATAACTAAGAATGATGTGCATGCAGTTGCGATTTATTTAATTAAACAGTAGTCTAGAAGTAAGATTTTAGATTCTTCATGGACAAAAACATCAGAAAATCCCCAAAAGCCAAAACAACAACCACCACCATTACTGAATATGCCAGGTACTGAGGATTTTTTACTAAAGGAGTATAAAAACTATAAAAAAACCCAATCTTAGAAACAATAATTGTTGATACACTTCTGAGGGCATAGAAAAATCTTGTTCATGAAAAGAAGCTAACACTGTTTGGAGGTCATGATGTTTGAGCAAGATTTTTCTTGAAGATGGATATTCTTAAAACTTTTAGGCTTTACGGCAATTTTTACAAATTGCTCATATACTATGACTTCTCATTCACTAGGGGCAGATTTGCTTTTTTTCTTTTTGGTGATGCTTTTTGGGCTGAGGGGCTGCAGGGGGAGGGTGTTTCATTCTTATGTCAGGGGCAAAGAACATTAAAAATTGACCTTGCCGGGAAATAATTATTTTTTTAGTAACGACATACCGTAAATCTAACCTGGATCAGCTTTCTAGTTCTACACTTGCTTTTCTAGTGAATATTCTGTATCATTATAATTGTACTTCTGAGATTTTTTAATAGAACAAAATTTCCATCAGCTGTTCTTTGCTTGTTTTCAGTTGATTAATTGTACGAATTTTATTTGAAGTACTACTGCGTAGCAGAGCAGTCAGCTGACTGCCCTGTGTGACTAGCATGAGTGAAACTAGAGTTTTAGTTTCATCTGGCGGTAGAGACATACACTTGGAATTGGAGGCTATTTTATGAGGTCCCTAACATGGGATCTCACAGAAAGGCCAGAGGGGACACAATTGAAAAAAATACTTGTTTTTGCAGAGTGTCATATGGGTAGATTAATTTGCTAGGGTTTAGGTCATCGTACTTTTGGTCTCTACAAGAAAAGTTCATTTTCTTCCTACCCTTCTTGCCACCGCTTCTTTCCCCCCACACTGCATTAGTGCCTTTCAGACCCTTGTGAATGGGGAAATCATTGGTCATTGTTTCTGAAAATGTGCTTAAAACTGCTTTAGTACCATCTTTGTGAGAGTGACTGAGGAAAGGATTTAAGTCCTTGTCATTTCTAGAGTATAGGAATTAACTACGTATCATCATTTGCCCCTTCCGTGAAGGTTATGACCTTCACACACTTACTGGATTATACTCAAATGCTGGTTTAGTGCCCAAGAGAAATAGGATTTTTTTGTAATTTTTAAAAAAGCTAACTGTAATCTTAACTATATAATCTTTATTGTTGAGCACCCTGTTTGTTTCTTGTTCTGTTCTGTAGTCCTCTTGTGTATACAGCTTTTATACCAGATTTCAAGCATATTCTTTCTGTGTATAGCATAACTTCTGTTGATTGCTTTATGTCCACTGTACTTAAAGTTTTCATTGATTACTTGGGTAATTGTATAAGTAAGGTTTTTCCCCTGTGTTTTGAAGTCGCGTGAAGAAGAGATGACAGCAAAAGTTCATGAGTTACAGGCACAGCTAGAAGACTTGCAAAAGGAATACAGACAAAGGATTGCAGAAGAGGAACATTGGAACAATGAAAAAGTGAGCTGGCACTATCATTTGTTTTTATAATTTTAGGTGTGAAATTCTTGGTCTTCATGAAATTCTGTAGTTTATTCCTAATTGGATTTTATTTAAATATCTGGCCTTCACTTTCACATACAAAGTGAACTTCTTTAGAAGCTGAAGCTTTGGTACATACCTTTTTTACTGGTCCAGTTTTGCTGTTATTATTAAGGTGGGGTTTTTTGCCCTCTACATTTCTTTTAGCTGATTTTACTGAAAGCCCTTTAGAAGGAAAGGAAATAGCATTAAGTCCTTTTTAGTGTGATATTTTTAAAATTCGCATTTCAGAGGGGTCTGAAGTAGTACCTTGAATATATTAATTATAGACAGAATGGCCTTCATTGAAAGAAGTCTGATTTCATGCGTTTGTCTTTCTGAGACCACATTTTAATTTGAGGAATTCTTTGATTAAAATATTAGTAGTTATTATTACACTGAGGAGAGGAAAAGTATGTGAATTGTTGAGTCATTGATGAGAATTCATATTGACCTTACTTTTAAATTTTTCCTTTTGACAACAGGCAGCTCTGGGGAGAGTAAATTTATATATTTGACATTAGAAACTTAATGTACAAATTACCTCACTGTGCTAATGTTTGTCCCTTCTGCCTTGGACTTGCTTAAAACACCCTTCATATTACTTTTCTTAACTATTCCATGATATGTGTTGTTTTCTTAACAGGAAAAGCCGAAACATTTGTTTAAGACTACCTTTTATTCTTAATTAACCCTTGTCCACCTACTGATAATTTTACATAATCCTATTATCTAGAGAAAGATTCCTTAAGGGACTCCTAAACCCTAAAGCATGATTATGAAAAGTGTGAAGAGTACTTTATCTTTAGAACTTCTTTGTTAACTGTTTCACTAGTTATGGAAGTTATGGAAGGTGGTCATTTAGTATCGTATTACACATGCATATTCAGGATTACATATTCACTGGTAAGACATGAAAGTTGTATCAAATCTATATACCAGGAATGATATTTTATGTGTTCATATACTTGGCTCAGGAGCAATGCATCCCAGCAAGGAGGAAATTGAGCAAAAATGCCATGAAGCCTCCATGGATGGATAAGGAGCTGCTGGGCAAACTCAGAGTGAAAAAAATAAGCTTTCAGGAAGTGGAAACAAGGGCAGATGGCCTGGGAGGAATACAGGGAAATTGTACAGGAAGCTAGGGACAAGTTTAGGGAAGCTGAAGCCCAATTAGAATTGTGTCTGGCCAAGGATATTAAGGATAACAGGAAGGGCTTCTATATTTATGTTGCAAGTGAAAGAAAGGCTAGGGATAATGTGGGCCCTCTCTGGAAGGAGACAGGAGACCTGGCTACCCTGGGTATGGAGAAGACTGAGGTTGTCAATGACTTCTATGCCTCAGTCTTCTTGGCAAGTGCTCCTGCCACACCATCCAAGTCATGAAAGGCAGATGCGGGGACAAGGAGAATGAAGACCCACTGTAGGAGTGGATCACGTTCAAGACCATCTAAGGAACCTGAATGGGTTCCATGGGACCTGATGAGATTAATCCACAGGTCCTGAGGGAGCTGGCAGATGAACTTGCTAAGCCATTAGTCTTTTTGGAAAATCAGGGCAGTCAGGTAGAGTCCCTGATGACTGGAAAAAGGAGAAAGCAGAAGACCTCGGGAACTATGGACCAGTCCATTTCACCTCTGTCTCAGGCAGGATCATGGAACAGATTCTCCTGAGAACTGTTCTAAGGCACATGGAAAACAACGAGGTGATTGGTAACAGCCAACATGGTTTTATTAGAGGGAAATCACGCCTGACAAATCTGGTGAGCTATGATGGGGCTACAGCATTGGTGGATAGGGGCAAAACAACTGACATCATCTACCTGGACTTATGCAAAGAGTTTGACATTGTCCTGCACCACATCCTTTGTCTCCAAATTGGAGAGACATGGATTTGATGGACGGACCACTCAGTGGATAAAGAACTGGCTGGATGGCTGCATGCAAATAGTTGTGGTCAATGGTTCATTGTCCACGTGGAAACCAGTGACGAGTGGTGTCCCTCAGGGGTCACTATTGGGACTGATACTGCTCAACATCCTTGTCAGTGATATTGACAGCAGGATCGGGTGCTCCCTCAGTAAATTTGCTGACAACACCAAGATGTGTGGTGCAGTTGACACACTGAAGGGAAGGGATGCCATCCAGAGGGACCTTGATAGGCTTGAGAGGTGGGCTGATCAAAACCTCATGAAGTTCAGCAGAGCAAAGTGCAAGGTCCTACGCCTGGGTTGTGGCAACCCCAGGCACACCTGGCAGAGAATTGATTGAGAGCAGCCTTACAGAGAACAACTTGGGGTGACGGGTGATGAAAAACTGAACATGAGCCAGCAGTGTGCCCTCACAGCCCAGAAAGCCAATGGAATCCTGGACTGCATCAAAAGGAACATGGCCAGCAGGTCAAAGGAGATGATTCTACCCCTCTACTCTGCTCATGTGAGACTCCAGCTGGAGTACTGTGTACAATTCTAGTCCCGAACCTAGGAAGAATGTGGAAGTGTTGGAGCAAGTCCAGAGGAGGACCACAAAGTTGACAAGAGGACTGGAGCTTCTCCCCTACGAAGACAGCCTGAGAAAGTCGGAGCTGTTCAGCTTGAAGAGAAGGTTGCATGAAGACCTCATAGCGTCTGAAGGGGGCCCACAGGGAAGCCAGAGAGGGACTGTTTGTCAGGAACTGTAGTGACAGGACAAGGAGTAATGGGTACAAACTGAAAGAGGGGAAGTTAAGGTTGAATATTAGGAAGAAATTTTTTACTGTGAGGGTGGTGAGACAGTGGACCAGATTGCACAGGGAGGTTGTGGTTGCCCCATCCCTGGAGGTGTTCAAAGCCAGGTTGGATAAGGCCTTGAGCAACCTGGTCTAGTGGGAGGTGTCCCTGCCCATGGCGGGGGGGTCGAGACTATGGGATCTTGGTCCGTTCCAATCCCTTAACATTCTGTGATTCTTTGATTCCTCAGTTCTTCCCAGAAATGCATCACACAGATTTGCAAAGGTAGCATAGAGCTGTAAAATATTTGAATATTGCAAATATTGATTACATTAAACAAAATAAACAGTTAATTTTACCTGTGTTTGGAATCTTGTCCACAGTTCTCCACTCCTTGGAGTTTCCATGGCAGACTTTGGAGAAACTCAAAGGAGTTGTTCCATCTGTGGCAGGTATAAGCCAGTTCAGAGAACTCCATTGCTGGTGAACAGCTTAGTTTTAAAGTATAATTGATGTCTCATTTGGGGGGGGGAGGAAGACCAGGTTGTGTGTGTGTATGTGTGTGTACATAGGTACAGTAAAAGCATCCAGGTTCAAAGTGCTTGCAGAATAAGAATGTGATTTTTTTTTTTGGTGAGTGTAAGGCAGTTCATTATTTGATTTCTCTTGAATATAGGCATCAAACTTTCTTGAATAGTTTTGAGAATTCCAACTAAATTTAGCAAATTGTTTACAAGCTTTCTTTTGCGTAGCTGATTTAATTGAATGTAAATATATTATTTGATACTATTCACAATGGTGATTTCATTTCAAAAAAACATAACTGTTCTAATAGATTATGCTATTGAATGTGCACATAGGTCCTGGTACATCTTCTGGTCCAGTCAAAGCTCAAATATTTAGAGTGGTGTAATTGGGCTTTCAGTTTCTGTTTTATCAGTATTTCAGGATAGGGTTCCTACTCTTTGGCACAGTCTGTTCTGGGATCAAGAGGTAGTTTTCTTTTGTTCTCCTTAGAAATTAAGAGCTATTATTTTTAATTCTTACCTGTCTTAATTTGTTCATTGCCTGTCCTTGGTATGTCTTCAGGAAACTAGTTTTACTATTATCTGGTGCAATAGCACATATTTGCAACAAATACCATAGCAGCATTATATGTAAATATATATATATATATGCAGCATTACAGACCTAAATAAGAAAATTGGACAGGGCCTGTGGACCTTGGCAACATACCAGAGCAGAACTGTACAAATCCACATCTGGATTTTACAGTGCATTCAAATGAATTCCATCATCTTACATTTGTCATGGTATTTTTTGTCTTATCTTATTTCTTTTTTATTTTGTTGCTCTGTAACATTTTTCTCTTTTATGTTGAGGGGTTTTTCCCTTCAGCACTAGTAGTAAAAATGCTCAGAAGTCTTCTGTTGACTGGAAGCAGCTGCAGCTGATGCATTTGTTGTCCAAAGTTGGAGACTCCCAAATCACAGAAGTTTGTCTTAAAAAACTTCCTGTGCTGCTTGTTGTCAGCCTAGGCCAAACATCACACATAACATATTCACTCTGACATAAGGATAGATATTTGAACAATATTTGTCTGACTGATAAACAATTGACAAATACTAACAACCTTAAGTGTTATCATTTGGATGTAAAAATATCAGAAACTGTCTCTCTATATGAGAAAATAAATGTCTGATGAGATGACTGAGCTCTTCAGAAGAAAGAATTGCACTTACAGGTTTGAGGATTGATTTTCCCCTACTTTCTGTTTGTGTAGTGTAGGAAAACCCACAGGTTTTATCAGCCTACAGAGATAGAGAATAGCTCTCCTTTTCAACACAATTCCAAAGAGGCTTGGGAAGAAAAAAAAATATGTACTACTTCTCTGTTAAGGTTTAGGTTACCTTAAAAAAAAAAATTCACACATAAATGATTTGATGTTGAAATGCATTTACAACCTTGATTTATACCCATGACTACCAAAGCATTACTTTCCTTAGAGTTGGAACATTGAAAGATAGAAATATCAGCTTAGAATTTTTTCTGTACTTCATAAACATCTTTGCAAGATGTAGAGCTCATGAAGCTCTTAACTGAAGCTATTTTCAGGTAAATGTTCACTTTTCCAAATGTGGCTTGAAGAATTAAGGTAAAAGATACAACATTACGAATAGTATTAATAGTAGTTAGGGTATCCTGGAATGTACTTCATACTCATTCAGTTATTATTCATCTCCAATATGTATTTTGTAAAGATTTGAAACACTAGGTTCTTGAAGTTATATTTGTGATAATTGTCTTACAGAATAAAATGAGGTAATTTAAATATAAGCTTTATGTACTGACAATACAAATAAGTTAAACTCTATGAGACTAGTTATTTTTATAAGTACATGGGTATTTGGTAATTTCAATTTTTATCATCCTTAGTTAACACGCTGTATCAGAACTAGATGATTGGTATTTTTTTCTTCAGTGCTTGATATACTCAGTATTTTTCTTGCATTTTAATCTAAATTTTTGTTGTTGTTTTTCTAGGTCACACTATCAGAACTAAAGGTAAGTCTTATATGTTACTTATTTTGCACTAATATTTCTGTTTCAGAGCAGTTTGAAAGCTGAAATGATGTTTATAACTGTGTGTGTTAAAAGGAGAAAGAAATTTTTTGCAGAGGTGCTTTTGATGTATTTTCAGCAGTTCCTTGATGATTTCCGTATGTGACTGTTCTTTCAGGCACAGCTTGCACAGAAAACGACGTTAGTCAACGATTCAAAACTGAAAGAGCAGGAATTGAAAGAGCAGGTAAGGGTGATGTTGAATGAATAAAAAGTGTTCTTGTTTGATACTCTGTGTTTTCAGTGTTAAAAGGTTTGTTCTTTTCAAGTGATGATGTGGCACATCTCCACACAAAGTACTATGAAAATAATAGGCAGATAAAATAGTTTTCACTCATACTTGCTCTCAGATATGTGTACTTTCCAAAGGACTCCTGTATCCACTGAGAATGAAACTACCATATGCTTGTGATACTGGTTAGCAAAGCAGTTGCACTGTGATAAAGGTAACAGTGCACACCATGAAATTCTGGATTTTTTTTTTCAAAACTAAAACTTTTTGATGATAATTTTATGTATGCTTTTATATATATATAAAAAAAATAAAAATGTGGGTATATTATATATACATAACATCGCTGTAGATATTTTTATGTGTATATACACCTGTATGCACATTTCCTTAAGTAGTTTTTGATAGTTCTAATAATACAGTTTTTAATGTTTTCCCTCCTTAAAAAGCAAATGTATTTTGCTTTCATAGGAGATGATGTTTAGTGAAAACTGTTTCAGTGATGCTTGTTTTAGCTGCTTATGAACACCATTTATAATTTTGACTGTTCTCTATTTAGATTCATGTACTGGAAGACCGGCTGAAAAATTACGAGAAGAATATGTACGTCACACCAGTTGGAACGCCGTACAGAGGTAAGTACACAGTTTTCATCGGAAAGAAATTTTCCGTTTGTTTGAAAGATATACTTTGGTCTAGACAATGTAATTAAAATGTCAGTCTCCTTTAGACACTCATTTTGTGACATCCTTGTTTTGTCTTGTCTGTTATAATAGAGTTAGTGTGTGATTTCAGATGAGCAAATCACAGAGCATTTTGTTTGTTGTTTGTTTTTTTTGTCATACAGTTAAAAGAGCTCTATATATCAGAGTTCTTAAACTCTCTGCCATGCAGATCCCAGGCCCATTCAGGTGACAGGGACGGAGATGGGCACATGTACAGCATGGCTCAGGCAGGAACTGATGGCCCCAGGCTGAGATTGGATGCATCTCCTGGGCCCTTGGCAGGAACCAGTGGGGATGGGGGTCCCAGGGGAGGCCGGTCCCAGCCACTGAGACCTGTGAGCACCCCCAGGACCCTGACAGAGGTAGACTTGAACTGCTCATATGCTCTCCTTTGGACATTGGTTATTGGCCACTTTGGAGACAGAGTATGGGCAAATGGACCTTCTCTCTGGTGGTGTACTGTTCCTCTCAGGCTCTGTTGTTTTAACATGAGATAGAAAAATCCACAGGGAAATGGTGTTCCTTACTTCCAAAAGATTTTCAACTGTTTAGTTGAGGAACACGTTCTGCATGAGACTGAGGGCTCAAGAATTGAACCTTGCTAGTATCAGAGATGCAGAGTTTTGCCATCCTGTGGAAACCCATCTCAACTGGATGAACTCAGGAGACTTTCAGAACCCACATATCACACTTATTCTTTGCAAATTTGTGCAAATGGTCAAATTATCTCAGGATGATGCACAGCTCTCACTTTCCCCTCTCCCCCCCTCAAAGGTCCATGTCTCCTTCCCACAAGGTGACAGAGCGAAGGATGGGATGTGATTATGAGTATTGAATATCTTCTGCTAGGGCTGGGAAGAAATATCATCAAAGATTTCCTCAGCATGTACTGATTGGGAAAGAAGCAGGTAGGAAGAAGCATAGCATAGCATAGTTCAGCTGGAAGGGACCAACATCAATTACCTAGTCCAACTGCCTGACCACTTCAGGGCTGACCAGAAGTTAAAGCATGGCTTTAAAGAGCACTCTCCAAATGCCTCTTCAGTGCTGACAAACATGGGGCATCAACTGCCTCTCAGTGAAGCCTGTTCTAGGGTTTGACCACTCTCTGGGTGAAGAAATGTTTCCTCATGTCAAGTGCAAACTTCCCCTGATCGATGCAGGTTTCAACCATTTCCGTGTGTCCTGGCACTGGGTACCAGGGAGAAGAGGTCATCACCTGCCTCTCAACTTCTCCTCCTCAGGAAGCTGTAGAGAGCAGCAAGGTCACCCCTCAACTTCCTCCTCTCCAAACCAGACAAACCCAGAATCCTCAGCCACTTCTCACAGGACATGCCTTCCAGCACCTTATCGAGTAGCAGTGGTGCCCTCCTCTGGATTCATTCACGTACCTTATCATTCTTTTTAACTGGTGGGGCCAAGAATTGCCTGCAGTACTGAAGGTGAAACTGCACCAGTACTAAATACAGCAGGATAACCAACCTGTCTTGGCTGGCTGGTGATGCTGTGTTTGATGCACCCCAGGATGTGGTTTGACCTGTTGGCTGCCAGGGCACACACTGCTGACTCCTGCTGAGCTTCCTGCCAACCAGCAGCCCCAAATGTCTTTTTGCAGGGCTGCCCTTACTCCGTCCCAGGTGCAGAATCCAGCATTTGTTCTTGTTCTGTTTCATGCCATTGGTGAAACTTAGATTCATATGAGTGACTCTCAGTGTAAATATGCTCTTATTTTTGTTTACACAGATGGAAACCTTCACCATACTGACGTTTCCATTTTTGGGGAGCCTACGGAGTTTGAATACTTGAGGAAAGTGCTCTTTGAATATATGATGGGTCGTGAGACAAAGGTATGGAAATTTTTATATGGTGACAGGTGATTCAGGTTAGAGTACAGTTTAACATCCTTGCTGTATAGATGTGAAATACCATATGTTTGTGATTTGTTACATGGTGTTTATTACTGACACAGGATTCAATAGGCTTTCACATTTGTTTTCCAAAGAGGGATGATCCATAACTTAAAACTTTGTCAGCATGCCAAGATGAGTGGCAGGGGAAAGGGGCTTTCACATCTCTCACCAATGTACCTATGAAGACAAAAACCTTTATGAGTAGATACAGTTTTATTAGCAAAAGTCCTGTTGTCAGTCAGTCTTAATGTACCAGCACCATATTAGCAAAAGTGGTCTTTTGATGTCATCTTGATGCAAACATAGCAGGTAATGGATTAAATAATAGTTCGTTAATAGCTCTGAAGATGATGAAATATCTCTTCAGGTTTTGCTTAAAGATGTTTTATAGGGCTCCCAAATCTGTGTATCTTAGATAATAGTAATTTACTCTTAAAAGTAGTGAAAAGCTGTACAGTAGGCTTCTTGTTGTATGCTGCAAGCTTGTGAAATCCTAAGTTGGAATTTTACTAGCTTCTTACAGTACTAGTGCTTAGAGATTGACCAGGTTCAAAAGAGGTATAACACGAATATTTTCCTTGGATGATAAATTCTATGTGGATGAATTTTTGTATTTGTTTTTTTCCTCCTCTCTGGAGTTCTTCCACTGTTGCCCTACTTTCAACTTAGACTACTATAAAGCAAAGAGTTTTTATGTAGGTTTCTGTGTTAATTAGCTTTGTTCTCATTGTGTTCTGTACAGAATAAAACTTGGACTGTGCAGAACATCTTGTCCTTATGGGATTTCTCATCCTCTCTCTTTTTATCCCATTTTTCATTGTGATATTAATTCCTTTTTTATTAAAAATAAAAATCCCTGATCCAAAAACCCCAGAATCACTAGTTACCTTCTGTTCACAAGCCTGTGGCTTGTTGGATAGCTCTCCTACTTAAACAATGAAATAGTTAAAGGAAAATACCTACAGTAGTAGATTTTATGATTTTGAATTGTGAGGGACTTAGACAAGTGAAAATGCTAAAAAAATCTGTCAGCAATGTTTCAGTTTAAAACAAGTCTTAAAACAGCTGCAGACAACTATTGCATATAGCTGATGCACATAGCAAATTTTCATTCAAGAAAACCTAATCTGAAACCTCTTTTTTGCTCATCGAGGCTATCTGTCAATGATGTTCAAAACATTTCTGTACGTGCCTCAAAACTTTGGAGTATAAATTGTTAGAGTTATTTTTCTTTTTAACAGTGTTATACTAGAATTTGCAGTTGATTTCTTCAATAACAGCAACTAACTACGATCAGTGCTAAAGAAAATTGTCTTTAGGTCTCTCTTTGTGTTTCAGTCTCCAGTTTTGCTTCAAAAAGTGGTTTCAAGCTGATTTCATCTGCTGGTTTTCTTTCAATCATTAGCTGTGTTGCTAGAAGACACTGAGCTTAGTATCTGCTCTCATCAGGATTATATCATATAATCTTAAATTTACGGAACTGTGTCTTGAGAACTGGTTTCATCTTGCTACACTGACTGGAAAACCATGAGCAATGATGGTGCAATTGATAAAATTTTTTAACACAGTCTTAAGCATGTGCTTTTTCTCCCCCAACACAGTCCTGGAGTTAAAAGATCTGTGTTGTGATTTATCTCCTGAGTACAGATATTCGTTTCTCTCAGCTTTTATTTCCCTGGACCAGAAGAGGCATTTTTTAATCTAATTTTCTCTTGTAAGATCATTTGGTGGCCTTCCACTGTGCAGGATCTCCTTTTATAGTACAAATATATATGCCATGTCTCAAAGGTGATTCAGTAGTGGAGTTGGTGATGTCTATGGACACGTTTCCTCTTTATTGAAAGGAGTTCAAAGGAATCTGTGCAAATTATCTAGGATGGATTGCTATTTATGCAGCCTCTTAAATGATCCTGGAATACTATCAAGACATTAATGAATGCACCAATTAGATTATAGCGCTGGAGGCATAAGAGAAATGTGGAGGGTTGATACAAATTTTAAGAATCAGGAATTACAGTCATAACATGTAACCTGTAATCTGTCACACTCTTTGTAAACTGCTTGACCAAGATGTGTACATGTCTTTGCGGGGGGACTTTACTTTCTTGCCCTCCAGTCCAACTTTATTTGCCTCTGTCTTGGCAGGATTCATGAAAGGAGATTGCCAGCTTTTTCTAAGCATGCACTTTGTTCAGTATGCTGTCTTGTTAATGGACTCTATTGTTTGAGCATAGGTACCATAGAACTCACATCATATTACAGTAGCTGAAGTTTGTGATAATGTGAAATGGTGACCCTTCATTGTTTTCATATAATTCACAGAATATGTTGTGCATATATGGTGTGAAACAAATAGTTATATCTTACTGATTTTACTGTTTTCCATTGACATTAGTACAAATACTATACTGTATTCTTAAATGAAATTCATTTTAAAATATTACAAAGCATTTTCGTCCATGTGGAATTACTTATAGATAACATACATCTTTTTAGACAATGGCCAAGGTTATAACAACAGTGCTAAAGTTCCCAGCAGATCAGACTCAGAAGATACTAGAACGAGAAGATGCTCGACCAATGGTAAGTTATATAAGTAAACCAAGTTTATGCACGAGGGTTAGGTTTCAAGAATAAGGAATTAGAAACTTATTTTTAAGTCTCCTTTTACCTGTGTCCACATTCAAGTGAGCTCCTTTTCTTCCTTCTTCCCTCTTCTTCAGTGGAATGTCAAATTTGAGCTCTAGATTTGAGTTTGTAACAATAGTGAGAAAAAAAGCAAGCATATGAAAATTCATGTTTCTTAAATTCAGAAGTTTCTGTGGAAGTTGTACCAGTTTTCATGAAAAATATGTCAAGAAACATTTTTTTCAGACCTGGAATAAAATTTCTGGCAAAAACAAGAGCCTGCAAAAACATTTTGCTTGTAGAATATAAAACTAATTAGCTCTATCACCTGGGATATGAGTTTGAAGTGAGATATGTACAATTTTATTTTAAGTGTGTATCCTAACAAGATTGGGGTTTTGTTTGAGGTTTGGGGCATTTTTGTAAGTCTGCTTTATTTTTGTACTGAAAAAACATGAAAATATGTCAGTTCACTCCAGGTCAGGACAGGTCAAAAATAGTCAGTCTTCAACACTTTGGTGTTGGCTTTTTCCCAGTTTCAATACATTTATTATATGACATTTGCTTGGTATTTACCATCTGATCTATTTACCAGAAAGGTGAAATTGGGTTTGAGAAGCAGACCCAAAAGAGGATAAGGTTATATGAGCATAACCATTTCTTTGGTATTACTGTTACTGTTTTATGCATTGGAACTACTTTTTATCAAAATAAAAACTGCAGTAATAGTCTCCTATACGTTGTATCTGGAGTCAATACTGTGATCCCTCCCTTTGTGAGTCAGCTTAGTGAAATATTTAGGAATTAAAGTGAGAGGAAGAATACCGCTCTGTTTCTCTCACTGGCCTTGCATATATATTTATTTAGCACTTGCAAAACCAGAATAAAATAAAAATTTGAACATTTTTACATTTCATTTGAAGTAGTTAGTTACATTAAAATCCTGTTGATCCATTAAAACAGATTTTTAAAAAAATCTGTATTTTTCATCTGCATGCAGTATCACATCTGAGCAAAGTGTTAAATACGTCAACATTTTCCTGTACAGTTAGTAGGTTTGAGAATGTCTTGCAATCTTAAATATTTAAAATACTTTTAGAAGTATATAAATATTGATAATACTGCAGCTCCAGTAAGTACCATGTATCCCAAACATTATTTTATCTCTCTGACATTCAAATAAAAAGCTGGGGCTTTTTTGTTTAGTTTTGTTTTGGCAAGCTAGAGTGATATTTAGGAAACCTTTTGAGATCAGAGGTGGACCTTATTTTGCAGTCACTTCAACTTTTTAATACTTGAAATCTGTTCTTCCTACAACAGACATTCACCACTTCTGATACGAAATAAAACTTTAACTTTAATTTATCCAACAAGATTTCATCCTTGGTATTAAATTTTGGCTAAAATATATGGTGAGGGTTATTTTGCAGGCTGCGAGTGCTGTGATTGTTGAGGATATCGTCATTAAAAGAGCTTCATGTCCTGATGAAAAACTTCTTGGATTTCATGTAGCAGTCCCTTCTTGGCTCAGATCTAGCCTATGAATTTTCTCCTTTCCAAATGTACAGAGATTGAATTAAACATCTAATGGATACTCAAATACGAGGGCGTATTATGAAGGAAGTGTTTTTTTTTTTTCCTTGACTTCGAAGTTAACTAAGTTTGTTTGCTGAAGCACAAATTATTTTGAGTGGTGCTTCTTTCGTAATTCTGTTTAGAACTAAAAAGTTAGAGAGATCTTTATGAATTATTCTGTAAAGAAATATGCTTGATTTGTTGGGGGTTTATTTATTGGCATTTACTTACGTAGTAGTAATGTTTCTCCACACTTAATATTGGAGTAATGATGGTATTTGAAAATATCCAGTGTTAAGATCTCACAAGCAATAAAGTTCTGAACTACAACATAAATGTGCATTTTAACATAAAGCTTGTTTGTATTTTAGTTTACTGCCAGAACTTATGTACTTTTAATGTGTAAACTGTTAACTAATTGTGGTACTAGAGTAACTGTGTGGTACTAAGTATCTTTTATTAATTATATACCCTCTTAGTGGGCTTATATTTAACAGGTTTTTTCTGAAAACTTGTAACAATACGAGCCAATAAACATATGCTAGATTAATGTATCATTTTCACTAATCTAGCTTTTACTACATGGTTACTGTGTTCTAACTGCAGCAATCTCATCAGTAAACTGTAGATGTCCACAGAGCTCTTATCTATTAACACTATATAACACTGTTAACAAAGTAGTCCAATAAGCTCTTTTCTTCCTGGCTTTGTAGTTTGCCTCACCTCGCAGTGGTATCTTTTGAATATCCCATCAGTCTGTGCTTAGTTAGCATGTGGGTGAGTGAAGTCTAATACATCCTTGTTTTATTTAAAGATGGAACATGTATTATGAGATTAATCATTCCTCTGCTTTTTTTCTTGCCTGTTTTCCTTTGTTAAAAATCAAATATTTGTTCTACATGTGTATGATAAATTTTGTTCTACTCTTAATCATGTTTTGCTCTACAAAGCCAAGTTCGAGAATGGTAAATATTGATTCAAAACAGTTGTTTTTCAGTTATAAGCATAACTTCAAATGTTGATTGAGCTACAGAAATCTCTGAAAAAAATTCAGATTTTGAATTAATTAATATGTAATATTGTATTTTATTGCACTTGGCTTTGTTTTGACTTTATTCACTTTCTGAGTTCCTTTTTTTGAATAGGCAAATAAGTCAGATTTGTGGGAAACATACTGCACTGCTTGAAATTAATTACATCTTTTAAATGTGAGATTGAATTATCCTAGAAAAGATTGATGAAATATTCTCTGTAGAGGGATTAGGATATGATTGCATGTAAACATATTACCTTTCTGAATCTCAGCTTTGGTTTGATATCAAGAGGAGTTAAAGCAGAGACATTAGGGAGAACAGTTAGGTGAGCTTTATGCTCTCAGTTTATTGTGCCTTTTTTCAGGTTTTATTTAGTTACTTTCATTATGAACCTGCAATGCTAGTTGTAGCATTACAGGAACAGAACAGCTGACTTAGGCCTAAAGGTGCAGGTTGCATCAGACTAGCCAAGCTAAGCAAGCAACACACAAGCAGTAGTGGTTGAGAGAGGAATACGGTATGGAAGTACAGAGGACAAAGCTTTCTGTGCTGACTGATAAGCTTATAATTTGAGGCACTAGTGGTGTTTGATATATAATAAACTCTGCAGATAAATTCTATGGGATATGATCAGCTCAATTTTTCTTTTCCTCCTTTGCAACTGGAAAGTTTTGCACAGTTGCCAGAAATTAATTCAGTGTATGTGAAGCAGTTGCTGTCTCTTGGCTGAAATGCAGTTGTTGGCCTGCATCACCACCACAGCAAAACAGATTAATTTAGGCTGTTTCCATGGCTAGTTACCACAATGCGTTTGACAGGTTATCTTCCTCTCTTGCAGTCATGCAAATACAGCCTTCAACACAAAATAATACTTCTTTCAAAGGAAAAAAATTGTTCATCTTAGCTAACAGTCATGATTTCTACTTTGTGATTTTTTTAAACCTTTGAATACAATGGTGAATGCACTTTATTGCACTTAAAATGCAATAGAGTTTGGACTGTTTGACTCCTAGCCTTGATCACTTCTGACAAAATCAGCAACTGTTTTTTCTAGCCCTCTGTTGAAAAGAATTGAATTGTTGATAATGATGGAACAAAGCTATTTACAACACTATTTCAGAAGGTATGTTTGAAACTTACATTCTTGTCATGCTGTCTGTAATGCTGGTGTAAAAAATTCAGGTGTTCTCAGTGAAACACCACAGAAGGGCTTGTTGATATTGACCTTAATGTCAGCATTTATCTGTTACACTTCCATAACTTAAACTAGTATATATGTAAACTGTGCAGACCTCATTATTGGACTGTAGTTGCTTACTTCATCTCAAGTATATTTGTCCTTTATTCTTGCATGTATATACCTTAGAAATTAAGGTGATGCTGACTTAACTGTGAAGGCATTCAATATTTTTCTGGTACAGGAGACTTTTTACTAGCTCCAAAATTGTACATTATCATTTCAATTTTGATGATAGGCCTTTATGTAGAGAGGACAACCTTGTGTTTCATTGGATTAATATGCAGAGACGTGGTAGACTATTTCCAGTGAGACTTCTGACTGTTTTGCTACAGCTGATTTCATTTTCATCAATTTCTCAACTGTGTTGCAGATACTGGTATAGAATTGCTTGCTCAATATCAGTTAATAATTTGGCAGTTTGACTTACCTGAAATTCTTCTATCTCCTAATCATACAGTAAATAATGTTATTATTTTAATATTAAGATCTTTTAAGTTGTTCTCAGTAATCTAACATTTGTTCATTTCTTCTAATTTTTTATTCTTCTAGTCATGGCTACGACCATCTTGAATTTGTGATGAGAATATCTCATGACACTGCTGCTTAGAAATATGTTTATATCTCTGTTGTTGTCCCTTGAAAAGGGACAAGAAGAAAAGCTATTATTCAAGGTCGCAAATGGAACAGCAAGAACCAAAACTCAACACCACCTTTGGACCATGAATATAGTTAAGACTGCCTTGACAGAAATGCTAATCAGGGGTTATTTGATGATGAGTCTTTCTCTTCTATTGAATACTGTCTTCTATTTTGTGTTAAAGGTTATTTTTTTAAAGGAGAGAAAAGACTTTATCCTAGGAAGGAATTACCCACTACTGTATCTTTATACAGGTTTTACTGGGTGTTTTTTAAGAGTTGAAATAAATGGTTTGTTTCTTCTATTTATTTTTTTTTATTTTTGAATGAATTGTGCAATACATTTTGAATGAGCAGTGGTTGAGGTGATTTTTCTGATGAAGTAGGAACTTCTTTTGACGATTCTCTCCTGATTTGATCTTGACTGTTTGCTAAAGGTCACTTCTATATGCTTTTGCCTATTTTTGCCTACAATAAATCCAAATTGCAGTACCTCATTTGTTTACTCCTAGCTTTTGTACTTATATTTTTGTGGAGAAAAGTTATGTTCCTGTAAATTCCTGTAAATAGTTCATATGTAACTGTATCATATGCTGATCTGTGACTGTTGACAGCACTAATCTAAATAGACCTGAGATTAAATAAAGTTTATTTACTGTATAATTTTGGAACATCTTTGGTATGACTTTTCTTTTGAAAGGATCCACCAGTATTGTTCTTATTTCTGTTTGAGACATCCTTAGCTATTTCCAGGCTGATATCACTCTCATAAGAAGAGCTACTCAAGTACATTAAACTGTAAAAAGTCAATGGAGACCTTCAGATTTTCAAGGGAGCACAACCTGTGAAACAGACACATGGTGAACTGAAAAGCTAACGTGAGAATGTAGCAAATGGAGAAGCTTGTGTTGTAAAAATTTTAAATTATTATAGAATCACAGAATGATTTGGGTTGGAAGGGATCTTAAAGATCATATAGTTCCAACTACCATGGGCTGGGACACCTTTTACTAGAACACATTGCTTAGGGTCCTATCCAACTTGAACACTTCCAGGATGGGGCATCCACAACTTCTCTGGGCAACCTCTTCCCACTGCCTCCCTACCCTCTCAGTAAAGAATTTCTTCCTATCATCTTATCTAAATATCTCCTCTTTCAGCTTAAAAGCGTTCTGCCTTGTCCTGTCACTATCTGCCCATGTAAAAACTTGCTCTGGAAGGCTGCAATGAGGTCTTCTGAGAGCCTTCTCTTCTCCATACTGAACAACCCCAACTCTCTCAGCCTGTCTTCATAGGAGAAGTGCTTCATTCCTCAGATCATCTTTGTGGCCTCCTCTGGACCCGCTCTAACAGGTCCATGTCTTTCTTGTGCTGAGGACCCCAGATGTGGACACAGCGTTGCAGGTGGGGTGTCCTGAGGGCAGAGTAGACTCGACTTACTGGCCAGTCCTCTTTTGATGCAGCCCAGGATACCATTGGCCTTCTGGGCTGCAGGCACAAACTGTTGGCTCATTTCCAGTGTGGAAACCCCCAAGTCCTTCTCCACAGAGCTGCTCTCAGTGAATTCTTCTCCTAGTTTGGACTCGCCTCTGGGATTGCCCCAACCCAGGTGCAGAACCTTGCACTTGGACTTGTTAAATTTCAGTAAGTTCCTATGGACCCACTTCTCAAGTTTGCCCAGGTCCCGCTGGATGGCATCCTTCCATCTGTTGTGCCAAATGCACTGCTCACCTTTGTGTCATCTGGAAACTTGCTGAGCGTGCACTCGATCTCTGTCTGTGTCACTGATAAAAGAGCACCAGACCCCTGAGGGACACCACTCATCACTGGCCTCCACCTGGACACAGAACCATTGACCAAAACTCTCTGGCTGTGTCCATCCAGCCAATTCCTTACCCACTGGGTGGTCCACCCTTCAAACCCATGTCTAATTAGGAGAAAAGGATGTCATGTGAGACCATGTCAAAGGCCTTACAGAGGTCTAGGTAGATGACATTGGTTGGTCCTTGCAGTCACTCCATCATAGAAGCCACCATGATAGAAAAGAAAAAAAAAACAAGCTGAATTCATTTGCATAGTTTTGTATCCTAATGAAACTGGAAGTGAAACAATTTGAGTGATCCAAGGTCTATTGTGGTCACTAACAGTCTGAAGAATATTGTCTGGGTTTAAATTGCTGTTTAAAGTCTAAAGAGACACAGGTTGCCTTTGGCAGTTAAGGACCAAGAGTTACATCTTCATTTCCCAATGCCTTGTCTCTGGCAAAACCGTTTTTTTATGCTGCTTTGTTATTTATAGCTTCTGGGGTTTTTAGGGGACAGTGGTCTAACTTTTTCCTTTTATCAAACATCAAATGTATCGAATTTGCTTTAAAAGTCCATTACTCCTTGTAACTGTTTCCAGTATAAGCCCTTCTCGCTGCTGCTGTTGTGTGGCAGAACGGCTTTCTCCAGCCTGTCACAGCAGCAACCTTGACCGGACTTGACATGGGTATGTTTGGCTTTGAAAAAAGCATATTCCTTGCATAGCTGGCTGAGGATTTGTGGGATTTTCCTATTGCTATCATTACAGCAATCTAAAACATATATTTGAGTTTTGGGTTTCCATGTAAAGTATATGTTGTTGTAGGCTTTGGGAACTTAAATGCAGGGATCTATTACTTTGACAGTGAGTATCACTATGATCACTCTTGTCCTCACAGGTAAGCTATTTTTCACATTTTCTGTTTCTGTTCTTTTCCCTTTCCATGAAAGATGCTAGTTATGGATTGTAGTTTGTCAAACGTGACCTAAGTGCGGTGGAAAAAACTGTAATAGTCTGTATAATATTCATACAACATTGGATGGACTAAACAATATTTTCTTCCCTTAAATGACCTAATTATAGAATGCAAAATGGATTAGAGAGTCATTGGTTTGTTTTTTTAATAAAATCAGGTAACCACTACCCATATTTGCATTTTGAAAAAAATGTTTGAGGGTTTTTTCCCTTATATGTAACTTGTTAACAATCACATTCCTCATGGGAATAATGGGAAAGTGTGTTAAGTACAACAGTTTTTTTCAGACTGAAGTTTTAACTGCTTCTAAATTTTTTTAAAAGAGAATGTGTAAATAAGGCATCACTTTACAGTTTAAATAAATGAAACAAGTTAAAGTGAAAGCATGAAAATGGTTGCTTCACTTTGAGTTCTGTTTTTTTTGTTGTTGGAGTGTCAAATGATTCTAGTAGTGCCAATGTGGGTATAAACTAATATGCTCCAGACCAAACATACTTGTGATTATAAAATATCCTTGTTTAGACACACACAGATGAAAGTCAAAGACTGTATCAAATATTTGCCTGCCTTTTTAGCAAAGGTTAGAGGTTGCCAAGCTCATTTAGATTGGATTGTTAAAGGATGCATCTGAGAGAGAAGATATTTTGATTTTCTTATGTTGAACCTTACCTTAGTCTCGTATAGCCTCCCCTGGGGCTGGAAATGGTTAATCCCAAGTAAGTTTCCGATGCAGGGCCAATGGAGAGCTGCAATTCGCCCCTGTGAAATTAGCATATTACAACAGACTGGAAGGGAAGTTGTTGGCAGAGAGAATTGGAGCCATGAGTTAGCCAGAGGAGCCCCAAGTTTAGGGGTGCCCCTGGGCATTCCGCGGCCCTGGTGCTATGGCCAGGGCTGCAGCAGTTTTTCGGCGTTTTTCCCCCCCTGTGAGCAGGGGAGTCAGCAGCGGCGATCGTGAAGCAGAGCAGAAAGAATTCCAGGCAGAGGAGAGACAAATTTCAAGCAGTCTCGCTGCTACCTCCCCCGCAATGGTGGGGGGAGGGAGCGACTTGAGACTGAAGCAGAAGAGAGACGGGCCGAGGGGCTTGGAGGTGCCCTACGTCGGGTTTGGACGAGGGCAGCCGAAAACTGAAGGACGAGGAATGCAGGGGATGGCCCCCTGCTGCCACGTGGCAGTGGAGCTGAGGCTGCAGCTGAGACAGAGAGAAGCCAAACCAAGGAGGCTTTTTCTGGGTAAGGACTTTAATGAAAGCTATTTGGGGTATAAGACTGAGCAAAAACCCAGAAAATCCTGCAACCTGGGGACAAGAGTGGACCCGAAGTGGAAAAGTTCCTGAATCTTACTCCCTGGGAGGAACCTTCATGAAGCAGGGGAAAAGGACTCAAAAGCTGACTTCCTGTAACTCGTGATGAAGACCTGGTGTAGCAAGTGTTTCCTTGCAGTCCAGGAAGAGACCTCGGCAGAGGCTGAGCAGCTAGTGGGGATGCAAAAGACCCGTTCCCCATACTCATGAGAGAGAGAGACATTAGCTATCGCCCTGAAGATTCTTCTTCTGGATTGATGTGGCAGGGCCCCAGGGGTGGTGGAAATTGTATTAATACTGTGTATTTATTTGCTTTTTGGTTTCTATAATTTTTATTCTGTTAGTAATAAATTTCGATATAATTTCCCCATGCTGAGTTGTGCCTGTCTGAAAACTTCTCTTACATTGAGGCAAATTGTGGGGGAGGTTGGAAATTGGATTTTTAGGGCTCAAACCACGACAAATATATATATGAGATTTGTAATTTTATGGACCCATATGCATGTGTACAGAAAAAAATGTGTAGATCTGTTTATAAAGATAAGACTTAAACAGGTTTATCAAACATCCTCTAGTGTCCAGTTTAAATGAAAAATATCAGGTTTTCTATTCATGTGTTATTTCAGTGTCTCAGCTGATACTTATTAGCAACATACTATTTTAAACTTTTCATAAAACATTATCTACAAATCCATCCAACTTCCAGTTATGCCATTTGTAGTATCTCTTTCTGTGTGATCTGTGCTAAAATTTATTTTCTCTCCTACGCAGTACATAGTATCTGGTTCTTTCCTCTAAAATGAGGATTTCAGACTCTGTATACTGGGATGAATACTGAGAAGATTGGTTTGATTTTTGTTGTTCTTACTCTTGCATACAATCCTATTGTCCATCTGTGTGTGCTACAGAAAATACTTTTTTTTCTCTATGGAATTTGTAAAGTTGAGAAACTTATTTTTCATTTGCTTTTTCAAGAAAAGGTAGCTCTTTTGCAATGTCATTACAGCTTTTTTGTGGCCATCAATACGAGCAGAAACTGGCAGCTGCTCCACTATGCATGGAATATCAAGACCAAGCTATGGAGTACCTGGAGAACTATACTGCTTCTGGCATATCTCATGCCAATAACAAGTCCTATGGAGTCCCACAGTTTACTTCTCTGAACTCCTGTATATGTATAGTACACAACAACAATTCTCAACATAGTTTAGAATTTAGGAATAACTGGGTTGCAGAGAATCCTAGATTATTTGGTGAAGGGCTCAAGCTTTTAGTGCTCACACACACAACTGTAGGAAGTGCCTTTTCTGTGTGTGAACAGGTTTGGATCTCTTAAAGATGATAAATAGGCTATTGTTCACATGAACTTTTTACACAAGGACTGTGTGATAGTTAGAATGTGGAATAATAAACATTGAGTGGCTGAATAATAGAAAGCAGATGTGCCAAGAATGGCAAACAAAATGTTTGAAAGCTGTGCTGTAAACTGGACCTTTCAACAAGTGGCCAAAGCTTGTGAGACCACCAGGATCTCAGCCTTATAGATTTTAAAATAGAGGCTAAATAGGAAAGTAGAGATACTACTTCAATGTATAAATCAATGAGATTTATTATCGTATAGAAAAATGGTGGATCACAGGATCCACCAAGTGGTGAGTATTCCATTAGTTTCTCATATCCACTACGTGTTTCCCACTTGTGATTTTTCTTGTGATGTAGTCAAATGAGAAAAATGAAACAAAATCCACTTGTGTTTGGCTTAAAAATTCTAAACAGTCCAGCTCCATTAAAGCTTCTTGAAAGTCCTCCCTGACTTTTTGTGGGTTATGTCCAGGCTGTTGAAAAGGACCTCCATCTATCTATCTATCTATCTATCTATCTATCTATCTGTCTGTCTGTCTGTCTGTCTATCTGTCTGTCTGTGTATCTAATTATATAATCAAATATGTAATATCTTTGTCTTAAGCTGTAATTTTATAGAAAACTAAGGCACGTAAATATAACGGCATGTAAACTAGTATCATTTTTGCCTAGTTAATTCCACTTATATGTAAAACTCTATTTTTGAAAACAAGATAGTACATTATTTATAATAGTGTATTTGTTTTGTGTATCTCATCATCAGCTGGTTATTTGAGTTTTACCACAGTGCAGCTAGTAGGAAGGGTTAGCTGTCTATAAAGCAGCAGTTTCATAAGCTGCTGTGATAGTGTTGCTGAAATATAGACTGCAACATGGCTTTCCCTGCCTTGGGGAGTGGTAGGTTGTAGCTGTGCTTAGCACTTTAAATGTGCAGGTTGAAAACAGTGGGATTTTTATATGGGAGCTGATGTTTTCAAAATCTCATTTATAATTTATTCTCTTCACTGAAACACTGCAACATGTTGGTTCTCCTTAGAAGAGTGCCCCATTGTCCTGGGGATCTTCTAGAAAAAGGGAGAAGAGCTGTTGTTGGCTTGTAACTTGGATACTGACTGAGTATAGGGCTCAGCTACTTACAAAAACTGTCATAAGGACCAATTGTGCCTCTATGTCTCAGGTACATGAATTCTTATCAGCCTGAGGTTGATATAGAAACTGCAGGTTTTTGGCAGGTCTAATCTCCTCCTGATCCCAGACAAAGGACAATAATTGGTAGGGGAATTTGATTTATCATTTCTCTTTCATGTATTTCTCCAGGTAGCCCTGAATTTTTCCCAGAAGTCCCGGGGTTAGCAGTAAAGAGGTAGTCTTCTAGGAAAAACAGCTCTCTTATGAAAAGTCACAATTTCAGCATTCACCTCCATTTCTTATAATACCCATGAGGTTATTAAAAAGATCATGGAGAAAGAGCTATAACCTGGACCAATATCTGTTGCAAGCCAGTGTTACGTTTTTCTCCAAATTGCGTGGTTCATTCAACAGCCCCATCTAGTCTGAGTTTGAAATTCAGCCATGGGTGAGAGCTCAGTAGATAGCCAAGAAATATTAAGTTAGATGAGACTGAGACTATACTAGAAGCAAGTTCAATTAAGACCATATCAACCTTCTTAAGTATGGGGATATCCATGAGTTATGTTTTAAGGCTGTCATATATTTGGTTACATTTCAGTGATCATTTAGGAGGTACTGCAGAGGCTAGCTTTGGTATAGGGTGGCTAGTATTTCTGGAGTTTCTGTGTAGTCACAGATGAGTCAAAGGTTTTATTTCTTGATCATTCTCGAAAGCCTAGCTTTGGGTGCTCTGAATTGTCCACTGGTGGAGCTTGACTTTTCCTTAACCATAGCTCTTGTATCTTGATAACCTGTCTCCCCTCACAGTGGTCTGTTTGGGCATCTATCAGTGGAGATGAAAAAAACAAAACTTCATCATCATTTTGCTTAAGAGAGGCCTCAGGGGGCTGGTGTAGCTATTTTAGGGGTAACTACCTGAGACGTGTTGCATGTGCTTTTGGAATATATTGCTACGTGGCTTATTTTTGGATTTACACATTCTTATCCACTGGCCTTTCTTATAGCATGTATATAACAGAAGAAATAGCACATAGAGGATTTGATTACAGTATATTACGAGTTGTGTCTCCTATTGTTAATGGTGATAAAAGCTGTGATAAAGTGATAAAAGGGTTGAAAAATCCATTGATCCCTGGGCTGTGGTAATAAGGTTTGGTTTGAGTGACTGAGCACCATGTTACTGTTGTCAGTATGAAATAAAAATGTGTAATGACAACCCTACTAGCAAGACCAACGCTAGTGAAGAAAAAGCAATTCAAAAGTAGTCTGTGTTTGTGACTTGCAATGTGTGTGTACATTTTTAAATATATAGTATATGAATATGTACAGCAAGAGTGTATTTCTGACCACATGAAAACAAATGTATGACAGCTGTCAGAAAATGAGAGGTGCAAAATATGATTACTATTTACTGTCAGAAGTATGAAAGGTAGCCTGAAACCCAGTTCACTACAAACACATACTTGGCTTCAGGTCTGCCATTCAGTTCCCCTTAGGTCAATAAAGTACAAGCACGCTCTCATATTTAAGCATGTATTTAACAAAGCACATACTGTAGTTGAATAGAGGCTGCTGCGTAGAGGTCTGTTACATGAGTATGAAAATGCAGACAAAGACAGACAAAAAAAAGTTAGGATAATCCATCAGATAAGAAAAAATTACCTGATGGATTTTTTTTTCTTTTATTTGGCTCAGATAAATTTCTTCAGTTACTGGTATCCAGCATACGATAAATGTTTTACATTATATGATGCATTTTCATTTGGGCACAAATTGACCATAAATCAGGCTGAAATAAACCCCAATACTGAACCAGGTCAAATGTTTTAAGTGCAATGTTAATGCGTGGTTTTAAAGGGGATAGAACAATGGTTGGATCACTGAACAATCTGGATTGCTGATGAAACAGTACCATTTCAAAAAAGAAATCCCTTAAACACCTAAGAAGGGACAATTGATTTTGTAATATGAAGCTCTGAAAATTCTGGCTTTCCACTTTATTCTTTTAGCTGTTATTATGAGAAGCTGATTTTTGATTAAGTCATCAGCTTCTGTATCTCCTACAATTCGCATCAGCTCATCTGGTCACTAGTGGTGTCCCCCAGGGTCATTGGTCCCAGTCCTGTTTAGTATCTTTATTGGCAATCTGGATGAGGGGATTGAGTCTACCATCAGCAAATTCGTGGACAACACCAAGTTGGGTCAGAGTGTCAATCTGCTGGAGGATAGAAAGTCTCTGCAGAGGGATCGGGACAGGATGGGTAGATGGACTGAGACCAATGGCATGAGGTTCAACAAGACCATGTGCCAGGTCCTGCACTTTTGCCACAACAACCCTGTGCAGTGCAACAGGCTGGGGGCAGAGTGGCTGGAAAGCTGCCCAGTGGAAAAGGACCTGGGAGTATTGGTTGACAGCCAGTTGACCATGAGCCAGCAGTGTGCCCAGATGGCCAAGAAGGCCAATGGCATCATAATGTGTGTCGGTAATAGTGTGGCCAGCAGAACCAGGGAAATGATTTTTCCATTGTACTTGGTGTAGGTGGGGCTTCACCTTGAGTACTGTGTCCAGTTCTGGGCCCCTCAATTCAGGAAGGACATTGAGGTGCTGGAGCAAGTCCAGAGAAGGGCAATGAAGCTGGTGAAGGGTCTGGAGCACAAGTGCTATGAGGAGCAGCTGATGGAGCTGGGGTTGTTTAGCCTGGAGAGGAGGAAGCTCAGGGGTGACTATATTGCTCTCTACAACTACCTGAAGGAGGTTGTAGCCAGGTGGGGGTCAGCCTCTTTTCAGGACAAGATGACAGAGTCTTAAACTGCACCAGGGCAGGTTTAGGTTGGACATTAGGAAGAAATTTGTCACATAAAGGGTGATTAGATACTGGAATGGTCTGCACATGGAGGTGGTGGAGTCACTGTCCCTGGAGGTATTTAAGGAAAGACAGGATGTTGCACTTAGTACCGGGGTCTAGCTAACATGGTGGTGATCACTCATAGGTTGGACTCAGTGATCTCAGAGGTCTTTTCAAACCTAATTGATTCTGTGATTCTGTCTTCCACCCAGATAAAACTTCTAAGATTCTCAATCTGCTTGGAAAATGCTAGTATAGTTGTATGAAAAAGGTAAGAGGCAGGTTGAAGAGCTAACAATAGCAAATAACAGTACCAGCAAGAGAATAATTTTCCTTCTTTCCTATTTACTCCAGCTGGAGAAGTAGCTACAGAAAAATGCAAGAACAGACCAATAGGAATTAAATGTGTGTATTATGTGAGGAGATCAGTGTAGTCACCTCATTCAGTTTTTCAGTGGGAACTCAACCTGAACATATTACATAGCAAAATTAATTCATCTTGCATTTGGTGCAGAAATTGAGGGCAACATCTCCTTAATTTAATGGGAATAAGGTAAAAAGGTATAGTTTGTACCATGACAAATAGCAGCCTAGATTTTGCCTCTAAGTGCTGCAAGTGATTTGATGTCTGACAGGCTGAAATGGTACAAGTTGAAATGTAGTCAGCTTCTTTCAGTGTGGCTTAGTAATTGCCAGGGACAGAGCTCTGTTCCTGTCCATTCGGCCATTTCCTAGCCCATTCTCTGGTAGGCAAGTGAATATGGAGATTTTCCTCTTTATCCAAAAGATGTTATATTTATCGTATTTTATGTATGTACATATATATAAATACTTTGGTATATTAGAGTTACTCCTTTTGTGCGTTCGTTATAAAGGAACACCCCTCTCTCTGACAGTTTCAGCAGTGATGAGGGCTTGAAAAGAAATGAGGAAAGAGGAGAAGTTTTTCCCATTCTCCTTGCACTGCAATGAAAAGTGGCAGTGCTTTTATTTCTCCTTCAATGGGGCAAGCAACCATAATCTATCTTTAGAATGAAGCCACAGTGGAAGAGGAATTGAAGAGGATGCTCTTTACCTGGTAGGCAAGAAGAGCTACAAAAAATGTCCGGAAAACATCTCATCCACTGAAAGACTAAAGAAGTTTGGTCTCCTGAACTTCTTACAGCTGAGTCTGAAGGTGAGTTACATCACAGAGTTCTGTGGGAACTGACTGAAAAGAAACTGCAGTATTATCATTAGGACCTGATTTACAAACAGAATTACTGATCTTGTATTGAGCACTTGTCAGAGAAATACAGAGAATGCACACAAAGAATCAGCAAGTCTCACCAATGCAATGAGAAATCTTTAACCCAAGTTCAGTTAAAACATTCTTACTACTGAGCATGTACTGACATAAACGTATGAATAACAATGGGGAGAGGCAGCAGCCTTTCTATTACTGAGATCATGAGATGCCTTTGCTTTGTTAGCATGTTCCTGCTGATGGATGCCAGGGCAGGAGAAGGAGAGTTGCCCTGGCCCCACACAGGAACACATCCCTCTCCCCAGCTGTGGCTAAGAGCAAGCGGGAGGGAGCTGGGGGATAGGTAGAGAAATCTGCACCCAAACAAATGGGGCTCAAAAAAAATGATCAAATAAGCTTGCAGCAACTGTACTTGTAAGTTGTGGGTGCCTGTGGGAAGTAAAAATGCAGTTACTTGTGGATATAAACTGGATTAAAACAGATGGTTAAACCTCAATCACAGCACTACTTTGATACAAATGCAAGGAAAGGCAAATGATAAGCAGGGTCTTCAGATTAAGTAAGGTATTGGTAAAAATAAGGAAAACAATATTGAGTTCACAATGTGCAGTATAGGAACAAATTTATATTTTATATATATATTATATTTACACAGATACATATGTGAATCATCTCTGAAGTGGCATTTTGACAGGAGAAGCCTCCAAGAGGGCAGCTTATCTGTTAACGCTGAGTCTTGATGAACCCCGTCTGTACACAGCTGAATCTTTAAGAAATGCAGACATGGTGCATTTGTTTTCTTTTTCTTTCCACAGTCAGAACATTATTGTGTTGGACTTTTTTTTCCCTGAGCTCTACTATTAATTTAAAAGTATTGTTAAGGGTGCTATTTCACTGACAATTCTCAATATACAGATAATTTTTCTAATTTAAAAACTAATCTGGAGGCTAAACCCTGCCAAAATACAGTGTTTAATTAATATAGGTGGGTGTAAAGTACAGATTAGCCCTATGGTGCAGGTATGGAGGCTTCCTAGATAATACAAACTTCAAGGTTCATGCAGTGAGAACAGGGATATGGAAGTACAGATTATAGTGATTCCTGTTCTGAATAGTTCTTTCACGAAGGGTTGGCATACAATTTAATGTATTATCCCGTGTCCTCAGCCCTTAGTTTTGCCATATTCATTTAACTGTGCATTATTATTACCCTTTTTGCTGCATTGGATGCTTCCCATTGCTTTCATAAATGGCATGCCAGAATTTTATCAGCTAAACTTACGCCATTGAGACAGGCAGTTTCTGTTTCTGTTTGGACTGACAAAATTCCTGTTAGATTTAACATGAGATGACTTCGGTATTTGGGTGTGCAGTAAAAGAAAGAAAAGGATGGAAGTACTGTGTTCCTGGCCTTTCCCTCGATAATCTTCTTTGCCAAGAATGGAGAGCTGAAATTTTTGTGGACTGACACAGTTTCATATATATCACTTCTCGTTGAAATAAGTCATCCCAAGAGCACTCTACAGCATGAGAGACAAGTGTTCCATTCACCACCTCTAGCTGCTTTGCTTCCCTCCTTCCTCTGGAGATGGATGAACCTATTGCTCTCTCCAGCATGTCTTCCCACATTAACTTTGTTGGAGAGCTGCCTGAGCATCGCTCAGTGCCCAGGTAATTAATTGAAAAGCCCCATCACTTCCTTGCTTCAAAAGGCAGAGATTTGACTTTGTAGTGCTAATGGGATTGAATGTCATTTGTGGAATTTCCTTAATCATGGCATATTGACTTTCTGCCTAAATCAAATTACTTTTATCCATGTTGATTGCACAGTTATAAAACCCCCATGAAAATCTTTTTATTAAATGTTATAAATCTCCCTGCTAATACAATGTAAATGCCCCGTTGTTTTCACTTGGTGCTTTAATGAGCAAATCAGTTCTTGCAGTTTAATCACACACTGAAGGCTGAAGTTACTGATAAAGTGACTTTTCCTTTTTATTTGGTATTGACCACTGTGCCACTTAACTTTAAAACTGGAAAATTTTCTCTTCTCCATAATCTTGGTCATACTTAGATGAAGAAGAGGAGACTCGCGCTACCCCAACCTTTTTATAAGCCGCCTTGAACAAGAACACTAAATAATTATACCACTAGGCTTTACGCAGCCAATATAAAACACCTTGATGACTGGAAATCCCTTCCTTCACTGGTCTTTTTTTTTCACCACCAAATTCTGTACTTACTGCTTCTCTACTTAACCTGTCCCTGGAATATTCCTAATGCTAATGTCCACTTTCTGGCATCAAAGATGCCAGTTTCTAAATAGCAACATATGCATGTGGCACCAGAGTACTTGCTCTGAGGGTGATGTTCAAGGGCAATGATTGCGATCAATGTTTTTCCTGATGAGGATGCTCCCTAACAAAACCAGGCTACACTTTTGAAAGAGCCATGTAGACACAATGAAACAGTTTACCACAAAATTCCCTCCTCCCTGAACACAAGTCGTGGTGCAAACCCTTTGCAGAAAATGATTACACTTTCACCAAGAGCTTCCTTCACTGAAAGAAAATTCGACCTGCAAGAGTGTTTTCCCATGCCAGTTTTCCAACAGCCCCAACATCCAGCAGTCTTCCCTGGAGATGCTCTTGTCATCATGAATAAATTCCCCATGAACCATCACGTGCATATGCAATAAGTACTGGACCTGCTTGCCGATCTCCAGTGGCCTGCCAGAAGAAGCAGCTCCTTTTGTATCAGAGTTCCTGGCCCCTCTGTTCCCACGATTTACTCTGCTTCTCCTGATGCACCTCCTCATGGATGAGGGGTGTACATGGAATTAAACAGTTAGAGTCAACACTAACAACAACAAATTAAAGTCACCACTGAAAGAGTATTTCTTCTCTGAGATTCTGGGCTTGATCCTTAACAAGGATCTAACCACGATCTCTTATGAATCATGAGCACTAAAATGTATTGATTTTTACTTTGTTAAAAGGAGGGGCTTTGTGGACCCAGGGTTTTCTAGCACATAACTCCCCTCCCCTTGTCCTTCTGGGTGATGATCACCCTTCTCTTATTCTTTGGAATAGACTATCTTCTTTCCTTTGCTTTGGCTCATCTTTTATTATATATTTGACTGATTATTTTTGCTCTCAGTCATATTAAAGTATTAGAGCAATTATTTTCAGCTTTTACTTAGCCATGAAGGTTGCTGCTTCTTTTTCAGACCTGAAGTACTTATGCCAGAAAACACAGGTCTGATTTTTTTCCCCAAAGTATTTTCATTACTATTGCCCTGAAAAAAGACACTGCCTCTCCTCATGGTTTCCCTTTTCCCCAGAAAAATCTCCCGTGCAGCATGATGTCAGTCAGATCTTTCTTCTGACACTTGCCATGAAGCATCCCTCTCCACGTGCCAAATTCAAGCAGGGCTGATAGCCTCCAACTAATGACGAGAGGCAGGACTGATTCCTCCAACATCTCTTTCTGCCCTCAGCTCTGTTACTTCCCTCTTCTGATTCCAGAGGCCGACCAGGGGAGCGGGCCAGGGGTGCGCGAGAACGGGACAGGTGGAAAAAGAGAAAGCCTCAGCTGAAAGAGAGTTTCGTGGAAGTGAGGGACGCTGAGCGGTGCCGGTGGGGCGCTGCGTGGGAGGAGCCGAGTGGCAGAGCCGAGGATGGTGCGTTTCGGAGCCGAGGGGCGGCAGGTCCGGGAGCGGCGCGGCGGGTCCCGCAGGGGCCGCCAGGGGGCGCGGAGCGGGCAGGGCGCGCAGTCCTGGCGGGGAGCGGCGGGGCCGGGCCGGGCCGGGCCGGGCGGAGACGCGGGGCGGGCAGGAAAGCGCTGCGCCAGCTTGGAGTCGGCGTCGGGGGCAGCGCGGGCTTGGCGGGCTGGGGCTCATCGGTTAGAGGCGCCTGTACGGGCGGCTGCTTCGGGGCTCGCAGGATGCCGGCGGCGCGGCGGCGCGGAGTGCGAGTCCTGTGGCCGCTGCTGTGGGTGGCCCTGGTGCGCTGCTACAACGTGGACGTGGGTCGCCCCGTGGTTTTCCGGGGTCCCAACGGCTCCTTCTTCGGGTACTCGGTGCTGCAGCACTACCACGACAGCACGCGGTGGTGAGTAGTGCAGCCCCTGCGTGCCCGGGGCCGGCGGCGGGGAGGCGGCCGGCCGAGCGCTGCCGGGACATCCGTCCCTTCTGGCAGTCGCATCTCCTGCAGCGGGGCGGCGGGACCCGAGTCCCCCTCGCAAGGGCGGGCAGCCAAGGGGCGCCTCCGCCCCGGCTGCAGGGGCCCTCCCCGCGCTCAGTCCGCCCCGTCGTGCGGGTGCGGTGGAGGCAGCGCCGTGGCTCCGCGCCCCTTGAGCGGGAGGGATTCCTCTGAGAATGAGCAGAGTCCCCTCGCGTTTGGAGGTGTTTTAACACCGGGATGTCCTTCTTCAGCTGGCAAGAGGCGCTCGACATCGTGACCTCACTGTCCTCAAGCGCCAGCCTGCCCCTGTCCGGCGCTGTGCGCGGCCCCGCTTCCTCGCGGGAATATTTAGCAGCTCATCGCCCTGACAGAAAGTGCACGGGGTACAAAATGTAACGGGAAAGGTTTCTAATACCGATCACCTCCAGCGGGAGCAGCGCGCTCAGCGTTGACGGAGTCGATATCCCTGCACTCAGCCTGGCGAGGGACAAAATCCTCCCGGAGGCTGGAGAGACGCTTCCAAAATGAGAGGCATTTGTCCCCTTTGTGTGCCCGCTCTTGGCGTGAGGCACAGTAGAGGAAGTGTCTATGTAACTTAAAAAAAAAAAAAGACCGATGAAAAGAAAGTTTATCTACATCTCAAAAAATTATGAAACTGGGAAGCTTCTTGTTTTCCTTTTGATTGAAAAGAGCCTTGCAGTATAGTCCGTCTCTTGTCTGGATTAGAGCCTCTTTGTTAGAATTAAACCTGATTTCTCTTGATTGGACTTAGTTGATGTCATCTGGTGCACTTCTAATGTGAGTAGGAGCCATTGCTGCCAATACATGTCCACAAAGCATGTCTTTATCTTTTATACTTAGATATGGCCCAATGACTCAGCTATTGATATTGGAACTTTGGTGCACTGTGGTATAAATAAATGTATTCATTCTGGCATTCAGTTCTTTAAAAATGGGTTTCTTTCACACCCTTTAGTCCACAAGTAATTCTATGCTCTGCCTTTCTCCATAGTGGCTTTTACAGAGCATTAATTTTTAGGACTAGAAGACTTTGTAGAGGAAAAGCACCCTGGGAGAAGAAAAGCTCTCAGTTTAAAGCAATGCTTAACTTTGGTCAGGAACCAGTGAAGGATGTAAAGGCTGAAAGCAGCTTGTGTTCAACACAAATTGCTGGGGATTCACAGTGATGTGAATGAAATGCTGATCTAGTGCAGTATGGTGGGATGTAAATGATAGAATTTGTTGCTTCTTATGTAAGTGTCTATTGTTCTGATTGATAATATGAATTATCTTCAGATAGCACCTACTGCTGTGATTTTTTGGAAGGGGAGGTAGACTAGGAAGGAGAGTCTCCCAGAAATCCCACTTGGTTTGGAAACATGCTGGACTGTAAGTGTTGGGCATCTGTCTGAAGGCAGGGATCTGTTAGAAATCTAGTGTTTGAAATTAAAATCTCCAGTTATGCAAACTTCATTTTTTTGAAAGTGGAGGTGATTCATGGAGCCTTGGCTATGACACCCAGAAAAAAAAAAAGACAAACCAAAACAACAAACATCTAAGATCATTAAATATTTTTAAATAAAGAAATTGCTAGCCCTAACACTCAGAAGGGTTAACAGCAGTTTAATATGGTCAGCATCAGCACTGTCAGAAATCTTGAGGGTGGTATTGTCACCACTGATGGGAAAGCTCCTCTTTTCATTATGGAACAAGAGAGTTTGCCTTCACGGGTACTTCAAAATCTTGTTCCCAACAGACCCTGGGATAACAAGTTTGAGAGATACATATTTTTACACTCTCCTTGATTCTAATTTGCTATATGTAGTTGTGCTCTTAATGTTTGCATGCATCCTAAAGGTCAACAATGAATCTGGCTTGAAAGTATATGCAGCCTTCTTCCAGTTTTCTGAAGATGCCACTCCCTGTACTGAATGAGCATATTCTGATTGCAAGCACATTTTTTTCACACTACAACATAATAAACATTTAAAGTGTTTAACATATTTCTTCTGAAAAGCTTAAAAGATCTAGCCGATCTTCCTTGACATTCAAAACATTAAAGGGCTGAACCCTAGTAAGTACCTTTAGCTATGCCCACTTCAACTGGGCATAAAAGTCTCCAGTATTATATAGTAGTATTTCAAAACCATGTTTATACTGTACAGAATCTTATGCATCCTTTCAGAGCATAAAGTCTCTGATTTCATGTTTAAACCAATTACCAGTTGCAGGTTACTAATGTACAATATACAATCCCAATGTATTAGATGAGTGCAGAGGGAAATGCTTAGTGGAACTCTCAACGTTTTTCAGCTTTGTCAGGTTTCTGTTGCAAAGCTGTAGATGTATTTCCTTAACTAGCTTGTAGAGTCACTGGACAATTTTTTTCCCTTCTCTTTTAACTGTGATATTCTGGGGAAAGGCTGAAGTCAACTACAGGGAATATGTAGTAAAAATGTTTTCTATTCATCCCGTTATAGCATAAAGCTCCTCTTAAAAGTAATAGGTTTACTGTTTGGTTTTGTGTGTCAGTTTTTTCTTCTTGAAACATTTATATACCCAAGGAAGAACTATGATTAAAGTTTTCTCATGTCCATTTGACCTGTACACTGCAATAGAAAGTAGTTAAGCTAAATTAACTTTAGGCTGATATTTTGCGCATTCATGACTTGCCCAGTGAGCTGTGCACTGTATGAGCCTGCAAAAATGCGAGCAGTCATATCTGAGGCTGATAGGGCCCCTGCCCATCTGATATCATTTAATATATTAATAGACTCTCAAGCATTTGAAAGTGTTCAGGGGCTTCTTGCTCTTTGTTGCTTGAGGGCATGATACTCACCTAACATGCTTCTGATCATGAGAGCTGTGTTGTTTGCAGTAGCCTGTCCGTGTGCTGGTATGTGTGTACATATCTGTGTGTATATACATGTGTGTGCACATATATATAGTCACAGATTCATATTAAAATGGTATCTGTAATAGCCAGGCCTGTTTCAACTGTTTGTTTTCCAAGACCACAAAGGCACATGTTTATATTGTCTACTGCAGGCTTGCAGGTTTTCAGTAAACTGATTCAGAGTTTGGTGATTCTTCAAGATTTATATGAGCCAAATATTCTTGAAGGGGGGGGATATTTCGTTTGAAATGTTACATCAGATAAATGTGAATAGTCAAGCTGGTACACAGAAATTATAGTGGAATATGAGTGTTCAGCCACCACAACAATAGTAGAGCAAGTCAGTGCCTTTGACCTTTTATGAAATAGTTGATTGCAAAGACAGTTCCATTTAGAAGGTGTTTTTGCACACATTTTTATCTCAAAAAAAGTTTATTATCACAGATGTGCTGATGTTGCTGATGTATTTCTGATGATGTCTGCTTTTCCTTCCTTAAATGGCTTTTATGGCTGTAAATCTTGACAGGTTTACTCAGTTACCCATCATTGCTGTTTTCAGCCAAGTGAGGAACCAGGTGGCTACTTGCATTTGGAGCAGAGACAAGCTGAAGTGCTTCTGTTCTCTGGATGTAATTTTGAAACTTGGACTAAAGACTCAAAAAATGACCCCAGACAGTTTAAAAAGAAACGAATGTCAATTTTTTCCCCAGTACAAAGTGTTAATAATGTGAAATCTTAGATTGTTCTTTTTTAAAACGTTACTTTATTTTCTCTCCTTTCCCTTCTTTATGCCCACTTCTTGCTGACACCCTCAAATCCCTAGCAAGTCCAGGGTGACCACTTTGTCTTTCCTGGCAAAATGATCTGGCTTGAAAAAGTAACGGAGTCAGTTTATTTGCATGGTGTCCTGCTGTGAGTTTTACAGTATGGAATGAGTCTGTTTTCTGTGCTGTTGCATCAATCCCTCAGTCCTGCTCTTCACTGGATTGCACTGCTGCTGAAATAATGAAGGCTGTTCTGCATCTCAGGCTGATGGATATGTTTTTTTAGCGTGTCATGTACTTGTGTGCAACCAGAACAAAGGCTGGGACAGACCGCCTGTGGTGGCTGGGTGTTGTGTTGCATAATCTAAGCAGTGATGCTGTAGGTGCTACCATGGCATTTCAGGGAACCTGGACTTACTGTCATTGGTCATCTAGCCCTACTGCTTCTTGCTCTGCATGTAATGGATGAAACACTGAGGTTTCATCCTCAGCGTACCCCAAGTACCTGGGGTTTTTATTTCAAGTAACAGAGATCTTTCTAAAGGGAAGAAGCTCAGCTGGGATATGATGGCAGTGCACCCTCCTCTGGTACTGCTTTTGAAATCAGCTCTGGTATGCAAGGATATTTAAAGACCTCTTTTCCCTGCCACTTAACATTGGAATGAGGTGAGGTACCTACAGTCCTTGAGTTGTGATTGCTTAATCGCTGCTGACATGCTGCAGGCTGATGCTTAGTGTGCATGGCATCTCTCCAGCCATTGGTCGGCTCTGCACTTTTTCTCCCTGTTCCTTCTGTTAAATGCAGCACTTATTTTCCAAATCTGTATGTCCCTAGGGTCAATCACCAGTGAAGTGATTGTTAGTGTTCTACAGGAAGTAATTTTACGAAGGTGTGATTTTTCCTTTGGCCAAGAAAGCTTCTTGTCATCCATTAATATTGGCAGCTGTGACTCCTGCAGTGGAATGGTTTCTGGCCATGCAGCTGTGTTGTTGTCTCAATACAGATGAAAGCATTTTGACTTGATTATGTGAGTATGAATGCAAGAAGAGAGGGTTAAGTGGCCTTTCTGCCTACTGCTCCTTATTTTGGTTTAGACCCCAATATTTTTTTCACAGAGCCAGTGGGATGAGGCTGTTGCTTACAGATTTTTTTGCACCTCAAGCAAAAGTGACTCTAAAAAGGCCCTGAACTCCACTCCTTCTGCCCTCAGTTGTCTTCCATAGGAAGAAATCTCTCTTGAGGGGATTTCCCCTTCAGGGTATCTTCAGGCAGATACAAATATTCTAGTGGCTTCTCACAGAATAGTATGGTTGTGGTGAGAACCTGCAGTCATCTATAATCTATGCAGAGAGTATTATCCACTTAGTGAGCCTTTTGGCAAAAGGCTGGAGAACTGCTGGTACTTGCTTGCTGACAGCACAAGTAGTCATATAGCAGCACTGGAAATCTATACTACAAAAATCAGGCTATTTTAAACCAGAGCTGCTTAAACAAGAGCTATGTTGGAAGGTTGTACTTCTGCTAGCTGTATTTATATCTTCTGTGTTTGTGCCAGGCAGGACTCCACAGCACTGAAATGTGAGAAGACTGTATTGGACTCTAAGATTTTGTTTTGAAATGTATTTCTGAGTTGATATGGTACTAGACGAAAAACACTTTCTCTGATTGTAGCGTTGTTTCATAGAAATCACAAAAGATTTCACAAGTGTACAGAGGAGATACAAAACAGGTGTTTGTTCTGCTCGAGGAATCCCAAAATATTTAGATGGAAATGAGTCTTCTATCCAGGCCTGCTGAAAGTCTCACAACAGTTAAATAGGTGACTTTCTTACAACAATTAAATCGTTACAAACTAGTGAAAGACTAAGCAAGTCTTTATGCTGGCAAAGGAAATATTCCAGTCTCAAACCTTTGAATAAAATTGAAGTAATTGGTATGTGACAAATACCAACCAAAAAGCATTTGAACCAACAAAAACCCTCCCATTTTCCTGAAGGTAACCATCTCAGGACATGGATGAGCATGGATCATGCCAGATGGAACGGGAGATCTGCAGAGGTTTTAACTGCTGGGTTTTAGGTGCAAGAGTGAAAGAATGAGACAGGATCTTAAGATGACATAGTGTGGGATGTAGGTGAAATATCAAATTTGAATGAATGGACATTCAGGACAATCTGAAAGAGATTTGATTTTGGCATGTGTCACTGTCTGCTTCCTTCTGCTCAGTCCACATGAAGAAATGTCAGCAGACATTTTCTTTTTGAAAGGTGTATTTGCTCAAGACAGCAATATTATCTGAGCCAGTAGCCTACTCAAATAATTAATTATTAAATTTTCCCATTTGGCTTTTTAAAGAAAGCTGAAAAGTCTTTGTAATTTAGACTCCATCATCTCTATCTTTTATGCTACAACCCAAAGTTTCTTGTGCACTAGTTGCTGAATTGTATTTACTTTTCTTAGGTTAGAGCAAAGCTTTTTGTAAACTGGAGATCAGTGTGGCCTACATTATCTGATTGTTATAACAGGTCATAGAGACAGTTTCTTGCCACTTGCAATTTGAACCTGTAACTATTTAAGCTAGTAATATTTATTTTTGTTAGACCTTGTGAACATCAATAAGTGAATGATAAGCATTCACTGCCTGTGTAAGTGAAATGACTGGCATTTGATTTTATGCCTGCAACCTGCCTAGTGGGATTTCCATTTGGAGCTGTTATTTCAAACTCCTTTTCACTTGCTGCCCAATGTGTGCAGGCTTTGTAGGTTTTAGCAATTTAAGTATTTTGGACATTAATTCTTCTCACTTGTGAAAACATGAGGTGCATTGTAGAGTGCAAGACTGCAACCCCATCAGAATTCTCCAAATGATACAGCCTAACCCAAGAAACTTCAGAGAAAATGGTCACTTAATGCAGGGGTTTCGCTTCTTTTTGTAAACATATCAAGGGCCACAGGATAATTTTGTTGTATCCCATGTCCAGGGGAGTGTGTCAGGAGTGGAGGCGTACTGCTGTTTGGTATAGATGAGGCTCTGATGCAGGAGAAGCTCTTCCAGATGACTCAGGTTGACCCTAGACACATGCACACGTTGTGTCTTGGGTCATCCTGTGTTTACTGGGATGGTGATGATGGGTGGTGGTTGTGGATGGAACTTCAGAGGATGAAGGAAAAGTTGTTTAAAACAGGGAAAGCATCCACTTTGGGACTGGTGCTGGGCTGTCCATCTGTGCCATGGGAAAGTTGTGTATACAGACTGACTTTGCATCAGTAGCTCTTTATCCCTTTAGTGGCTAAACCAAGACCAGTGTCTCCTTGGTCAGCTGCTGCCTCCCAAGTACCAGGCTGGGTCTGCACACAGGAGTGCTGGAGCCTCAGCCTTTCAGAGATGGTTGCCCTTGGTTCTGCTCTGGGCTTAACTTCAGTGAGAATTTTTTTACATGCAGAAGCTCCGTCATGCCTGACAGAGCAAGAGCATTGCAGAGCTGTTACTTAATTACCTGGTGCTCCCCACTGCCCTCCCTTGATCTGCGTTCCTCCTGCTTAACCTCCATCCTGATCCTCATGTGCCTAGATCTGGGCTCATAACTAGTTGAGAAAGATTGTTCCTTTAATGAGGAGGCAATGAAAGGACTCCCTTAGTACTTGTGCTCCCCCTGTAATCCTTATGAAAAGGCATCCCTTAGGGCATGAGCAGGTAGATGCCAGCTTGCTAAACAATTTAACTGTATCCTAACACAAGTAATTAAAAGGTCCTCATCATCTTTCAAGGGTAACCCTGTGGTCAGAGCTGGGCATTGGTACTTCTCAGAAACAGTAGATCTCACGTGGGATCAATAGTCCAAGTAAAGTCTTCACAGCCTCAAGGATAAAGTTGGCTGATAGCAATGCATTGTGGAAGAGATTTGCTTATATTGCTGTTTGGGTTTTTTGCTGTTGTTTTTTTAAAGCTGTCAAAAATTGCTCTGAGAATGGGGTGCCTCCACTTCCTAAACAAACTTACAAATCTTGGGCTGGCTCGCAAACATGCAGGTTCAGATTTTGTCCTCTTGTGGGTGTGTGTATCAGCTCTGGGTTGACAGGGATGTAGCTAAAACTGAGGAAAAATGGATGCAGCTGTCCATCCTAATGATTTCCTAAATGCTTTGGGGGGGTGTGTGGTGAGGTTGTGTAACTTTAAATGTGTTACAATCTTAATGGAAATTTAACTTGATAAAGTATTTATGCCTTCACTGTGGAAAAATGCCTTTATTGTGTGTGGTGTTTTCAATTTGTGAGTCAGTATCATCATTTTACAAGGCTGCTGAGAGAAGTGCTTTTGCTGAGGAAGCTCTGGCAATGTGAGCCTTGGTGGTGTTCGTTTTTTTTTAATTTTCTCCTGAAATTAATCACTTGTTACTTTGCTTTTGGTTTCCAGGGTCTTGGTTGGTGCTCCCAAGGCAGAATCTAAATACAGCACCTCTGTTCAGTCCCCAGGAGCAGTGTTTAAATGTCGAGTCCATACCAATCCTGACAGAAGATGCACAGAACTGGATATGGGACGAGGTGGGTAGTTATGGTGCTTTGGGACAGATGGAAGGAACCAAAAAAAATCCAACCCATATGGCTAGCAATGCTTCTGCCAGCTTCAAACTGGCCCCAAAACACTGACAAGAAGTCATAAGCCTTTCTGATGGATTTTGAGCAATGGTAGCAAAAGTTTCTTATTCTCTTCAGCATTACAAAATAACATCCCACCTGGTGCTGGTGTCCTCCCAGTGGCCTTGCTCGCTCTTTCCAATGAGTAACCAGGTAAAGGTGGATTTTTCCCTGCTTACCCTAGGCTGCTGTCTTTTCTTCACCTGCTTCAGTATAACTTTGCAGTGTATTGGTGCCTATATGAGTGGTTTGGAGTGCTGCTGCCTGCTCCAGGCAGTGCTGAAGTAAGGGTGCATGGGATGACCCCAGGCGGTGCAGGAATGGCCTCATGATGTGTGGGGTTATTAGTAATCTGATGATCTGTGGGTTCCCCCATAATGCAGCAAATCATTCCTGGAGTTTGCTTTTTGTGATGAAATGCTCTCAGTAAGAGATGTGCTTGTATGCTATCGCACTTGGTCAGGATTGACTTCAGTTTCTCTGATGTACTGTCTGAGTCAGAGGAAGACGGAGTCCTAAAGTAAAATTCTAATTTAAAATCTTATGCTGGATAATGATGGTGAAGATTGAAGCCTTTTAATAGTTTGATTTTCTTGGTGACATGTTGCTTTCTCTGCTTATAAAAAAAGTGATGTTAGTATTGTTCATCTTTTCGTACTTATACCGAGTCAAGTAGAATTTCTGTTCATGAAGCTTACATGTGTTAAAACAGCGTTTTGGCTAAGTGATTTGTCCTGCTACTGTAATGTAAACTGTCATGGATTTGTGAATGCTGCCTGACAGAACTAAAGATTTCGTCCTCTTTTTTTTTTTTTTTAAGTGCTCCCTATCTCATTTGCAAGAGTAATTTTTGCTTTGATTGCATTCTGGAGGCAATCTGATGTCTCTCTCCCATTGACTTGATCATTTGGTGGTTTATTCAATTAGAGCTGTGGACATGCTGTAGTAGCTGCTGGCTGTTGGGGACAGGGTCTGCCAACTACGTATATGTGTGGTGCCTATTAAGAGTGCGAGCATTGTCCTGATTAATGCATTCAAGAACTAATAATCAGGAGGAAAGAAAAGCACCATGGGATGTTTAAAGAGCAATCTCTTTACTTGTCAGGATTCTTTGGTGGGTATTTAAAACTCATGCCTCCTTGCTTTGCTGCCTTTCCTGTCTTTCTGTAGGCAATTCTCGGGGCACACTCTGTGGAAAGACCTGTAAAGAAGACAGAGATGATGAATGGATGGGTGTGAGCCTGGCTAGACAGCCGAAGGCTGGTGGAAGTGTGCTGGTGAGTCCATGCTTTTCTTTGATCTCGTTAAAACTGTTGCTGCTGTCTGACTGTAATGGTAAGCATGTCAGGATTAATGTGTTTGGCAGTGACTGACTGAGTCCAGAGTAAGAGGCAGCAGATTCTGTAGTCTCTTCCTTCAAGCAGAAGGGAAAGTGAACCCCCAGCCCGAAAATGCACTTTATAGAGGGAAGATTCCAAGCCATCACATTTGACTCATGTCACCCAAGGGCTTCTTCCTAAACCTGAGAGATTATATCTTTGAGCCGAATAAATGGAACTTTGTCTGGGAGGTACCTACTAGTTTGTTCTTTTTGTAGTTTGCCTGTGTTTATGTAGGGAATATGTTTATTTTCCTTGAACATATGTATTACATGTCAGAACTTACAAGGAAAAATGTAAAATGAGTCTTCGTGGCTGTATTTTTTATTTATTTATATTAATTTCCTATTATCAGAGTAATCCTGACAACAATCTAATTCTAGACACTACTCTTTGTGAGTAGAAAACTTTAAGTTGGCCCCATCTTTCCAGCGAGACAGGGGACTGCCCTGGTACGTGGCATCAAACTGTCAAAAAGCTGCTAGTGAGAAAGATCTTGTACAGTGATTACTGTGCCAACCACCTGTGTAAGGCCAGAGGACAAAGCTGCTTCCCTCAAAGGTATTTTTTTTAATATGTGCTTACAGTTCAAAAGGTTATGCCCCAAATCCTTGCACACCAACTTCCCTGTGAAGGGAGCAGGTGGCTTTAATACCTTTATGTGACAGTACTGTGATATTTTATCCCATCATCTCTTTTGGTATACAGCTTGCCAGTGTTATAGGGGCTAGCTTTACTTTTCTTGGATTTTTTAAGTGTGGTCAGGACTAGAGAAGGAGGGGAGAAAAAGAGGTATATATAACATACCCTATAAACATGTACTGCAGAGCGCAAAATTAAGGCGTTCATGGGTAGTGTAAGCTATTCATATTTTCAAGGGTTATCCTGAGGTATATGTGTGCTCAGTCCTGTGTAACAGCTGAGGACTAACTTGCACTGAGGATAACGCTACCTCAAAACACAGCATCCTCTTCATTGTCCAGTCATCAGGCTGAACTAGACAAATTCATCCTAATCCATTTTTAGAAGGTAGCTCATGTTCTTTTTTAGGCAAACATTTTTAGGCTGAAACATTTTTGTCAATATTATAATAATAATGGCCCATCTTCGCGAACGAAGATTTGGGGAAAGGTCTTTTACCTTTCCAGCCTGCGCAATGGATTTTTTAGGTGAGACACAGCCTGCGCTGAACTGAGCCCACCCTTTAATCCTAAGGTTCATCTGCCGGGGCCAAGCAAGCTTGGACAATGGCAGTGAGGTCCTCAGGACGTAGGTTTGTTTAGAGTGTCCTTCTCATAGATGGATGGCCACACAGGGCTAACGACCTCCATCAGGCCAGGAGACCGGGATTCGAACCCGTGGTCGCAGCAGTGAAAGTCCTGCACGCTAACCACTAGGCCACCAGGGGTCTCTTAAGAATAATGGGTTTTTGTATTTTGGTTCAAAGGGAAACAGGTTGCAACTGATGCTTGGGGGTCATTTCCCTAGATGGAAGCAGCAAATTAAGGGAGTGCTGGTGGGGCAAAAAGCTGGGCAACCACCAAGGATGGGGCTGTTTGCTAGCTGGCTGAGTGGAGGCTACCAGGGTGAGAGACATGGGCAGGGTGTGAGGCCCTAAACTGGGGCTGAAGGGATAGAATCTTCACACATAAAGGAGGTTAAAAGTGAAATGTAGCTAAAATAAAATACACAGCTCGGGGTGTGCTTATTTCAGTGCAGATTAAGCTAGTAAAATATCTCCACAAGTGGCACTGATTTAAAGCAGCCCTAACCCAGACTTCTGACAAGATTATGCTGTCCCTCACCAAGTAGATCATGTCCAGATGCTTGAGGATATTTAAATGTATAATTCTCATTGATATTTATGACCAAAGCACTGGCTCTTCAAGTGCTAATTATATATCTGTGCAAATCTGCATGCCTGGAATGAATGCATGCAGATTCCTTTTTGGATGGAAACTACCTGGCTGTTTCAGGTCATTGTTATTCTGTTTTGGGATAACTTTTTACTGAAAAAGATTTGTGACTTTCCCATGAGCAGATGGCTTTTAATACATGTGCTCTTCTAATTTTAAGGATCAGTATTTCTTTAAAATGTAGCTTTTCTTTGAAGCCCCTTTGAGAAACTGGTGTTCTGAGAAAACATGTCTGAATGTGCGTTCGTGGACATATTTGCCAAATTTTTAGTTTTTTAACAAAATTACTAGCTAACGTGAGTGAGTCTCTTTAGTTAGGAGTGTGTGCAATCTATATTGTAAGACAATACAACTCTATTTACTGCATTTCTTCCAGGAATTCCTTTAAGTCAGACTAATATTTTTGTGGTCAATAACCCTGGATGGATTTTTTTTTTTTGCATAAGTAAGTGTACTCGCCTGTGTGAAATATTCATGCTCTTGAGGTCCTGTGTAAGATTAACTAGTTCCACAGTTTAACTGTAGATTGTATAAAGAAGTTTTTGCTTTTGCTTTGAAACTGCTTAGTGGCCTAAGTTTTTCTCTTATCAGCGTTCCCCAATTGCCTGATAAGAGTACCAGCTTCAGTGGAAAGGGGCAGTAGGGAAGGTGAGGAGTGTGCCAGGGGGCTTTAGCTAGTGTTTGGTAAAATGTGGATTGTGTTTGAGCCCATATTGTGCCAGGATGTTACTAAATCAAAGTTTTGTGTTTGTGTGACAGACTAAATAGGAAAGCATCAGACAGTGAGAATGTGAAGAAATGAAGAAGTAAGATTAAATAAGAAAGCTTCCTTTCCTCAGATATACTATCAGTCTATGTTTGCTTTAATCTCAGTACTACAATAATACAGCTGATATTGCTACGTCTTTCCAAACTGAAACAGTGAAACTCCTCCTTTTACTTTGTTGGGAGAGGAACTGGGGACAGTGCATTATGATTTGGAGATAAGCCACATCCTTCAGTCTTGCTCTTCCTAAATACCTGCCACATCTGTCATTGTGTTGCTCCTCCTGTGGTGCAAAGCCCATGGCTGCAACATGTAAAAGAGCCAAGTGTCTGCAGTTCTGAAATGGCCTATTTATTATATTGGGGTAATGCAGTGTCAGCCATCAATAGATAACTCAGCTTGCTTTGTTCAGAAGCATTTTATTTTGCTTCAAGGGTTAGCATAATTTCTCCCCTGTTCCATGGTAGAGCTGGAGCCTGTGCCCTGGCAGCAGCTGCTGAGTACCAAAGCGTGCTGATGGTTTCCTCGTTGCACATAGCTTGCATCTAAAATAGGGTGCATAGACTGGCTGTCAGTTGTTTGCAATCACGTTAGGAAAAAAACCCAACACATTAAAATTTTCTCCACAGCATCAAATTCAGGTGACTCATCTCTATTCCAAAGACCTCTTCAGACACGTGCTGTCAAAGAGGGAAGGCTGTGGACACCTTTGGTAGCACAGTACCTTGCCTCAGCAACGTTGGATGATGCAGTGACAGTGTACTGTAATCAACTCTAAATGCTTTTGGGAAGACAGGAAAACCAAAAGCAGCTGTGAACAAGCTTTGTTGTGGCAGGGAGACAAATGTGCTCATTGCCTGGCTGCAGAGAAGTGAATTGTGAAGAGGAAGAAGAACTCCTGTTCATTGGGAAATGTCAAATTCTGTAGCTGTGGCATGGGGGAGTCTGGTGAAGCCCTGACTCAGATAACCAAAGTGGAGCTCATCCTTTGGAGGTCCACAGACTGAGCCAGTCAGTGGTAAACTGTAGTGTGCCTGAATACATATCATGATGAAGGTACAGAAAAATGATCATTAAAAAAAAAGACAAACAAAATCCAAGTCCTAACAGAGTAGGTAAGTGTGCCCAGAAGTGCTAGACTGAGCCCATAGCTTCCAGTTGATTATGAACATACTTCTTACCCTGCAGCTTTTTCTCTCCTTACATTGTTCTATCCTTTTTTGCCTCCATACCTCACTCCTGAGCAAAGCCACCTGCTTGTAATGAGATGTTCCTGCTCTCCCTGACTCTGTCGTTTGTGTGCCTCTAGGAGAGTCCCTTGCAGTTTCCAAGATACAAAACGTCAAGGAATTTACAATACCACAATCCTTTATGTTTCCATAATTTTAAAAGAATACTCTTGGTCTGTTTCCTTTTAAGTTTATATCCAGAATTGGGATTGACTTGACTGTCACTTTAATGGTATTTGTCTTTATGGCACTGTCTTTGAAAGGGCTGTGCATGTGTATATTTGTGCTCACAGCACAGATCCATCAGGAGAGAAACTATTTCCCAGTTATGCTGAAAACAATAATTTCATATGCTGTTTGGGGTTTTTTTGCTGTTGAATTTTGAATGAGTAATGCATGGGGATTGAAATCATAACTGAGCCTCCTTAAAGCACATAAGGGAGTCTCCAAAGCTGCTCTTTGCAGTACTTCTCATATGCATTTGGCTGTGGAGCAGGGTGCCCTCAGAAATATCCTTTGCATCACAGCTGACACGTGGCACTTCAAGCACTTCACGGCTGGCACTTCAAGCCTGCCCCACACAGTGTGGTGTAGAGCATTCCACAACTCCCAGAGCCCCTCACTGTCCCTCTGTGATCTTAAGGAGGTATGTGCTTCTCCTTGAGCACTGGAAGTTAGGAAAGCAAAAAATATCAAACTCCAAGTGTAGCACTGCTAATACAGAGCAGGCTTTTGCACAACTGATTTTGCTCTGTGGGAGTAGTATTCCCTGTTTATGTCTTTTTGGAGATAAGGGGCCTCTGGTGGTGGCTGGATTTGAGCTTCCCAGTGGTTGATACACTTCCCACATCCTTTACTGGAGAGGTGACACAACTGTGCCTGCATTATGGATGGATATAATTTTTAACAACATTGAGATGCTTCCATAGGCAGCTCTGAGGTGCTGAGGCAGAAAAGTGGGGTAGCACACAGGGATGGAAGACTGAGGGTATCTCATTTGGGGGGAATGCAGTCAAATGTGCGGTTTGTGAAGGGGGCTGATACAAAGCTTTGAGGAAAAGTTGAAAGTATGTGGAGGAGATGATTTGTAGCATAGAAACTGCTCTGTTTTCATAGGGCCAAGCCTTGAATGATGCAAATGGGCACATCTACACTGACTTCAGAGTAGACTTATACCAGCTGGAGATATGGCCCAGCATGTGCTCAAGTTCAAAGCCCTTGCTGTTTTACATTTCCTTTCCTTTTATTCCAAGTTAACCCTGAGCACAAGGCAAGTTGTGGTTTGTCTGGCAGCAGTGCAGTGTTAACTTTTGGAGCAAATGAGTTGTGGGAAGTTGTGAACCAAGCTCTACATTGCTTGCATGTGTGCTGTGCATGGCAGTTGTACTGAGCAAGTGTGCTGGTGAGTCTGGTTTTTCAGGATGGTTTCATTGTTCACTGTGAAGGGAAAGGCACTTCAACCTGTGCAACTCATCTGCACCTTGGTTAATGTTGCCACACTTGTTGCTACAAAATCTCTGGCATTTTCACTTAAATTCATTACCAGTAAGCAAGGCTCAGCACATCTGTCACCAGAAACAGAGCTGCCTTTCCTACTAGAAACAAAACTTTGACTCACATGCATCCTCTGGTGGGATAAGTTTCTAATATGGTCTTAGTAACCTTCTAAGCATTCTCAATGTTTTTATTCCTGTTTTTCACTTTTTTGTGGCTTGTCTAGGTTCTGTTCTTTAGGTAAAAAAGCTTTGCTGTCTGTGAGGATTCATGCACAATAAGAGATCCTGGAATCTCCAGCATGAGCTCTGATTTGCTCTGAGCCCTCTCGTTTTTCTAGTCATGCACATGTGAATACTGAAATCTGAGCTGTCAGGTCAGGCAGTGTCGAGCTGCAGAAGATAACAGTGAGAAGATACTTTATCTAGAAAGAGTGAGATGTAAGGAGAACACAATGGGGTTGTGAGGCAGAGGTGGTGCTCAGTGGTCCTGTTTGTGTGTGCTCTGCCTTGATCAGAGGGCTCTCCTATGACTGTGGGCTAATAACCCATGTGATATGATCTATTCAGGCATGTGCACACCGCTGGAAAAACATCTACTATGAGACAGAGTACATCTTGCCCCATGGTTTCTGCAACATCATTCCTCCCAACTTGCAGTCCAATGGGAGAAAGCTCTTGCCCTGCTATGAAGGTAAGGATTGTGGGGCCGGGAGTGGGGCTTACCTTCCTTGCTACACTAACTGCTACAGTAACTCACTACTATTGATATTTTTCTTTTTTTTTGATAATGTGTGGCTGCTCAGTGGCAGTTGGGTTTTGGATGAAGTTGGGACAGTAGCACAATGACTGAACGGACCCTGTGAGTGATAAAGGGCATGGTTGCACTTTACTGGAGGAATAATATGTTTCTGAACTGTGTTTTTGAGACAGCAGCTCTCTCCTAACGTAAATAATGAGAAGATATTGATCTGAGCTTGGCCTCTAATGCTTCACTGTGGCACAGAGTAAAAATTCTGAATTACATTGCAATTGCAAACCAATTTACCTATCATATGGAAACACTTTAATTTTTGCATTGTGATTTGTCAGGGGATTAGGAGGCGGGGCAGGGGGAAGGCTTGCTTTGCTCACTTTGCGATACTTCTGCAACAGTTTATACTAAATCGCTGCTGTGTTTTGGGTGCTATAAGGTCCCTGTTTGGATCCTCCAAAGATCTGGGTGTGAGATAGATGCAGAGGGAGGGCTCCAGCTCTGAGCCATGGCTGCGCCTCTTGGTTCTGCTCCAAATCCCATGTGGCAGCATTTTAATTTCCCCCTCTCTGGTGCATGTGAGACTCTTGTATTGTGTTTCCTTTTTTAAAGACTTCAGGAGGCAGTGTCTTCTTGGCCAAGAGCAATTAACAAAACTAGAGGCATGAGTGTATTGTTAGGTAGAAGATAAGCTATCTACTAAGATTTCTTGGCCTTGAGAGAGACATTTTGGGGAAAGCACCCACTTGTTTTCTCCTTTCTGTCCTGGGCATCATCTTTTACTTCTTGACTGTAGCAGCTTGAGGAAGCATGGGTGTTTGGAGGACAAGATGTTCTTCTTGTGGACAAGAACTCTGGTTTTATTTACTTATTTGCTTTTATCCATTTGCCCTCCTGTCCAAAGTTGGCAGCAGCCAGCAGCACGCTTGCTGCTGACATTAATATGTGGGAGAGGGATAAGGCAGAGGATGTCCTGGAAAGTTTCTCTGCTGCTGACGAGTCGCCATGTCCTAGCTGGGTGGCCTGTGAAGCCAGCTCTGTGACAGAACTCTGTCCTCTTCATGCCCACTCTTTCTTCTCAGGTGGCTCCTTACCTCCCTCTGGGCTTTGCAAACCCACACACCTTCTGAAGATGGCATGCACTTGTGCATTGAGCATTTCCCACCCCTGAAATTGGTCATTATTTGATATATGAGAAGTTTTGAGGGTCTTCACCCAGCCGTGCCAACTGCTGGGCAGCAGAGTACAAATAAGCTTTATAAACCTTTCTGTTGTGAGCACTGTATTTGTACTTCCCTGTCCCCCTGCCCTCCTTGTTACTGTCAGCAAAATCAGGATAAGACCTCACACTGAAGTCATACACTGCAAATCATCCAATATTAACTTTATGGTCCATATACACACATGAGGATGCTGCTGGGGCTCCCTCCGAGGCTTTGTCACTGCTCCTGCACTGCCTTAAACTTGTCTTTCCTGGAGCTGTGGTAGGGAGGTGGTTTCTGGAAGAGTCAAATGGCTTGTGTTTATCTGTGTGTCATGTCTTTGGAGTAAAACTGCTGTTAATCAGACAGGATATTTGCCAGGAATTGCTAGAAAATAGAAATGTGTGGGCCTAGTATGTGCAGAGCAGCCAGTGGAAAGTTGGCAGGGTTGGTGCAGTAAGATGCTGGCTTAATTTCACTGCATGCTAAAGTGAAAATTGAAAGTTTGGGAGTGATTTCCACCCACCTCCTTCACCCCATCAGACATGAAATCACAGTGTCATGAGGGTTGTCTGCATTTGTTTCCTCCTGAATCTTTAAATTTCTATAAAACAAGCTCAAAGAGAGAGATAACTGTGGTATGTCACACAGAAGAGTTCATTGTTTAAGGTTTGCTGTGAAATAAGTTTGCAGTCATCCTTGTAATTTTTTTCCTTCATTTCCTGGAAGGAGCAGAAGAAATTTTTGTCCACTGACACTAAGGAACAGCCCAAAGCATCAAGTTTGAAGTGCTTCTACACTGAGAGCCTCTGCAGCCATTGCTGGGAGGCTACCAGAGCCATGGCTGCAAACCCTGCGCTGGGACACATGCCTTTGCTTGATGAGATTCCAGTGTCTTGCCATGTGCAAATAGGTGTAGACTGTAGCATGCTCACTTCCAGAAGCCCTGTTGTTAGTGCTGCTAAGGCAATAAACCTGAACTGGCAGAGGGTACAGGCCAGCTGGGTGCACATCAGTCTCCATCCATGGAGTAAATGGAAATTATCTAACTAGATGGTAGTGGTGCAACAGCATAGTAGTCTCAGTCCATCTTATTCTTGTCTGGTTTCCCTGAAAGGATTGACAGAAGTCTGGAAGCAATTTAGAAAAAAATGAGATCAACAGCAAGCCTAATAGTTAAATGCAATCTCTCTCAGTAGGAACTAATCTGGTTTAGATGAGCTGGATGTCCTTTGTGGTATAGCTGACATGTGGAGCCGCAGTTTTCCAGTCAATGCTTTCAGTTGGTTATTTTTCCCATAGTTTTAATGGCTTTCCAAAAAAGGAAGCTGCCTCTTCATTCCCCCAATGCATTCAGTTTGCAAAGAAGGGTGACTGTGTGTACTGTGAGAGACAGTCCAGCTAATGGGGAGAGCTGGAGTGCTTTCCTCCTCCTCTATGGTAAGAATTAGTGGTGGCAGTGGGGAAGTCTGATGGTCTCTTTGGTTAGTAAATAAGGGCAACAGCACATGCTCACATGCCTTGCTTCCAAAGGGATAAGTTTTCCCACAGAGTCCAAACCACTTTTGGTTTTCTAGGAACCATCAAAACATCCCTGCTTTGTGGTGGAAATTCAGTATCACAATGCTACATCAGACAGGTTATTACTGTTTCTTCGTAGAGTAGTGAAACACTAAGACAGGAGTGAAAAAGCTTTCAGTGCAAATGATAGTTTACATCTGTGAAGATGGTAGATACAAGATTTTATTGCACTCTGGAGCTTAACCTATATTATGGCATCGAAGTCTTAGAGACTCACAAAGAGGTTTGTTCAGAGAAGTTGACAAGCATTGGCCTTCAGATTAAACAAGACACATCAAAGCTTATTCCTTTTATTTATGCATTGTTTTATCCAATTACTCCTTCCTCAGCCTCACTTCTCTTGTAACTTGAGATCATCCTGGCTACAAACCACTACCATCTTCTTCTCTTCATGGCACATCTTCAAAGTTGCACAGGCAGCAACCTCCTCCAAACTTACTGCTTTGCTATCAGCTGTTGCTGCAGTGGTTTAGTGGCTTGCAGTCTCTGTAATCAGTGGTGCACAGCAGTTTGCAGCAGGCAAGAAAGAACAATAAAGAAGTATAGAAAAAAAATCTGTCCGCGACAGCAGTTATTGCCTGGGGCTACCTGGACAATAATGAATCTAAACCTCATGCAAATGTTGCTGTTCAGGTGTGCAAAAGCTGTGAGCTGATACAATAACTGCACAATTTCCATCTAGTTGATTGCTTCACTTCATGGATTGTTGGATGGATGGCTGTGTCATACGAGTGACAGGTATCAGTACCATGCACTGAAGTGGAGGAGAGGTAGAAGCAATCTTGGTTTTCATCCCTTTTGGGCTTATCCATTGCTTGTGAGAGGCAGACTGGCCCTCAGGAGGAGACAGAAGTCAGTGATGCTGAGACATGACTGTCCGAGATGGATGTCTACTCTTGACTGTGACCATGGGTGCATGGGTGGAAAGCAACCCTGCTTGAGTGTGGAGGCAGGCATATACCACTGCAGATGGGAGTTAGGTGGGCTGACAAGGAGCAGTGGTTTTGTGCTGAAAGGGTTAGGCTGGAATCCAGGAGCCCGGTGTCTGTCCATACTGGGCTGCTGGCTCCCTGTGGAGGACTGCATCTGTCTTGATCCCCCCCTCAAAATGTGGTCCTGATCTTGTCTCTGTGTCAGTAGAGGTTTAAATTCTCAAACAGCCCCGATGTCTGAGGCGTTTGGGACTCTGTGCTTCCATTTCCACTTGTAAAATGTCACTGTCCTTGGTAGTGAAGACTGAAGCAAAGAAGGCCTGAGTAATGGAAGAAAGCAAATGTCACCCCCCAGTCTTCCAAACAGGCAGCCAAGAAGGCATTCAATATTTCAGCCTTCTCTGCAACCTCTGTTACAAGGGTCCCTCTTTTCATACAGTAGTAGGCTCACATTTTCCTTAGTATCCTTTTGTTGTTGATGTGTTTGAAGAAGCCTTTCTTGTTATCTTTGACATTCTTCATCAGATTTAATTCCCAATGGACCTTGGCCTGCCTCATTGCATTTCTATGTAGGAGTGGGAATCCTGCTGTAGCAAAGGCAGGGCCTTTAGGACATGCATAGAATTATTTTTCAGGAAATCCTGGAGGAATAAAGCTCCTCTCCTCGGCTTTCTGAATTAAAAAAATGTTCACATCAATAAAAAAATATTTTTCCCCAGGCAAGGACTGCCTAGCTCTATGAGAGACTGTATATGGAGAGCTAGCTATTCAAAGCCCTAGCAGTTTCTGAATAGCTATGGGCAAATATGGGCTTCAATTCTAAGTGGAATTGTTATTGTGCATTCCCGCCCTGAAACCCAGCTGTGTTCTGGCCTTCCTGGTCTGCTGAGACAGACATCTGCTTTGGCAGGACCCTGCCTTGGCCAAGGGCATTAGGCATTTGGATTGTAATTTGTGGATCAAATCTCTGTTCTGCATGGTCTCTCCAACTGAACCTCACCCTGTGCAACTGGTATGACCTCAGCAAATTTCTGAAAATCTGAACATATGTTATTAGGAAGAGACTATATATAATATAAAAGGGAGAATGGGGGTGTGTGTATGTATGTCTACATACAATGTTTTGAAAAAATTCTCTAAGAACATAGCAGTTCTTAGAATTAATTCCTTTTGATCTTCAGTAAGATAAAATTCAACTCAAAGGAACTTACTTGATTCCAAAGAGGCAATTTGCTTATTGATTTAATTAAAATTTTTATCATTTAGCAGTGAGTTTTAATGGGACTTTTAAAATAAAAAATATTAAAAAGTTTCACAATTATCACATTATATGGTAATTTTTTTTTTTGGATGATTGTAATACACAGGAAGTGGTAATATTATGGTAGATATTGGAAAATAATGCTCTGGAAAAAAACTCCAAAGGTTCTAATCTGACTCTAAGTTTCAAATGCTCCTAAGCTGAAAATGTTTGGATTAAGGCAGGGCAAAAAGTGATTTTCTTTTTTTTCCTCTTTTCTCCTCCTCCTTGCCCTGAATTTAATGTATTTCTGAAAATAATATTTTTCTCTTCATCAAAAAGGTAAAAACCTTCCTCAGATTTGACAGGGCAAACAATTGCTACATAAAATAGAGAAACAAAACCTATAGGATGCTGGTGGATTCCCTGTGAACTGGGAGCTTTGAGCAAGTGGCCATGAAAAGTAGCAGATCTGAGCATCCAGCAAATGAGACTGTTGTTTGACCATGTAGAAGCACAATACCCTTTCCTCACTCACTGTCTTCTTCCTGGGGCTGGTGTCCTGAAACACTCCTCCACCAGAAATGTTTCTTGGGGCTTTGGTGGCTGTCATTGCGGGGGAAGATCACTTTATTTCTCTAAGGTAGTAATGAACCTGAGGGTTAAACTTCCTAGTGCAGGGTCAGTGGCACATAGACATGCGTATCACCTTTTGCTACCCCCTTTCCAGCTGGCAGATCTGTCTGCCACAGATGGAAGCCTCTTCTGATACACCTTTACTGGGGCGATGCTGCTGCTGTTATTGTGCTGCTGTGAAACTGCCTGTTTAGCATCTCCCTAGGCAGCACTCAGGCTATCTCTCCAGTTGGCCCCTTGCTTTGCCTGCCGATGTGGGTGAGTGTGCCGCATGGTGCATGTTGGTGGCAGATCCATAATAAAACCTGGGAGCCCTGCATGCTGGTGTCTCTCCAGGCTGTGTGTGTAGTGAGGCAGATGGCTCAGGTGGAGAGTGTGTGCTGTGCCAGGGATGACCACAGTTTGTTTTCTTCCCTTCTCCCATCCAGAGTACAAGAAGAAATATGGGGAGGAGCACGGTTCATGCCAGGCAGGGATCGCAGGCTTCTTCACCGAGGTGAGCAGAGGTGCATGCATGGAAGGGTCGGGGTTGGTGAGCAGCTCTCCCACTGCATGCCCCAGGGGAGACCCCTAAGCATGGCTTGGACAGCGGGCTGAGTGCTGAGCATGGTCCCTTCCTGCCACCAAACACCCTCCTGCCTTGTCTGGCTTCCCAGGCATCTACATCTTGCCCAGTGGCTCATACATTACGTGTATGTCTCTCAAGGCCTGTGGACAAGAATGAATTAATTGACTCTGGGAGATGTTCTCAGGGAATGTTCTTATTGTGTACATCCCAAAACTTGCATAGAGCTGTTTCTGTGTCTATTGTTAACTCTTTACTGTTAAGTGATGATGTACAACAGTCTTCCCTGAATCATTTTGTTTATGTACGTGTGGGTAAATGTGTATGCGTGGGTAAATGGTATGTGTACGTGTGGGTAAATATAATGTGCATACATACAGAAGATAAACACTTTTTTTTCAGTTCTACTACAGTTCCTTGTTGCAAAAAGGTGGAGAAAAACCAGCACGGTCATAAATATGGTCCAGAGCTCTTCTAAATACCTGACCATATTCTTTCCTGGACAGAAGTCTATCAGCCATGTTTATTTATGTCAAGGATGAACTTGTTCCCTTATGTATGCATAATGTTTTTGGTCGATGTTTCAGGATTACAATCTTTTTGCTTTTTTTGGTTTTTGTTTTTGTTTGGGTTTTTTTAGATTTTTTTTAAGAACCTACACTCACTCCTAATTATATATGTACTGATTTGTGGAATGTATTGTCCAGGCTGATACAGAATAAAGGTCTTCTCTCTCAGAAATCTCCTTCTGCCATTTCAGTAAACTGGAATGGCAGGCAATGTTGCCACAGGGGCACTATCTGGTAATTGGATGTTCAGCTAGCAGCAGCTGTTTCCTGGCTTGTCTGCTCTCTCCATCCTGTTTCTGTTCCCATGCTTAAATCCTCCTTTGCTACCCTGGTTCAAAAGATATCTTTGAACTTTTATTGCTTCAGCCTGATGGCGGCAGGAAATGCAGATAAATGGCTTTTTGGGTCAAACAGCCAATCCCTTGCCATATATTCAGCACTGTGGATGGTAGTTGTTCCCATCAGTAAACAATCCCTTGACCTCACAGGCATGGCCCCTTACAAGGAAAAAGCTATTTCAAAGCACATCCTGCTCTTTAGTTGGGTTTGCAGTCCTATCCCTCTAGGAGAATCCCTTGTTTAACATTTCCCCCCTAGCTAGAACTGGTTACCCGAAGGGGACGTGGATGTGGTAGCATTTTCCCACAAGGATGGAGTCCACCCATGGCTTTACATTGAATGGAGATGTGAGGCAAAGCAGCTGTCCACGTGTCTTTGGGGATGGAGAACTTACCTAGGCTTAATGCTCCTCAGGCTTAATTTGGTCTCTTGTTGGAGGTATTTAAAACCACACGCAGGAATAAAGTTTCCCTGAAAGGATACTGGATGCTTTGGGGCAACATGTTCTGAATCTCTCTTATGTGCAAATGTACCTTAGCTTTTGATTCATGTTGGATCAAACTTTGCCTGATTTCTAGTCTTTTAAAATGATAAATCATGCTGGTTGTCTGTAATGAACTCAAGCCATTTTATGGTTCTGTGATTCTATAGCCAGGTTGTCTCTCGAAGACCAGAGCGTAGGCAAAATGTTCCAACTATGACATAATGTACGCCCTGCTTGTTGAGCACATGGCATCTCTTTAGCTTCATAGTTGTAAAACCAAAATCAAAAGCCAGCATCGGAGCATGATCTGTAGCTGAGTGATGCGTGTGGATGGGCTGGAGTGCTTCTGTCTCTGGGTCTTCTGAAGGATGTTTTGAAAAGGCAGCAGATGGAGAGATTTTTGGGAGACCTTTGTTAGCAGGGATAAGTTTGATGGTTAGTAAAACTGAGGAGGGTCTTCTGTTGCAGCAGAACAGCTGAGCAGAAGTGGACCATAAAAGGGCAATGTGTCTCTAGGGTGTATGCAGTGACCTCCATTTTTGGGAAGAAAGAATCTCTACACAGAATGAAGATTGTTATAGATGGACTTCTAATTGGTGTTTTAAGTAAATATCTTGTCCCTTCTCCATTAATGTGTAAAGCATGAATTTCTGTCCAGTTTTGGTTGTTATTTTTTCCTCCCATCCTTTCCCCCACACATTTCCATTTTTCTTGTTTTAGGAGCTGGTCATCATGGGGGCACCAGGATCGTATTATTGGACAGGAACTGTCAAAGTACTGAATCTCACTGACAACACATATTACAAGCTGAATGATGATGCCGTGATAGCCAGGCGGTACACATACCTTGGTAAGCAGCTCTCAGGTGCTCACTGAGAGAAGAAGATAGTCCAACAACATATTTCAAGGCTTTGATGCTATGAAGTTGATACTGATTTTTTAATGGTGATGTAGAGTATTTTTATGAAAAGTGTGAAAGGAAGAACATCTGAATTAAAGTGTTACTTGTATGGAAAGAAATATAAGCAAAGAAGCCTATGGAATATTACATTTTTCTTTCCTTGTTTAAAAAAAAAAACAGTTTTGCTGTAGCTTTTTGACTGATATAGAAAAGGCTTTTGAACTCAACAGCACACAGGATTGTAGTGGGCTTCTTAACATTCCTGCCTTTACCCTGTGACAGGCAAATTATGTGTCATTAGTTAAACTGCGTGTCTGCTTACACGTGCCTTTGAAATGGATACAACTAATTACAGAATGTGTATTCCAGATACAAATTTATTTCAACAAAAATAACACTAAATGTGTCATTGTCAACAAAACGAAGTTGTGAAAGGTTTGGCTATAGGTACATTGTTAACTCAATTGGTTTTAGTTGCTCTAAAACCAGATAATGTCCCTAAGATACTTAATTTAACGGTTTCTGCCTAATCTGCAGTGCCTAAGACTGTTGAGACTTAGAAGGCATTTCAAACAGTGATACTGTTTGATACTGTTTGACTAAAGTCTAGCACTGACCTCCCATTTTTCCCTTAACCTTTAGTCTTTAAAAAATACCTCTTGGAAGGTACTACTAATGAAGGGTGTCTGTTTACCTATTTGCAGACATAAATAGATTTTGCCACTGATAGACAAGAGCATCACAATTTATGGCAGAAGAGCAAGGCAAATACAAGAGACCCTTAGAAGGAAAGCTACTCTACTCATCTTTATATGTTATGCTATTATGTATTTTTTTAATATGTCAAATAAAGCTGAATCTTTGATCTTCTTTCAAATACATTCTTTTTTCTTTGATCTCCCATTTTTCTTCTTGCCTAGACAAAAATCTTTTAAAGCCATTAACTTTGCTGGCCTCTTTGCCTCCTGTCCTCTGCTCTCCCCCCTATCAAAAAGGAGCATAATTTTCCAAGCCTTCCTGGGCAGTGATTTTAGGCAAAGGAGGACACTTCTCTCTGGTCCTTGTGGGACTGTTGCTCTTTGACATGATATTTTCCCTGCGGTGATGTGGTCTCCTTTCTCTGTGTGTGCTTGTTCCTGTTTTACTGCTTCCCTCTCTTGACTCGCCGTTGGCAAACTGGTCCCACTACCAGCTCTGCATGTCCTTTGCTCATCTTCACACACACGGCTTTCTTCTCAGCTTTTGCAAGAGCACTGGAGGGTGTACTGTCTCTTCCCATCCCCATGAGCTTTTGAGCAAAGTATTGGTGCATCCTGAGCAGAATAGTTGTTGAACACTATGCACAGCCCGATGAGCATGATCCAGCTGGCTGACCTGTTTCTCTGGCTCTTTCCTTTCATGGTTATTTATTAATTTTTTTATTTCCTCTCCCACTCAGGATATGCGGTGACAGCAGGTCATTTCTCTCAGCCGACTACCACTGACATTGTAGGAGGAGCTCCCCAGGATGGAGGCATTGGAAAGGTGTGTCTCTTTATCAAACATTAATGTGGTCAGATTCAACAGGGCAAAAACCATAATACTGATGCAGTTTCAATATGTATGAGAAGCCAAGCTTTTTGTCTACATAGTAATTTTGAAGCACTCAGCAGGGGAGAGGTGAGGTAGTTTGATGAAGTCCTGAAATTTTCTTTACCTGTCCCTCCTGGTGCCTCAAATCCCTCACCCCTCTCTCCTCTCTTTCCCACCCAATGCTTACAATACCCATTTTAGTGAGACACAGACAATTTTTTTTCACTTTTGTTTAGGATTTGTGACATTTAGGGTATTACTTGAAGCTTTCCTAGAAATGAAAAAACTTAGAAAAGAGAGTTTGTCTTCTGCTTGTTTTCTTCATACATTTGACTGTTTCAGTATTTACTTCAAGGTAACATCTAATAGCATGAAAAGGTGCTTATTAGGTACTTATTTGATGTCATTTTTAAAACTTCGTAATACACTGAGGTTTCGTGGATTAGAATCTAGGTTTTTGCCAGCTGTACTTAGAAATCTTGGAGATAGTCTCTTTAGAAGGAAAGAAACAAAAAAGGTTTTCCTGTAGGCATATATATGTTCAATGTCCCAAAGATGAAAGCAAGCGTAGGGCTAGTTGGAAGTGGCTGGTGAGTTAGGCATGCCTGGTGTCCCTATGCTGAGCTGCTATTGGGGAAACTGGGTGAGAGTGAGCACTGCGACCCCTTAAACTCTTCTAAACCAAAGGTGGAAAAGTGGGAGTGAGGAGAGGGAGGGAAGAGATGTAAAGGATCTGCTTTTTTCCCCTCTTTGTTCAAAATCCAATCCTTTCGGGACCTGCTGCCACCATTTGCTTGAGCAGAGATGTCCTGTAGCCCCCTTCCATCTTCCTCCCTCTGGCTCTCCTGCTCTGTAGTCACATGAGTTGTACCTGAATCATAACAAGGAGCTAGAGGTCTTCAGTACCATCTTCAATACCAGGAACAATATTCTGTTTAGGCAGATTATTTTTCATGGTAACCATATCCTGGGGGTAGCAGTGCGAGTGGGGAAAATGGGATAAAATTAGAGGATGAACTTGGTACGTATACCTGATCTGGCGTGACTAGGACATACAGGATATAGCAGCATTGCAGTTGCTACTGAGAGGACGTGCATGAGAAAGACATAGTTTCCTTATCCCAGGTGTTCTGTTATGGCTGCTGCAATGCACCTTCCTTCCAACCTCTTTTCTTTGTGGAACAAATTTAATTTCTTTATTAGGAGAGAGGAAAAAAACCCCAGCTGCTAACATGAGATCCATAAGAAAGCAACTGGCCTTACAGTTTACAGACTACTGCTCTAGTTGCAAAAGCTCACGTTATTCTCCCTCAGCATAGGATGTAGGTAGCAGGAACAAATGGCAAAGTGGCAGTAAGCAGTGCTGAGTACAGAACATTACAATGAGGAGTCCTGTTGGGCTTTCCACACCCTCTAAAAAGCTAATCCTTTCCACTTCCTTGATAGAAAGTGATTAGCATCGTTACACTTTTTCACTGAAAGTAGAGCCAGGATTCTTAATGAGACTTCGTCATTTCTCTGAAGTCACCAAAAGCATCATTATTAAGACTGGGTTTGGAGTTGTGACAGTTGGTAATGTACTGTCACTGCTAAACTTGCCACTGCAAATGCTAGGAGTTGCTTATATATAGAGTGATTGTCCAGTAAATCTGTGCTGTGTTCTTTGCTGGAAACAGCTTTGAACTCTATCTCGCCACCTATTAGTAACTCACCACATGTTCAACAATGTCAGGTGCTTGGCTCCACCATGTAGCCTTGGAAGTAAGGGATCCTCTGTCCTGCAAACTCTGCGAGCACCTGCTTGGAGGGAACCTGTCAAATGCTGAAGGAATCTCAAAGGTTGATTTAGCCATCCTTTATGTTGAAGGGAATCCCCTTCTACAAGCCATGCATTTTACATCCTAAATTTTGGTACAAGATCTGTTCTTGAGCTTGTATTAACACTTTCATCCCCAAGGGTTCCTGATAAAACAGTTTCTCTTGTGGAAGCGAGGAATGAGCAGGCTATGTTTGAACAGTTTTCTAATTTACAGGTTGTTTCAGATTCAAGCAGTGGAAGTGCCTTGGGTAGTCTGATTGGGATTTCTACTCTGACCTTTGCTAAAGCCTCACAAAGTTTGCAGTGCAGTAATGCAGGCACATGGCCTTGAGAAGGGAACGCTAGATAAGGGAATGGGAACAGGGTTATACCTTCTCAGTTTTTTGCTCTGCTCATTTCCAGACAGTATGCAGATGCCACTTGTTTGAGTTAGAAAGTTGCTTTGCTACGTGCTTTTAAATGCACACATGCACATACACACATACATATGAAAAAAAGTAGGCAACAAGATAGTATTCAAGCATTTGTTATGAGAAGAAGCCTGTGATTCATGAGCACAATGGGGAACTCTGTTTCATCTTTTAAAAGAAGACTGAAAAATAAAGTGGTCGTGAAGTTGGATCTTGGCAATAGCCATGGCCATGATCATGATTTAGATATTATTTAGAAAACACCAGTGCTGTACCATTATGTACTTCATAATTAATATTGGTTAACATTTTTCTTTTTTCACCTTTCAGGTTTATATTTTTAGAACAGACAGACGATCAGGCTCTCTAATAAAGATTTTTCAGGCTTCAGGAAAAAAGGTGAGCATTTATATATGTGTGTTTTCTGTTAAGAGGTGGTGTGGGGGGGGAGTAATGACAGAGTCATCGCAGAGCATCATTTTCATTCCAGTCCTTCGGAAGTTTTCAAGCAAATCCTATTTCTTCTTATCCTTCCAGAACAGCTGAAGCTATTGTACAGGTCAGCTGTATGCCCTTTCTTCAGTAGCAGTCAGGACTGCAGTGTCTGCTCAATGCCCATGACTGAATTAGAAGGTCTTACTTGAAAGTGTAATAGCGATTCTCTTTAATCTTATGTGACTCTGAGACGTGGGACATGGGGCTCCAGGTGAGGCTAGATGCCGAGATTTCCTCCTAGTAGATTAGTAGTTACTAATGCTGGTAACTTGGGGTTTAGTTTAATACACAAAGCCCCAACCTCTTTTTCTGTGTCTTGCTGTGACAGAATGGATACGCCAGTTATGCTGTTTTGTGGAGGAGCGGCTCCGCTGTCTCCACAGATGATGATTTCACTTTTCCCACCATGAATCAGTCCTGCATTCTGCTCTTAGGACTGCTGTCTTAAAGCTGAACTGCCCTCCCTCTCCATGAAATTTAGTGCATGCTAGTGAAATCCAGCTCCCTCAGTGTGGTGTTGTATTTGAATGGGGAACAGCTTGTGTTCTTCATCTGGGGGCTTGCTGGTGCTGTGTTGTAGGGGAAACAAAGCGGACAGTATGTCTAGCTATAGGTAACAACAAAAACTGTATTATTTGGGAATAACTCAGTGAGGAAATGATACCCCTTATCTGGGGTTGTCTGTGTTCTTCTGGAAGGAGGGGAAGTACAGAAGAAAAAGATTACTGGTGGCTTCTGGCTCTAGGAAGACCTACCACCCTTAGAAATACCCGAAGTTGGGAGTGTTATCATATTTTGTTATTTTTTCCCAGCAAGACACAGTTGCAGTCTTTAAAAACTTGCCTGGAATAGGGGAAAACTGCAAGGATGTGTAGGTGGGTGGTGTTACTTGCATTTTAGGGCCTCTCCAAAATTTTACTTTACCGCACTAGCAGAATTACAGACATCTTGAAAGGAAAAGACCTCCCAGTTCATCCAGGGCATCTGCTGTGTTTGATTGCATCCTGTTCATTTCTTTCCCTGTTGAGTTTTAAATGTCCCTAAGGATGTGCTTCTGGCTATTCCTCAGCCTAGTAAATAGAGCTATCAGGAAGTTTTGAGGTTTCAACCAAAAACTTTCCCTTTTCAATTTAATTGCTTTACTCTTATATATAACTTAACTAATCAAGTATTTACATCATTCAAGTACTTCTAGGCTGTCATCTCCTTCATCCCCATTAGCGTCATCTTCTACAAATTCTCTGAAATCCAAATGAGAATTTTATTTTAAAGAGAAAGCTGTGCTGCATCACCTTTTTTGTTGGTTGTTTGTTTGTTTTTCGTTTTTTTTGTTTGTTTGTTTGTTTGTTTGTTTTGTTTTGTTGTTTTGTTTTGTTTTGTTTTGTGGTAGAAACATAACCAGACCTGCTCAGCAATGAGCACTGCCTGGAAATGAGCTGTCACAAAATGCTACATCCTTCCCAGTGGTGAGAAATTCATTATTCTGGCATTCTTGTTAGACAGATGTTAAAAGCAGGCCAGTTTTTTCCTTCCTTTTTTATTGATAGAGGCTGAACTAGGAAATCTAATGGAGACAGGAAAAAAGAAAATGCAAGACCTTGTTACAAATGTTAAATGTGCAATCTTCAGGTTCTTACAGCACTGTGAACTCACCCATGCTGCAGACATACCATGTTGCAGTTAAGTAAATAATAGCCTTTCCCTGAAAACTGCCTGAATACATAGTGAAATGCTTTTCATAACTATTGTTCTTTTCCCATGAGAAATTTCTTTAAAAACCTTAGTGGATTAAAAAAAGAAACAAATACAAATCCCCAAGGGAACCTCTGCTACAAAATAACTGGATTCAAATGATGTTTGAGGTCTGACCTTAGACCCACACAAGCACAAAAATCTGAATTAACAAACCATAAGGCTATCCTTCACTCACCCCCGCCTGATATATTTAGCAACTTTTAAATCTTACGGACTGCATAGAATAGAGTTACTGCTGCCCATCTTCTAACATACCCAATAGCTGTGGCTCATGCATGTAAACTTAGAGATATGGAAGGCAGTAGGTCAGAGATCTGCAGTGAGGAATGTAAAAGCATTCAAGAAATGTGGTTCATTTTTTTGAACCTAAATAATGATTTCTTTAACCTCAGTGTTTCCTCTTTGATAGACAGCTCTCAATTTCAAGTAAGAAGTGGTATCTTTCCCATTTTCCTGTGGAAGCTGCTTTTAATTTTGAGACTATGGTTTGTAGTTGATTTCAAAGAGTATGCCTTGTGTTACTTGGGCAGGAGTGGATGAAATAAGGGTGAAATATCATTCTTGGTTTTGATTTCCTTCTTGCGTTTAATGTTTTTTGGAATTTGTAATGTGAATGCTGGTTGGAAGAAGGTTAGCAGTAAATGTTCACCCATATAAAAAAACATGGAATGAAATTAATGTATTTCCTAATTTTAAACACTTAAGTTTATCAAGCAATAATAAGTGGAGATTAAAAGTGGCTTAGGTTTGTTGTTTATCAGCTGAAAAGCTTTTTTGAAAGTCTTGTTTCTGTATCAACTCACCTGCCTGTACAAGAGAGGAAAGGTTATGATCAAGGCCCACAACTAGTACTCTTTGACGGTGACTGATACAAATACATACAACTAGAACAAGGAAAGATAGTCCACAATCAAGAGTCAATTTTAGATACCTGTTTTCATGGATACCCTGCCTCTTGCCTACGTTTCTTTTTTCCTTTTGTTATTTCTTTAAGGTATCCCCAGAACATCTGTGACACTGGGCGTGAATAATCACTGTCCGAGTCTGGTTTGGGAAACTCATTTCACCCCTTCCTAGTTTTAAGCATTTGACAAGAGAAAGCTAGTCTGAGAAAGCTCTTTAAGTGTCTCACTTAAGCATGACCCAGGTTATAACTTCTGTTGGTAGAACATCCAGGATGCACTGTTATAGTAAAGTGATTTAATTCCTGCCAGAATTATTCCCAAAGCTTTCTCTGTAGGAGTGCTTGTGAGTGTTAAAGCAGCAAGTCATCATGTGAAATTAAAAGAATAACCAAAATAAACAAACGCCACATCTATATGATTTCCTCCTGTGTGTGGGCAGATACTGAATGCTTTGTTGTGACTCAACTTGGTTACAGATGGGCTCTTACTTTGGCTCCTCCTTATGTGCAGTTGATCTGAATTCTGATGGGTTGTCAGACTTGCTGGTTGGAGCACCTATGTTTTCTGAGATCAGAGATGAGGGTCAAGTCACAGTCTATATCAACAGAGGAAACGTGAGTATGTACAGGAGATGACTTGGTAAGGGATGAGGGCATGGATCTCGGGCAAGGTAATGCTTATATTGTTCCAGCACTGTGTGGTGAAACTCGATGTCTCAAATAAATGGGGCTCTGAATGTCTCTAGCAGAGCATGAAGTCACAGGAAAACTCATCTGGTATGGTTTCCCAGACACCAGCCCACATTCATCATAGATCTGTGAATCTTTCGAGGACATCTGAGAAAGTGTCTGGTTTTATGTTGAAACTTGGTGACATTTGTGTCTTTTTGTGAAATTGCTACCCAAACCAATTCAGAGTCAGTAGCTTTGACTGAGTTTCCTTTGTGTTTTAGGTAGTCACTAAGACCTAGAACACAATTTAGAACACAAAATGTCTGAGGATTGAGGAAGAGAAGAGAACCAGAGATTGAATTCATTTTACTTGTGTATTATGGCCCATATTTAGACTTCAAGGGAAGTTCTTACCAGCTGGTACCGGTGGATTTCACCTGACCTAACAACAGTCTTGGAAAAGTCTGGACTTTCTTGCATTGGCAAACCAAGACCATTGATAAGTTGTATTTAGAGGAAAACAATGTTTTTTTACATACTATTAAATACTTAATATTCAAAGCTGCTGTCTCAAAGGAGAAGTTGTTATGGACTAAAATTAAATTGTTTGGCTTCATCAGCATTTTGTGAACTTTGAATTTGTTTATGCTAGACTTAAAATTCACCAGAAGTCCAAGCGTTTAGGAGACTTTACAGATGTTTTTGGTGTAATTTTATTTTTATTATCACTCCTTTTAATGAGCTTTACTTTTTCAGTTTTATCCATGGGAGGTTCCACCTTTTATGTTGCAGTGTTGCTGCTGGGTCCTCAGGATTGGGTCCAGAATGCCAAAAAGATAATAGCCAACATTTCCTGCTCACAGTGAGAGCATACATGAGTTAATTTTTATCTTCTACAGAATAGTCAAGAAGCTAGTATGAATTTCTTATACTCCTGCGCTAAGAATTACTTGCACGAGCGATGGTTTGCAGGATTGTGGATTTTATTTTGGGTTTTGGACATTTGAAACTTTTTTCATTCTGCAATCACCATTACTTAATAGGTTGTTGCAGAGGATCAGAGAAAACTGCGTTATAAAACAAGCATGCACAGTGATGTTACTTTAAAAATGTTTATGTTTTGCCCTTTCCTGTGAGGACTGCAAAGAATTTAGTTGCACATACAGGCCTGCCTGTCTCCCCTCTGTTGTGTTTTATTTTCATTATGTGGGATTTTCTTAAAGTCAGCAACTCCCCATAGCCAAGTAAAAGATTTTATTACATGTTCCAGAGGGTAGTTTATTCTTATTCACAAAGGAAGCAAAACCAAAACAAAACAACCTTGAGGTGGGTACAGACTTGGATTGTGTAACTAAATTTTGTTTTCTTGTGGAAATGTTCCTTTCCCCTTGAGGGAAGACTCAAGAAACTAAAGCTTATGTATCTGACCAGAAGGTGGGTGGGCAAGAAATACCAGAGCCATATAAGGCTTCTCACAGCATAGGAGTACAGAACTACTTAATTCTGAACTTTTCTGTCTCTTTATTTCATTAAATCTCTTTCCTTATTCTTAATTTCAGAAGACTTCTTGGGCGCTTTGCTTTAATCCTTTTGTCCCATACTCAAAATGTTTTCAAGTCCAATTGTCAAATGTTCTTTGCTTAGGGGAAAATACTCCTTAACTCACTGAGTTTAGCTGAATAAGTCTGGACTGAGTATTTCACTCCTCAGATGTAATCTGCCAGTAGCAAGCTCTGGGCTGTTATGTTTTAGGCATCTGGAAACTTTCATGGGTTCACCAATCCCCGTGACTGCATTCAGTTGCATCTCTGAGTTACTGTTTAGTTAATTTAGCATTTTAGTTATATCAACCATGCACTCTTTCCCCCTTTCTCCCCTGCCCTCTTGAAAACTAAAACCCAGAAGGTTTAAAACCCAAATAAATTAGATTTCTAGACCCCAGGTAACCTGAGTGCAATGCAGGAGAGAGGCAGGCTGCAGCTCTGCCCCAGGTGCTTCCCACAGCACAAGGGCATCTTACATGGGGAAGGCTTACCTCACCCGGGAATTGCACAATTTCCCTGACTCTGTTTTATTTCTTGCTTGCTAGGGAGTGCTGGAAGAGCAACTCATCCTGGATGGTGACAGCGCTTATAATGCACACTTTGGGGAGAGCATAGCCACCCTCGGTGACATTGATGACGATGGCTTCCCAGGTCAGTGTAATTTCCTTCATGGCCGTTTCTCTGTCAGTGCCAGCAAAGCTGTGCCATGTAGCACTGTCAGTCTTGCATGGCTCAGTGCTGCGTGGCATCCATTGCTCCTCTGGATCTGACCAGCACCTGGGTTCAAACTAAGGATAAATGAATGTGCTTATGTAGAATTTGTGTGCTAAAGCCTTTTGTAGCTGACTGTTCTTGATGTCGGTTTAGTCCATGTCTATGCAGGTCACACCTCAATATCATTAATTGCTTTGCTTTCCATGCTGTTGTATTTTCTTCTTTTCCTGTGTGGTTTATAAAAGGCTTAAGATACCCACACCCTAGAGAAAACAGAAACCTGTGTGACTTCTTTTTTCTTTCCCATTTCCTTATGTTTCAAGCCTTTCTGGTTTTGTTGACATAGTCTCATTTCTTATCATGTAGTGTAATTAAGAAGTAGCTTCTCGCTCCTGATAGAACGTACTCTATTAATTTCTCTCCTTTTCTTTGTTCTCCCTCTGCTCCTTTCTCAGGCCTCTCAGCATGAGGCCCCATGCTGTGATAGCAATAGGTGAGTGCAAAGTTTTGATGCTGGCTCCTTTTCTGCCCTGGTTTCTGGCAGTGCAGATTAAGGACTTCTAAACAAAGACCAACTTAGTCAGTGTATGCCTGGATTTATTTCTTTCAGGCCACTCAGAGCACAGTATCCCATTAAGCCTAACTCAGCCCCGTTGCAGGTTACCCTCACCAATGGTGGACATGTTGTTCCTTTCTATTTGGACATGCATTTGTGTGTTCTTGCTACTGCTTGTAGGTCAGTTGTGGTGATGGTGAGACTGCAGAGGGAGTTGAATCAGTCCATTGGTAGGAAGCAGTTGAGAAAAGCTTAATTTTAGTAGCCACATAGTCACTAGGTCCAATTGGAAGTGGGATCATGCTTTCTACAAGAGTTTGCAGTTAAATTGGATCAAATGTACTTTGAAAGTGGACCCTCAGCAACCTTTTTCTCTTCTTGCCTATCCATTTAATATACCCAGCCTCTTTGTGAAGCCTTGGATTTTCAACCAGCCTTAATGTAGTGCTGCGGTAAATATTTTGCCAGTCTTGTCCTAGTTCACAAAGCTGATGTTCCCATGGGTTGGAGATTGTGTTATGAAAGGTTTCTAAATTAACTTTTTAAATATGGTTGCTGGTTAATAAACACACATTTTCATAACAGCACATGTTTCGAATTAATCTGATTCTGTGAAACATAGCCACATGTGTGTAAAAATTCATATACATTTGTGTGTTTTTTAAGTTTATCTTAACATGAGCTCTTAAATAAATCAAACAAGTTCCTTCTACCTAGGTTCACATGAGCTGCTGATCATCTTTGTCATGGAGAGCTGTTTTCCTATGGATAGCTGCATTCTAAAACCGGGAAAAAGTTGGATTAGTGGGATGAATTGTGAAATGTTTATAATCTGTACTGTTTTACAGATGTTGCCATTGGAGCACCTAAGGAGGATAACTACATAGGAGCAGTGTACATTTACCATGGGGATGCCAATGGTATTATACCTCAGTACTCTATGGTATGTGACACTACCATTTACGATACCTTTCTGAAGTCACTTTCTGAAGACCTGCAGAAATAAACCATACTTAGGAGTTCCTAAGTTCCTCATCATCACTCAACATCCTTTTCTCAGTCTTGATTTGAAGGTGGCTTCTCCCAGAGTTTGTCTATATCTATGCTGAAGGGTAAAATTATGTCAGTCAGGAGGTATTTTTCACTCTCTTTTGTTATAGCTGTCAGCTCTATCTTCTTGAAGCAAACAAAGTCTTAGGGGCTGAGTGTCAGTTTTTAGAGATAGTACTGATGCAGAGGAGAAATGGAAACCCTGGAGAGGTTAAGCATAGAAATTATGGAGAGGCCCGTGGGGAGTTGTGGGGTTGCACTTTCTTCCTGTAGAAGCAGACTTTGTGAGAAGGAAGAGATACTAAGTGTTCTTTTGTGCCTTACAGAAGCCTCTTTACCCACCTTGTTGACCTTCTTGCATTCTGACAGTATGTCACAGTATGTCACTCCCAAGGCCATTCTTGGGAGCCATTCCCCTGACCCTCTATTATGAAGTCAAACCTTGTCTGGGATATGCTATATCATCTTGTGCAGGGATGACATAGTGCAATTTAGCTGCTGTAGCCGGGCAGTAGAGATGATAAATTTATGCTCATGCTGCCCAACATGTGTCCACTAGTCTCTCTCTAGCACATTTCTTTGTTCAGAGAGCCTGAATCTTCCCTCCCTCTGTGTGTTTGAAGTTCTGGTTGTTTTGTTTTGTTGCTGGGTGGGATCCTTCACAGTAAATCAATTTAAGCAGAATTAAAGAGTTTAGTGGTTGTATTGGAGGTTCTTTTAACAGACCATAAAAGTTTAGTCCTTCTTCCTTTTACCATGTATGTGGCATGCACTGCTTTTAAGAAAAAAAGGAAGTTAAGTGACTCTTTAGTACATTTTAGAAGTATTCTTAATGTGTGGCATGTGGTGGATTCTGCCTATTTTTGCCAAGAGTCGCTGTTTGGGAGGTTCTTCTCTGACTGTTGAAAATCTTAGAGCTTTCAAGCTCTTGCTGAAAAGGATGGGGGATTTTTTGGGTTTGTTTTGATCATTCATGGGAAAATGTTACATTTTTTAAGGAGGACAGATCATCAGGGTGGGAAGCAAAACATCCTGTTTGTGATCTCTCCCTCCCCACTGGAACAAGGCCAGCAGACACAGCACATGCGTCTCCATTTGGTCAGTGGGAAAACACCCAGCTCGAGAGAGTGGCAGGGTACAGTTGTTGACCCTTGATACCATTCCTATGGTTGTTCCATGTCCTGAGGCAGCCAAGAGGGCACCACTTACAGGCAGTATCTCTGTGCCATTTCCCAGTGTCTGCTGCAGGGCGCTGGGCAGACCACCAGTTCATGTCCTGCATGCAACAAAAACTGTGTAACAGCTTCAGCTCTCTACCTACCTGTCCTGAATTTGAACCCAGAGGTGAAAGACTTGTTGTATTTTATTACTGTACTGCTGATCCATCTCAATGCTGTGGATTTCCTTTTTTAAATAAGCTGTGAGAGGTGGAGGGAAGGGACCCTGCAGGGTGTATATCTTCACCCTTTTCATTTTGTTAGCTCTTCCCTCTCGGTCCTTCCTTTCCCCCTGCCGCTTTCCCACTTGTCTTCATTTAAATTGCTGATCTGTGTAGTTCTTTGTACCTTCAGCAGCTTCAGTGGCTGCTATTAGCAGAAGCAGCTTAATTGGCTTTGTGCCCTGCTGTTTTCATTCATGGTCCTTAAAAGCATTATACCTTTGCCTTCTAGGCTGTAAGAGCAACAGATGTCTTCTGAGATGTTTGCAGGTTTGATTTACCACCCTAACTGGGACCCCTAAAACTGCGAAGCAAGTGTAATGTGGGTATTCCAGTTGTCAGTGTTATCTACCCATGAGTAGGATCACTGGTTTCCCATTAAACTAACTGTCAGGATATCTTTCTTCCCTTCAGCTTATATTTTTTTCCATAAATTTCCCACCTAACTTTTTGTCCAATATTACATTCTTTTATGGGAGGACCAGGAAAAGTTGCTTGCATGTCACAAGCTGTGAAGCACCACCAACAGCTTCGAAATTACTTCATGGGGCAGGTTTCCTCTGTCTGTAACTTCTGCAATCAGAAGTTGATTTGAGTTCAGGTCTTGCACTAGTGGCCCAGCATAATGAATGAAAGCTGAGAGAGTTCTGATTGCATTCTTAGAAAAGGAAATTTTGATATATTAATTTGCTTCAGACAAAGGCATTTACAGTGCAAAGAATTTAGAGAAAGTTTTTGTGTTAGTAATTAAAAAATGAAACTATGTTAGAAGTTGGGGAGACAGAAATGAGATACAACTTCCAAACTGACAGAAAATACTCCATAATATCTGATTGAAACTGGAATTTCCAAGTGGGATGAAAATTAATCATTTTGACTTTGAGTATGCTGGCAACCTCTGTGAAAGGAAATGGTTGTGTGGAATTTTCTGTTTCAATTAATCATTAATTTTGTTAAGATGCTTCTTGAAAATTCGATTCAGAGAAACTAAGGTAATGGAAAAAAACCCACAAAAAATTAATCTCTTGAATGCAGTTAAATTTTCTCCCTCTGCGGAAATCTGTTTGATGTGTTCTTTATTTTGCTTGGGTCTGCATGAGGATTGTTATGCAGGTGTGTTTTTTAATCCAAGTCAACGCTGGCCTCCTACTAACCCAGAGCAGAAGGGCTTCCTGCAATTGACAGCCTTCCTGTTCAGGGCTGCATAAGTGAAGTGCGAGACTGCAGGTGTGCGGCACTTCCAGCCCATGGAGAAGAGACCCAATGTCCATGAAAATCACGCTTGAAGATTTTCTTTTGTTTGGCGGGCTTTTTTAGAGGATTCTGTGTGTTGCTGACTGATTTCACTTGTGTTATTTCCACTGCAGAAGCTGTCTGGGCAAACAATAAACCCAAAGCTGCGTATGTTCGGCCAGTCCATATCAGGGGGAGTTGATATGGATAGCAATGGTTATCCAGGTATGTATGCTACTCTGGCATCAGGAGCATGGGGAAAATACAGCAGTAGGCCTAGAAAATAGCAGAGCTAGGTTGTTTCCAGGTTGCTGGTCCCTACCATTGCAGATGGTCAATGAAGCTGAGCTGCTTTTTCCCCTTCTCTTCTGCTACTAGAAGCTCCTGGTAAAAATTCTAGGCAATTACTTAATTCAGGTATTTTGGCAGTTACAGCGATTGAAGATTCAGTATCTAACCAAGGTGTAATTTTCTTGAAACTACTCAGTCAGGATGGCAGTCTTAAAATAACCCAAAAAGTAGACAATAATATAGTAATGTTAATAAAAATCAAACAACGAAGCAGAGGTGAAGTAACATCACAGACCTAATCCTCCAGTTATAATACATATGACATAATGATATTTGAAGGGGCAAACTGCCTAAGTCAAAAAACATGCTCTGTGGTATAGCAACTGATTTGAAAGAACTGAATTCTATGCCTCCTTTGTAACTGTCTCGATGTTACAAAAATTTCAGATATGACTGTTGGAGCCTTCCTGTCAGACAGTGTGATACTTCTGAGGTGAGATGACTGTATTTTTCACTCATTGTTGTCTTTTATTTCTTTGCTTTCTGTTTATATCTTATGTGGTCTTAAGCCCAACCAATTAACCACTCGAGTTTCCTCCCTAGTTTATTGTGGCCAGAAGAAGCAAACTAGGTTACTGTTTAAGCAAAACCTTAGACATGAATGGTGTCAAAGAATGCACAGTCTAGTTTAAACAGCAGAGTGAGGGGTGACAATACATAGAACATCCGGGACTGTGAAGAAAAAGGGTTGGAGCCAGAAGGAGATATGTTGCATCTCAGTGCCTCTTTAGAAAGGTTGCCCCAACTTGTGAGGAGGCTTCTTCATTATTCCTATGTTTATATAAAGTAAATAAATTGTGATTTAAGGGAATGCAGTTGAGCAAAAAATGAGCTGTGTATGATGCCAGGATGTAATTTTGCAAGTTATAATGGGATGCAGAATGAAATAAGAATCTTCAGGGAAATGAAATAGAGATACATTTTCAATGCACACAGGAGTTGGGCTGCTGTTTCAAGTTTATGAGTTAAGTGCAATTGCTTGTTCCATCTGATAGAAAGAGGTGGGACAGCTTGGTTCACCAAATTGTGCAGATGGAGAATTAGAATAGGAGCGAGCTTGAGATGCACAGACTTGGGAAAAGAGTTTTTTTGCCGGTAGGTCTGTTGTTACACTTGTTAATAATTAATAAAAGAAATGCTTTCAATACTTAGATGTCATTAGGAATAGAAATCACTACTAGGAACTCCAGCATCTTAATGGAAGATACAGGGATGTGGTCACACTGGTAAGACAAATGCTGGAACTGCAGAATGGATGTGCTAGCCTCCTTCCTGTTCAAGGCAGGAAAAACTTGGCTCTGTTTCCCTTGGAATCAGTTACACAAAAGAAAAAGAAAAAAAGGAAAGGAGAGGGAAGAAATACCCTTGATGATCAGCATGGCAGGTGGGCAAGTCTTCTGAAGAGTTTTCTGTTCCTTCATCATGCACATGCTAATTACTGCTTCTGTGAAAAAGTGTGCCGTGCCCCAGGTGGGAATTTGCAGCTCCATATCTCTGAAGCTGCTGAAAAGAAAACTGCGTTTTTCTCCTGTATTGATGTTACTTGCAGAGGGGGGAAGACAAACTGAAAGGCATATTGTGATGTTTAAAACCACATGCGTCACAACAGCATGATGACCTCTGTCAATGTTTTCAGTCATACTTGTGTATTTCTGAGGAAATTAGTGTATTACTGACTGACTTTGTGGGCAGCCTGATTAATTGTTGCTACTGCCAGTTTCCAGTGTGTCCCTCTTGCTGTTAAGATTCAGATTAGGGTAAAGAAATCAACTTTTTCTTCTCCTCCTCCTCTTACCCCTCCCACTTTTGTGAAGACCCTTAGCCAAAACCAACAAATATTTTGCCAAGTGATATTTAAAGGCTTTGGTGGAAACCTTTGGTGACTTGGGGCAGATTGTCAGCATTGTATTGCTCACATGTGTGCGGTCCTTTGACAGATGCACTGGGATTTTTTTCCCCAGTGAATAACCAAGTGAGATGAGACTAAGGAAAAATCACACAGTGCATCATAGGTGGAGAAATATTTTTCTAGATCAACTATAGCACTTACTCTTTTATGTCTCCCTAAACATTCAGAAAGAGCATTTCTTTGAAGGTGTGAAATGATTGCTCACTCTTTTTCCTCCTTCCCCCCCACCGCATATATTTCTAGGGCTAGCATTTATCTTCATCCGCCATCTCAAAATGTGAACTTGCACTGTTGTTTCAGGCTGTGGTAAAAGAGTCTGAGCAGCTGTCTTAGAGATTGATGTGAATCTTGTTCCAGTTGATATAAATTAGGTGTAACCACAGTCCCTGCTCTCTTCTCCTCCCTCTCCCCTGCCTCTCAATTAAGTGGCTTGAGGAGTGATCGTCCTGAAGTGGTTTACGAGCTCTGGCCTTGCATGGCTGTTGGGACTACCCTGGAACTGAATCTGCTGGTTGCTGCACATTTTTTTCACTATTGTAGTTGGTTTTGGAAGAACATGTTCATGTTGATCATGTACAGAATTGAAACCAGGAAGAATAACACTGAATTTTTGGGCTGAAGTCCTGGGCTGGAGATGACTCAGGAGAGTCTGGTTTTCTGGGCTGCTGGATCTTCTGTGTTGTGTGAAAGAGGAAACTGTTGAGGAATACGTTCAGTGTAGGTATCTCAGGTGCAGCTGCAGTGTGAGCTGCAAATTGAGCTCTGGGTGGTGGGAGCCTGAAGCAAGAGGCTGTGAACCACTGACTTTTTGCATAAGAAAAATGGAGACCACATGGGGACCTGTGGCACAGCCAGGCGACCAGACACTGGGAGACACAGCAGGAGCCAAGGACTCAGGAGGAAGAGCAAGGAAGAGTGAAGACTTGCTTGGAGTGTGAGGGTATAAAAGCCCAGGGCATCCTTTGTTCTGGATCCCTCCTCAGAGGCATCAGCTTGAGCTATTTCTGTGTTACTTTGCTGTGAATAAATGGCTTTATGGAACTATGGGAAACCTGGTATGACTACATGAGAGTGGTGTGTGTAGGGAGTCAAGTGGGGCACCTGTCAGCTCACTGGAGCCACTGCAAAAGGGATTTGGTCCCACCAGTTAAAGTCTCTGGTGGTGTGAGTGACTGTGTAAGTGCTTCCTGAATGGTCAGACAGGGAAGTTTCCTTAACAAGACACACCTGAGACTTAAGGGACTCAGCTTGCTCTGTGATTCTGGCTGAGGTCTCCCTCAGCCAGGAGTAGTGGTAGCAATAACCTGGTGCTGGAGTTGCAAGGGTAGAAAGCTTTTGTTCACAGTGCACTAGGTAGCTATTGAAACACAGTTCAGCAGTGTGAAGAGTATTCAATCCTTGCCACTTGTCAGGAGGGAATTAGCCAAATGTCCCTCCTCCAGAAAACACGTATGTAGTGTTTGTTGTCCCTCTTATACTGTCGGAAAAATTATATATGAATCCATCTCCTACCCCTGTGCTCCCTCCTTGACTTTCAGGTCACAAATTTGACTGTAGACCATTCTGTGGAAACCTATCGTCTCTTCCTACCTGTCCCTGACCATCCAAGATGGTTAGCAACCAGTCTCATTTGCATGAACTTGTTGTTCTTGTTTGCTGTTCTACTAATTTTGTTATCCTCCAACAACTTTTGCTGGAGATGATGATGATTATTATTATTACACATTACTGGTTTCCCTAGCTGCCTGCCTGCAGTCTGTATCCGAGCACTGAACTTCAAGCTGATATTACTGTTTTAATTTAAATGCTAGTAGTCCTTGCCAGCTAGGTCAAGTGGTAGTTTATTTTACAGCTCAAAGGTACTCTCTTATGTTTCCTGTCTGCTTGAAATTGTGTAGTTTACCAAATTTACTTTCTTTTCCTTTGGCTTAGAACTTCCATCTGGTCACTCAATTCTACTTCTCTGTTGATCTCCAGATCCAGGCCTGTCATTACCATGGACATCTCCATTTTCCTGCCCGTATCTATCAATATCACAGCTCCTCAGTGCCATGATGGCTTGCAGCTGGTGAACTGCCTCAATGTCACTACATGCTTTCGCTTCAGTGGCAAGCATGTTCCTGGAGAAATAGGTAAGGTACCTGTGCCAGCCCCGGGCAGTAACAGGTTGACCTGGAGTCAAGGGCTCTCTTTGTAGTCAGTAACAGACCTTTTATGGGAAATAAGTAGTTTTAACGTGAATGTGGAGTATACAATTCCAGAAAGTTGGAGGCTCGAGAACTTCCTTGGGCAGGTTTTTACCTTCTGATGAGGCTGATGTAATGCTGAGGCAGTTTCTTCCTCAGTGAAAGGAGGGAAGTATGTCCTTAGGCTTGCTACAAGAATAGAGAACATAGCTTTCGGAGTTCGTATTCCCTGTTTACCTCTTGACCTTCTGAATCCATATCCTCCATCAGTGTTATCAGAAAGCATATGAAAGATGATTTGCTCTAGATTAATAGTTTTTGCAAGTCTACAAGGAGCTCTTGAAACAGACATGAGAAAATCCTTTTCTGTGCATCAGTTTAACTGTCTGTAAAGTGACTGTAAATAGCCCAGTCTTTTACTGATAACAAGAATATCTTTCAGATTAGTTCATCTCTGTAAAACACATGGAGTTGCTGAGGTGAATGGAATTGTGTAACGTGTAATTGTGCAAACCTTTATGTCTTTGCTCTATTAAAATACTACTTATGATTTTTACATCCCAATGTTTACAAGTCTTAGATATTGTGTGAAGTCGTATGGGACAGATACAGCATTTTTAAATATTTTAAGGCCTGAGTTAATTTAGTTCGTGATGTTTTACCTTTGTGGTGCTTTAGGAATGGCAGAGGACTTGCACTGTGCTATTCAGGGAAGATGTCTCAGTCTCACAGCATGCTCTGTCTTGATAGTGAGCTGGGGAAAGCAGTGCCTCCTCCTGCTCTATGCCCTGCCTTTTTGAGCAGGTAGTTGAGAAGGGTAAGTTGCATCTGTGCAACCCAGTATGCAGAGCCTGCTGCAGTATTTTGGTTTTAATTAAGTCAGAGAAGGAAAAGGCTTCTTCTACTTCTTCTGCCATTCACGTGGGGTGAGAACTATAAGCAGCTTGTCACTCTCACCTGAACAGCTCAAAACAGTGGAATTACCAAATTTAGGGTTCCTGTGTATTCTAATATACTGATGCAACTGAGACTTGAATTTTTATTTTTGCACTTTTTCTTTCTCTTAGATGACACTAAGCAGATAAATACATGCTTTGATAAAGTATTTTTTGTGCTGCCTGCTTCTCTGTCAATTAAGAAAACACATTCCTGAGGGTTCTGAGAGATTGTTAATTCCTCTCTGAAAATCACCAGATAGATTTTCTGAATATCTAGCTGTTCTTGTGTTCTTGAAGTACTGTTTCAAATGTTTCCTTTGCTTCAATTTCATATCTCTGGACCTGTGGCTAAGAAGTGAACTTCCTTTTTTTCCAATCTAAATATCTGTTTCCCTCATTTACAAAAGATCTATCTTCCTGTTCATCATGTCTTGTAAGAGCTGATTAAATTTCTCTGTGTTGTCTTACAAACTGTACTTCTGATGATTTATTGTGGTGAAAGCACATAAGCATCCTCTTTGGCGAGTAACATCCATCTCATTACAAGAAATTTTTTTACTATTAAGTAGATTATTATAAAACTTCCACCCATTGTCCTTTCATACAGTGCTTGTAACAAAATGATTTGTCTTGAAAACATTGCAGCCAGAACTATCTGACTGTATAAAATCCCTTCAGGGTATGATTTGGATAAAATATCTCAAATGAGCTTTCAGTTAGTAATCTAACAGTCAGGCCATTTTAATTATGTTGCAGTTGAAGAATATCAATTAACAAAGGGTAGAACAAATAATGGAAATATTGTAATAGTTCCTCTCCTGTGTGGTTAAATGTGGGGGAAAAAAACCCTAGAATATCCCTGTTAATGCATCGTTGTCCAGTTCAGACTCTGAAAGGCATATGGAAGTGTTAAAATGTTATGCCAGAATTTTGTGGCTAAAAGTGTTGGGATTGGGATTATTTCATCTTTGGGTGTCTGGGGGTAGTCTGTAAAGTCAGATGGTGCAAATGTGGTGCTCATCTGGAAAGTCACTCCCCTAGGGCTTGTCAACGTGGATACTCGAGATTGCTGCTTACTGGTGAAAAGCTTAGCATTTGTCTTGCTTTTGGGCAGCTGAAATTGGTCATCTACTGCATAACGTTTAGAAAATCAAGCTGAATGTGCCGGCAGCATTCTTCTGTGGCAAATGTGTGCCTTCAATGCTGATTTGAATGTGTGGCTATTTTGTTAACTGGCATATGAAGGAAAGTCATCTTCATCTAGCACTACTTCACGCTTGCATATAAACATTCCCCATCTTTCTTTTGCTTCTTCTTTTTCTAGTGGGAGTTGCAATACTACTGGTCGTGAAACAGCTGTCTGGGGTTCTGTGTTTATGGACACTGCTTGATACTGCCAATGACAGTACAATTTCCATAAAGTTGTTTCTTTCAGACTATGGTCTTCAGAAGTATGAATTTATTGCTGAAATGTTTTTGTCTGAACAAAGAGCCATGGCCAAGGGAAATGTGCTCTGCACTGTGTGCCACGCATTGCCTCAGTGCTTGCTGGAGAGCTAAGCGTCTAGTTGTATGTCCACTGACAGAGACAGCCTCCAGTATGTCTTGGAGGTATGAGAAATACAGTATTTTAAGTTTTCACTCTGTCACCTCAGAATCTCACTCAGGCTGTTCCTCTTTCACTTAAAGGGCCATTGCTTTGTCTCCTGTGAGGTCTCTGTATCGCCAGGAAAGGCAGGGACTAGAGAAAGGCCTTTCCTAGCTTGAATGATAAGCTTTCAGCCTGTTCAAACCATGCACTTCTGGGTGACCAGGACAAGAAAAGAGACTGCTGCATCTCTGTGCGTCAAGGGCTGCTTCTGCATTCATCCCTGAAGGAAAATGGAAGTAAACTTGGCCCGCAGTCTGGATAATTTCCTCTACAATAATAATAACAATAATAATAGTGCCATTATGAGAAACGGGTGAATTTTAATGGCTATGAAAATGAAGGGTTTTGGTCATTTGACTAGAGTTAGGCAGATACGTTAGAAATTGCTTCAAACTTTCTCCTGTACTTTTCATTTAAGATGTGCATCACTTGTGTGTTGATCTGTTGCTAGGGTACTCCTCATGTCCCTAATACTGTTGCCTGAAAAACTGGTGCAAAATTTAGTGTAGGATTGTTTGATAGTTTTACTCTATTTGAACATGTTTCTAGGACTGAAGTAACATGCCTAATCCGAAACTTTTCAGAAGTGGACTCTCCTCTTCTTAACTGTATGCAGCTGTAGTTTAGTGCAGGAGTTTTATTCTATCTGTCTCTTATTTTTCCAGTCTATTCAGATGCAGGAGTGAGTCAGTGTTACCTTCAGAGTGCCTCAGAAACAGGCATGCTGCAGGAATGTGTTCAGTGTATGGAACAGCGAGGATGGCTCCCTACTTAGAGCCAGGGACAACACTATGAGAGAGGATTTGAAACAAGGTTTGAAGTAATGGGAAAAAAAAATCATTTTGGAAGAGGACGGAGGGAATGTCCTATATATATTCTCATTTGCTAGGGTATTTTTTTTTAATACTTAAGAATTTTCTTTGCAAGCAAAGTTCATGAATCATTTTCTCCTTGAAATTACTGGCAGAGGCACCAAAGAAACACATTCCTCTTCTGATGGCTTTTTGTTATTATTTAGTCATTTCTTCATTTTTTTCATATGCTACCCTTCCCCTTGCCCCCCACAAATTGGTACTATAGCTAGTAGTTTACCAAGCAATTACAGATGTGCTTGTTCCTGCTGAGCATTTTGCCTCCTGCTGTTTGTGGGTGTGTCATTATCTGAGTGGGTGAGGATGGGATGTGCTGAGTGGCTTAGAGTGTGTAACCCCTCCGTTAGTGCAGTCAGCTGTGATTTCCATTTTAGCTTGTGGGATACCATGGCCTGATCTTAATCTCTTCTAACTCCTTACTGCTTCAGGGCTGCCATCAGCAATCAGGGATGACTTGCATCGTGAGTACATATATGCCATTTAGGATGAAAATCCACTATAAAATGCCTGCTGCCATTTACTTGGTGCATCTTGTACTGGCTGGAGTAATTCACCTGGTCTGCTGGGTGGCGGTACTCTTGCAGGTATGACCAAAAATTTCTCAGAGGGAGCAGTTATCGAAGCTTTTAGCCATTTAACTTTAGTTATGGAAAAGGAGTAGTCATTAGAAGAATTGAGCCCTTCTGAGGTCATCGAACCCATACCAGAGTTTTATTTTGATTGTGTGAAGTTGGGTGGGTAGATCCCCAGAAAAAAAGTGAGAAAACTCACTTAAAGCTGCTGGACAAATGTTTGAAGACAGGACCTGGAAGAGTTAATTTGCTACGAAAAACTTGCCTCCTGTTCTTCTACTGGAGTGAGCAGGAGGAACTTAAACCACCAGCAGTGATAAGTTTGGCCAGTTATCTCCTCACCCGGGTTTGCTTTTTGGAAGCAACAAAGCTGGGGAGGGCGAAAAAAAGTATTCATGATATTTCAGTTTTTCCACTGATATGACTTCATTGAATACAACACAGAAACAAGTGATAATAAAGGGGAGGCAGGGAACCGTACTGATTGGACAGTGTCTGGGATCTTTAATCAGAGGCCTGGTGCAGGCCTCACATTGGGATCCTTTTCCGTGCCTGCAGTGAGGAATTGTTCAGTGTCGCTAATATGTCACACTATCACTGGAGACTTTACAAGCCTCCCTAGGCATCCCTGCAAGCTCTGCAGTCCTTTCTTCCTTTGGCCCTCCTCCTTCGAAGAGGGCTGCATCTGTCCAGAGGGCTTTTTGCCTCTGTGTAGCAAAGCCTGGGTTTACTAACATGTTTTCTTGTCTTTAATTTTGTGATATTGGTGCAGATCTTGGCATTGCTTGCATGCATATGCATATGAGATCTTGAAATTAAAAGGGAGACAGTTGGGGATGAGTGTGGGATATGCACACCTCAAAAAAAGAAAAAAGTATAGGATTTTAAGCAAGCTAAACCCTGTCTTTCTGATAAGGTGATGCTTTTTAGTAGGACTGAGTAAATACCACTTTAGTGAGAGTTTTTGGTCATGAGCTTGTGAGTTTGAAATACTTTCAAGACATTATCTTTCTAAGCAAGTTATTCTACCAAAAGCAAACAAAAAAATGTTCAGGTGAAGCACTGTGATGGTAGTTAGGCTGATTCCCCAGTTATGGCTTTTCATAATACTTAAGGTTTGTCTGGTTGCTGTGCCCTAAGCTTTTAGTCAGAATGCAATGCACTGCAAATGAAGTGAAGCTAGTTTGAATTGTGTGAGTTTATAAGTGTTCACAGAGACCTTTGTGCCAAGTTTTACGATGTCATTGAATAAATTCTTCAGATTGGTGAAATTTTGGTAGAAGAATGATTGGAGGTGATAGCATTAGTAACAGTGTTAATTCTGAGTAATTAGGATTTTCCTTGATTTAAAAAAAACAACAAACCAACAAACCAAACTCCATCACAAAAGCACAACAAAACCCACCAAAGACCCCTTGGTGAAGTTTGGTATGGTAGACCTCAGTCCAGGAATGTGTAACATTTACATTGATAGTTTATAAAATTCTGGCTTAAAAGAAGTTTACATTATGGGGGAGCATTTTATTTGACATCAGTCATTTAGAACTTAAAAGAAAGCCAAAGCAATAATTTGGCAAGCACTCTACCTATGTAATGAATTGGCACAGGAACTGGTGCTGTCTGTCCTTTACAAAGTTTATGAACAAATTAAGGTCTTTAATAGTGAGCCAATATTTTTATTATTGCCTTGATAACTGAAATCAATACAGGCTGTGGTCTGTGATTAGTGAAAGGACCTTAGAATCAGTATTTACCTTGTGTGTATAAAGCAGCAGAACAAGTGCTCATGCTTCTGTTGCAGTTTCATTGCTCCTGTGCCTTTAACAAAAGGCGAGGTGTAGTCAACTTGGATTATTCAATCACTGTACAAGTACTTGTTGTGGTTAAAGCTCAAGTGGCAACTAAGGACCATGTAGCCACTCTCGCTCCCCCACCAGTGGGATGGGGGAGAAAATCAGAAGGCTAAAAGTGAGAAAATTCGTGGGTTGAGGTGAAGACAAGGTAATCATCTACAACAGTCTTTAACAGTCTACAACTTCCTCATGAGGGGAGGAAGAGGAACAGGCTCTGATCTCTTCTCAGTGGTGACCAGTGACCCGAGAGACTGGCATGCAGTTGTGTCAGGAGAGGTTTAGGTTGGATATTAGAAAAAGGTTCTTCACCCAGAGGGTGATTGGGCACTGCAACAGGCTACTCAGGGAAATGGTCACAGCACCAAGCCTGACAGAGTTCAAGAAGCATTTGGACAATGCTCTCAGGCACATGGTGTGACTCTTGGGGGTGGTCCTTTGCAAGACTAAGAGCTGGATCCTTGTGGTTTCCTTCCAGCTCAGCATAGTCTGTGATTCTGCAATAGGTAGAGCAAAAGCCAGTGCACACAAGCAAAGAAAAAAAGGGAATTCATTGATCACTTCCCGTGAGCAGTCAGGAGTACAGCAATCTCCAGGAAAACATAATGGTTACTTAGGAAGACAAACACCGTCACTCCAAACGTCCTCACCTTTGTCCTTCTTTCCCCTACTCTATATGTTGAACATGATGTCATATGGTATGGAATATCCCTTTGATATGTCCCAGCTGTGTCCCCTCCCAACTTCTTGTGATCCCCCAAGCCTACTCACTGGTAAAGCAATGTAAGAAGCAGAAACGGCCTTGACACTGTGCAAAGCACTGTTCAGCAGTAACTAAAACATCCCTGTGTTATTAACACTGTTTTCAGCACAGATCTAAAACATAGCCCCTTACTAGCTATGGTGAAGAAAATTAACTCTATCTCAGCCAAAATCAGCACAGTATTTCAAGTAGCAAATAAGTTTTCTTCTGGACACAGACACATCCAGTGACATAGCAACCAATTGTGTCAAGCTACCTAGGAAACAAGATTTACAAAGAGACAGCTCATAAGTCTTGAGATATATCTTCTATAAACTGCCAGGGATGTGTAACATCTAAGAGGACACTGCTGAGTGCAAGGCATCGACTTCTAATTAAGGTACAAATGCTATGACTGCAAATCAAAGAAAACAATTGTCAGGAAATGCCACATCATGGTTTACATTTGCATAGTTTGTGTTGTTTTAGAAGAAAAACAAACTTGAAGCTGCTGCTGTTTGTGTGGTTTTGCTTTTTCTGGTAGCAACATAGTTTAAGCATCTTCTGGGTTTTTTTGTGTTTTTTTTGGTTTAGGGTGTTGTGGTTTTTTTTTTTTTGTGTTAAATGTGCATATCTAGATGGATTCTTACCATTTCCTGCAGGAAGGATGGGCTGGGAATAATAGCAACACAAAATATGGGAGTTCATTAGTAATTGGATTTGGTTTTATGTAGCCACGGGAAACTCAGTGATTGATTGAGGGCTTGCAAGGGTTGACCTTTCTTCAAGCACACTAGGAGGCAACAGGGTCCATTGATAGGTGGCTAGAAAATAACTATTGTTCACTGACATCCTTTGTTTTCTTCTTCTTCCTTTTTAAAACAGGTTTGAATTATAACTTGACTGCTGATGTGGCAAAAAAGGAAAAGAGCCATCAACCCAGAGTTTACTTTGTGACTTCTGGAGAGACAGCAGGGCAGATCACAGAGAAGTTACAACTGTCATATATGCAAGAAAAGTGCGAGCATTACCTAGCATATGTCAAGGTCAGTTCATTCCTGTCCTTGTGTTGGCCTTACTGCAATTCCACTATTTAAAAAAAATTATTCAACCAATTAAAGTGGTGCTGCTTGGCCTCAGATGTTTCATTTCTGACAGGTGGATGAAACTTTTTGGGTGGAAGCTCAGAACTTCTTGCTTGGCATCATTTGTCAGTCTGAGCAGTATCAGGCCTTCAAGACCTGGTGCCAGGAAAATGTATTTTATTTATGTTTGATCAGGCAGAGGGGGTTTCTTTCTTCTTTTGCCTTGCTTTGTTGTTACATGTGTCATACCCAAGGAGGCAATGTCTTGTTTTGGTAGGAGCAGCAGGTTTAGTGTTTAGTTTTGTGTAAGGTCTACCTGCACAAGGGGTTGCTGACATACTGTGCATAGTAATGGCAGAATAACATGGGGTGTGCAATGAAGTAATTGGGCTTTTGGATTCGTAGAGCCCTGTGAATTTCACCTGGGCTTGAAAGCAGCAGTGGGATAACTTAATTTCACCTGTGTCATGGTCCTGGGATACAGAGAGTGCTTTCTAGACCTGCTGAGACACAGAAAGGTTCTGTTTTTCCTGTGACAAACTCTTCATCTAGGGCTTGCTAGGACTGTAGTTATCTTGACTGGGCAGCTGTTGTTAAAGAAATGTCACCAAGGTGCTGTTTTGTTTTCAAAGTAAGCACAACAGTTTTCTTCTATGCTAAAAATTTATAGAATGGATTTTAAAATTATATAGGAAGGATGTTTATCTTTTAAACGATGTATGTCTTCCAAAGACTAATCTGTATCACCATTCCTTACATACCCTCCTTACTGAAGGGCTTATACCCGTAGATGAGTGTCACTTAAATCAGATGGATATCACTTGACACTCTTTTGTTTTGAGAATACAGCATGCCCAGATTTCCTAAATGTATAAACTTTTCCAGGAAGCCTCTTTGTACCTAAAAACTGTGAGAATGGGAGATAAAATTAATCCTTTGACTTTATCAACATTTTGTCATGGCTGTTGAGAGAAAATAAAATAAATAAAGGGACCAAGGAGGAAATGCTGTCCTGTTGTGTGGATCTCAGGGAAGAGATTAGATGTCTTCCATGGCTTTTTGTTTCTGAACAGCCTTTGCTTTCTGCTGTGGAAAAGCTTGATGAAAAAAATGTAGACCTAAGAGATGACCATTACTTAGAAAGTATGTCTCTGAGTTTACTGATTCTGGTCTTTCTCCAATGAGCACATCTGGTTAGACTTCAGTGTATTGAGTTTGTATGAAAAGAAGCCATATACCTTCCTATCTTAATCCAATAACCCAATAATGACTTCTTTCACGCTAGCTCTTCTTGTACTTTTTGGATACTACACAGAATTCATTAAAAAGCTACATATGCCCAAGAAACTCTTTAAATAATTGTAACATTTTTAACTGATTATGGGAATGCAAAGGTAAAAACTATTTTTCTGGAAAATTCCTGGGAAATTGGATTTTTATAGGAAAGAGAAACATTTAAACGTGTTTAAAAATACCAACAACTTGAAGCAAAACAGCTGGTTAACAAACAATGCTACTGGCTTTCCATGTGATACAAGCAGCTATTTTTCACTGTTGGAAGAATAGCAGGAAATGTTTGTTCTTGTAAGGGAGAATGTAAAGTAGTGAAGAAAGATAATCCCTGTGCTTTCATGGGAAGGCTGATACGATCCACAAGACTACATGACATCTGAAGCATCAAAGAGAGCCCTACACACTTCAGGAGTGGAAATGGTGTCATGATCTTTCACTTCTATCCTTAAGTAGCAGCTAGTAAAACAAAACCCCTGAAAAAACAAAACAAAAAAACCCCTTCACAAACTCCAACCGATATTCTCCTTGATTGCATAGATTTGTGATGGAATGGGTGATGAAAGATGTAGGCTTAAAATATACAAAGTATTTCACTTTGGCTTTCCTTTTTCCTTTTATTTACCATATACCTGATGAATTCCCTTCCATGGCAAATTGAGTTGTTTGCAGTTGCATCCTTGATCTGTTCTCTTTATTATTGTTTATTTGTGTCACCGCTCACAAATGGGTTTATGTGGTATAAGTATGTCAGTTCTGCACTGCCTGCGATCAAGGATAGATCACGGACTTGTGTGTGACCTCACGTGCTAACTTTACAAACCTACTAGTTACACAGGGTGTCCAGTCCAAATGGAACCCAGCAGAACTCTGTGCATTGTGTTAGATAAATGCAAGCCTTGCCAGGCCTTGCTTGATGACATTGTCTCACCAATATGTAGTTCCGGTATGGTGGAGGCTCAAAACAGAAGGACTGAGAAAAGTCATTGAAAAAAATAGACTTCTACAAGCTTTCTGTGATTTTTGATAGATTTGATCTTGAGAGACCTCAGTGAAACTGAACATTAAAAGGGTTACAGTCTTCAAATAAGCTGACAGGAATACTAATTTGATTGTTTTGCAATTGATAAGTGTCGATGTTTTGAGCATGACTCATTTCCTATTTGTGATCCCCTTTCAGGACAGGAGTTACTGTTCTTATCGCTGCTACTGAATTTGACTATTAAAGTCTGTATTTCCTCATATCTGTGTGACTAAGTGGATCTCAGAAGGTTTGTAGGATACATGTAGCTCAGAGCTTGATCTTGTACAAGGCAGGCTACCAAATTACAACTCAAGTTGCTAGAATTATGGTAGTTCACGAGGAAACATGTTTTTCTGGTTGAGAACAGGGAATGAAATGGAAAGCTTTTGAGACTTCAAAATGTGTTGCATTTGGTTTTGTGGGTATAGAGATGTAAAAAAGTTATATAGTTTTATGATTCTTTTGCACTTTTTTGTTTTACTTGCCTACCAACACTGGAACCTGTTTGATGATTTCTAGTTAAGAAACTTTAATTCTTTAGTATACATAGATAGTTGTACCATTACTCACAGACACTCAGGTGTCATTTCCAAAAGCTACATTTGTTTAATACATTCAGTAGAAAATGGCTGCTAGTTGAGAAGTTCAGGAGAGTCACTGGCTTTCTTGTGTCAGTGCATAGCTGATCCCTGCTGTCGCTCAGGAGGTGCTTCACTGCTTGACTGTTCCTCTTCCAGCTGTTTGGGGACGATGGTGCTGACACTACTAGCTGACACTACCCTCCTTCGATGGTGATGAAACTACTAAAAGGTGTCTGTCAGTTTTGCTGGAGTAAAAGGAAGCAAAGTTAAATCTGATTAGCTTTTTTTTTTGGTAAAGGGATTTAGTTTTTTGGTATAAGGAATGGCAAACAAAAACGTGAGAAAATGGAACATGGTATAAGAGGAAAAGAAGCAGAAGTTGCAGAAGGACATAGAATCAGGGAAGATTAAGAAAACAAATGGATTTTGAGTCTTTTGTCTCCTTGATGTCTGGGCATGCAACTGAAATGCAGTTTTCTCTTGGGAACTGCACTTGTTTGATGGTGTTCAGAAGACTTGAGCTATGTGCTTAAGAGGTTCTGTGATCAAGGCAGTGACTCTGAGGAAACCTTGTCTCCCTTTTCCAGTAACTGCCCTGGTTGTTTCCTGCTTAGTGGGCTCCCCTAATATTTAGGATAGACTTATCTGTGGATAGGACAAGAGAATTTGGTACAGATGGCAAAGCACATTGTGCTGGCAGATTTATGCAGGGTCAAAACATCTTCCTTGTTTTATCACAAAGGTATAATGGTGATGATGGTGAAAGGCCCTTGTAGAATTACTACATTTATTAAAGAAGCACTGTCTGGTTTCTTACCCCACTGTGGGCCAGCTAGCTGGGCTACCTGTTGCTACTGCACACTGCTGTCTGTGTACAGAGTGAATGCTGTAATAGCTGCAAACACCATCAGCAGTCCTGGCTCGTTCTTAAACCAGACCATTTACATTATCCAGAGATCTTTATCTTGGTGACTCTGTGGTTATTTTAAGGAGTTTTATGTACTCATTGTATTAACTCTTAATGGACCCAGCTCATGGGAATGATGGGACTGAGAAGTAACAGAGGAGTGGCTTTTCATAAAGGATGCTGCGTTTGTGCAGAGAGGTTTGGAATAAAATACTGCCTTTTCAACTGAAATTGCACAGCTGTGCTTTGTTCGTTGTTCAGTTCTGTAGCCAATTTACATTTTTATAAGCACATTTCTGGTCTTTGCCATGCATCACTGAAGATACTCTGGGTTGCTGATCTCACACAAACTTCATCTCTTGTGCTCGCCAATTTTAGTCACTGTCTGTGGTCACGTTTGTTTCTCCCTCTGTAGCTGTTTGATCTCATCAGAGAGGGATGCATGTATTAAAAGCTTTTATTCGTAATTCATAGTAATCTGGCTTTTTTCTAGAGTCTGGGTAGCAAAGGATTTGGCCTCAGTCATGTCTCATGTAGAGATGGTATCACCTTGATCATTTTTGCAAGATACACTTTCTTCTGAGAGTTGTCTGCCTGTGAATTAACACCTCTGTGTGTAAGTTTGGCTGGTGGTGTTACAGGTAACACTTGAAGCAGAGACTGCTTTCCCAGCAGCAACAAACCATGAAAACTTGGTCTTGATTATCTAGGATTTCACAGGGTTTGGACCACTTGGCAGAGAAAGGGAATGCTGACCTGTTCCAGCCTGCAGCAGGAAGTTTGTCATCACTGCAACATGAAAGCTGCTGTGTAGTTTTACCAGAAATGATGACTGCAGTGTGATTCAGTGCCAAGAGCAGAGGTGATATCTTTGGGCTTGTTCCTTTTTTCTTGTTTTGCAGGACTTTTTTCTATCCTTTTGTGGAACCAACTGGAGAAACTGTCAGCCCCAGCCAGATGCAGTCACAGCATGTGTGCAGCCTTAAAGGGCTGTGGGATAGGTGGGGTGATCATGAAGCACAGGCAGGAGTTTATTTACAAGACGCATTCTTTCCAGAACAGTTCTGTTTTCCAAAACTGCACAAAGTCTGCTCATAATCTATTAGCACAGACTGCCTACCCTTCAGCAGAGCAAAATAAATGTGTTTTAATACATAAATACAAATAAAATTAAATAAATAGTATTTTCTGCTTCCTTATTCTGTAAAGTGATCAAGCATCTCCTTTTGGATACATTCTGTCCGGCGCTGAGTAGAACTGATGTCTCACCTTGAAAAATAAGCCAGGGAGAAGAGATCTGCATTTTTTCCTGTGTAGCTCATACAGGCAAGGAAAGAACAATGGTTAGCTGTGTAATTCTTTTCATTGCCTCTTAAGTACAGGGATTTAGTCATACCAGAAAGGGTATTAGTAGTCAGTAACATCTTTGAGCTGAGCATTAACTGTATCAATATTTAAATACTGTTAATGACTATGGAGTTGTCTTTAGCTTTTCCAAGGTTTTCCAAGGTTTTTGCAAGGTTCACTAAGAAGAAGTAAGATTGTCTTTCAGGGTTGAGCTTATAATCAAGTTCAAAACTAACCTGCAAAATGTGACCAAAATGAAGCTGCCAAATATACCTCCTTTCAAGAGGGGACCCATGCTGCAAGTATTAAGTACTGTGAGATCTCTAAGGGCTGATAGTGCAAGTTATATCACATATTGTGCTGTTAACTGTGTGGGAGCTCTTTACTGGGCAGTGTAGCTAGAGAGGTGTGTGGTAGCCCAAAGGCTCTTACGTCCTGAGGCCACTGGCTGTTTTTTGGCTGTGAGCTGAAGGCAGAGGTTTTGTCCAGAAGTTCTCCTCTGCCCATCTTCCCAGGTTTTTAAGGAAATAATTTTTATTTCCTTTTCTCACACTTTTAGATAATGTAATTGGGTGAGCGACTACCTCCAACCCATCTGGTTGGAGAGTGTCTTTGAGTATTTTTTGCTCTGTGTGGAGCTTCTCCATTATAAAAAAAATGAAACAAAAAAAAAAATCTCATTTCAAGTTTTAGCAAGATAAGTGATTTCATTGAAGTTCACTGTTGCTCTTTGACTTTTGCCAGCATGTATGAAAAAGGCCAAATATGTTGTTCATGGCCCAGGCAGAAATTTGGTTGCTGTGGTGGAGCAATCATCCGACAAAGTGCCTAATTAATCACATTTATGAATCCAAGCAGAGATTTTATGTTCCCTAAGTGAAATAAGTAGGATTTTAAATAAGGCTCAGTCAATAGACTTACAGCACAGGGGCTCATTCTGCTTTGCCTGCCTCTTTTAAACTGTAGTGTTCCCTGCTAAAGCCTAAAGGGATGCAAATCTTTAATCTTGAGCCCCTTAATAAACTTGTCCCGGGGATATAATCTGTAATGGCAAAGAAATGTAATTTATTTTTCAAGTAGAGTCTCTCAAAAATGCATATTTCTTAAGTTTTTACAGAGCTGAGAATTACTTTTACTGCATGTAAACTCTTAATGAAGCATAACACTTCATTGCTGCTCTTATATATTCAGTCACAGACATATGCCTGACTTTGCTGTCTGCCCACTGATGTATATCTGTCTGATCCTTTAGTTTTTCAAGAAAAGATTTCATTTGCGGATTAAAACCTTTTGGAGACTCAGGAGGGGCAGATTTAGCCCTGGACAGAGCACAAAACTTTTAGGGAGGAGGTTGCTCAAAGGGCTGGAAGACCTCTCCTATGAAGACAGGCTGAGAGAGCTGGGGCTGTTCAGCCTGGAGAATAGAAGGCTCTGGGGACACCTTACAGCAACCTTCCAGTACTTGAAGGGGCTTATAAAAAAGAGGGGAGTGACTTTTTACACAGGCACACAGTGATACAGCGAAGGGGAACTGTTTTAAACTAAAAGACAATAGGTTTAGATTAGAGGTTAGGAAGAAGATCTTTACTCACAGGGGGATAAGGCACTGGAACAGGTTGCCCAGAGTTGTGGATGCCCTATCCCTGGAGGTGTTCAAGGCCAGGTTGGATGGGGCTTTGAGCAACCTGGTCTACTGTAAGGTGTACCTGCCTGTGGGGAATGGGTGGTCGGAAGTAGATGGTCTTTAGGGTTCCTTCCAACCCAAACCTTCCAATGATTCTTTAATATCAGAGTCCACAGTTTTGAAAGGCAGTCTATTTGTCTGAAAGAAGTAATTGCATTTCCCAGTGATATCACTTTTGGGAAGTGAATGTCCAAATAGAGATAAAAGAGGTGTTGTACTTTGTGCTAGGAAAAATAATTTCAAAAGGCAGGTAATGGTGTATAGGAATATTTTTGCTTTCAGTGGCCCTGCTGGTTAACCAAACAGTTTGTTTTCTCAGGTGGAAAGAAGCAGCAAAGAAGGCAACACTACTATTTTTGAAACTTTCTAATATGATTTGTAGAGAGTGATAGAAACTAAACACATGGTGGCAAAAGTTTAATGTAAAAGTGTATTAGTACTTCTTTGGGACAAATTTACATTTAAGGGGAATACGCTTAATGCTTGAGTATTGCTGCAGAAAATTGCAATAGGGAACAGCTTGTTTGTCTTAGTGGTTTTCCTATTTAGGGCATATGAAGGAATATCAGTCTGTGTGGTAATCTCGAGCACACACATGCACACAGTCGGCTTATCCTGTCCAAACTGGGAATTATTACCTAATTATTACTGTTTCCTTTTGCTACCCTTAGGAAGGAATGAGCAGGGCATTTCATCAGGAAACATTGGAAGCAACTTCCAATAGAAAACTCTCTAGGCTAAAGAGAAAACAATTAATTTTGCTGGCTGTGGCTTCTGAGTATGTTCCAAACCTATAACCTTCTCGTAATCAGAACAGAGTCTCCTGGGAGACTCTTACAGATGCTGTGTTTGGTTTGGGTGGCAACATATGATGCTAATCCAATGCCCTAATTCATACCAAAAGTACCTGTCAATATGTTTGAAGAAATGTGGGAATAATAGCTTGGAGGCATAGAGCTTTTTTGGCAGAAAATGCCTTTTTTCCCTTTCTCTCAGTACTCGCTACATAATGTCCAGTGTGGAACTGAATTAATCTTGAGCTCCTGACGTCCTCAAACAATTGAGGAAAGGTGCATACTCTGTCGTGTTACCTTCACCCCCACATACCAGCCCTTACATATGCAGTGGGGTAGTTACAGTTGGTATGGTTGTGCTGGTGATCAAAAGTTAAATCCTTGTTTATAGACTTTCAGTTTGTTGCATATTTTTATTTATCAATTCCCCTTATAGAGCTCCGTGACCTCTCCTGGAGTCCCAGTTACTTTAGGGAATGTTTAGTATTCTGTACTGTCCTACACTAGCTGTTTTCTGGAGATTTGAAATAGGTGGTTATCTCTGAGTTCAAATTATTTCCCCCTTGCCCACAATATGTTTGACCTGATGTCATATCCTTAAACTTGTTTCCTACCTTTATACAAGATGTCCTTATGGATTAGATACATGAGGCAAAATAGGTTGTACTTCTGCACTTCAGTGTGTTGTGATTTTACAATTTTCTCCCATCAAATGTTTGTGTTACAAAGTGATCACTGTGCTTGCTTTCAGTGGTTACTTTTGCTTGGAAAAAATGGTCATCTTTGACAAAAGCATACTTATGAAAGCCATTCTCAAAGCAGGGAAATAGTCACATTTTAGGAATATGTGCAATTTGATTTTGAGGTTTTCTTGCATCTTGTTGGTATCCTGTGACTGGGTCAGTGTAATGTGCTGTTTGTTTTCATCCTGTGTTAACATTGGTATTGCTGCTTGTGAATTACACAGCTTCAAAAGAGCAATCTTCAGAAGGGCATATTGTAAAGGCTACATAGAACATAATTAATTAACTGATTGATTCTTAAGCAAAAGCTCAGTGTTACGGCACGAGAGAGATTTCTCTGATCAAATTCCACCGAGAACATAATGTAGCAACTTCAGTGTTTCAAAGAAAATTTCAGCAGAGGATCTTCTAGTCTGCCACTTTTTCTACCTAAGTTGCATGTGTTGTTTATGATTTCTCATACGTAGCACAAGCAGTTTCTTGTAAATAAAGTCCTTCTTGAAATTATTTGTGAACATGTATCTTCCCCATGAAAAACTGAAAAATACGTAATAATGAATGGCTTTTGCATGTCTTTTACACAAGTTGGTTTATTTCCATCTTGTTGTTCTAGTTATTTTTAATCTCCATTTATGAATTGGCCTTGAATATATTTTACTCCGTCATATCTGAAACTGCTTAATGCTGTAAGGCTAGGACTGGGTGATAGCCTACCTGTTATCACAAAACATAATGAAAAGGGAGAGAATCTTGCAAAGGTTCATATTGTTGGGGGGGGGAGGGGAAAATGGACTTGCGAGAAGACCCAGGTCTGGTGTTAAATTTTAGACTGAAATGTGAAAAGTTAGTGATAAGTCTAAGGGAATCTAATGTATGAGTAAATTTACTACTTCCTTCTGTTGGCACACATATTGCATCACTTAAAACTTCCGTAGATGACAAAATAAGTTAAACTGGTTAAACTTGTTATAACTTGGTAATTTTCATCCTATTAGCAGACACACAGCTGTTTATTTGACAGGATTGACTATAAGGGAACTGACATTAATAACTTTGGTGAGAAGAAAAGAATGTAAGTTGAAACAGGTTGTGTCTCATAAATTTATATATTCTTTCACATGTTTTTGACCTGCTAGGATATAGAAAGCAGCAAGTGAAATGTACCATTAGCCATGAAAAAGCAGTTTTAGTAAAGTCAAAATGCATAATTGTCTAATGGAAAGGCTTTTAAAATCCCTTCCTTGTAAGATACTAGGCTCTATCACTAGGCATGCAAATTTGGCTGTTATGATCTTATTCAGTGAGCTAGAAAGGATGCCAAAATTGAAAAGCTTGAAACTTTGTCATGTTAAGAAGTTTCCTTTCTGACCATCCAGGAGCCACTTTGGGGGTCACACTCTCACCACTCCAGACTTTCACTTCTGCAACCAAAGCCCCTTGTAGTGGGTGGCTCCAGTGAGCCAACAGACGCCTTGTTTGACTCCCCACTCACCACTGTCATGCAATCAGGCAGGTTTCCCTCACAGGCTCAACCAAAGGTTTCCTAGAGCAGAGTCTCAGATGCCTGGTTTCTTTAAGTGATTTAATCGTGCTGCAGCAACATGATAATAGCTCAAGCTGTGTGTCTCTGGGAAGGGACCCTGAACAAAGGAATCCCTGGGCTTTCGTACCCTTACAGTTCCTCATGTGCTTGCTTTTCACATCTCTTACATGTGCCTTTTAGTCCAATGGTGATATTTGGTCGGAGGTCTTGTTGTTCATTGGGTTCTACAGACTCTCTTCCATGGCCAGCACCACAAGTCCCTTTCTTGTTATTGTTTCCTCATAAGGATTTTATTTATTCAGGGAAAAGAGGTGGTTTCATGCAACTGTAATAGCTATAAACTACTTTTAAATCATTAAGCAGATCACTGAATGGTTCTGAATCACCCTTTCGGTTATGCGCTACTGGGAGAAGTGATTGTTTTGTGCCCTGGTAAAGTATAAAGCCTGACAAATTCATATGGTATCAATTTTGTATAAGAAAATATTACCCTGGTGAAAATAAGTGAGTTCAGTTGTCATTTGCGGTGCATGACCCCACCTACCACAGAAGTCGCTTGGTCAGGAAAGGCTGCTGGTTTGCCCCCATTCATGAGCTCCGCAATTCATGGTGACGGGGAGGCTTGAGCCCTCCAACTGTAATTGGCAACCCACAAGCTCCCTGTGAATTGGAGATGTCAGTGAGCGTTCACCCCATCCACTGCCTGATTGCAGGAAGGCAACTGGAGGAGGTGGTTTCCATTTTCTTGTGTTACCCATGTGATTGTTTCCATGAAAGCTGCCCCTGTTCACTCTCAAATTGCAGCAGCAAAATTTATAAGTTGAATTTGAGAAGCTGAGCCCTGGAGCGCAGCCAGGTTTGGGAGCCTGTCCTGCAATCTGTGCTGAGACAACACAAAACCTGCAACCCAGCCTCGGCAATAGAAATCAATGGCAAAAGCTATCCCTTCAGTAAGGGGTGAGGATCTTGCCTGGAGACCAGAGCAGACCCTGTTCACATGACAAAGTATTTTCAAAGCCTTTCCTGAACCCACTAAGTATTTCTGGCATGAGGGAATGGATGAGTGTTTAAGCTAATTGGGATGGTGCTTCTGCCTCTAGTATTTCCATTCCTGCTAACTGCGTTGGGGCAGCTTGTGCTGTCTGTATCTCTGCTTGACCAATACATATGTAGTCAGTTCTGGCAAAATGCATCCCTGAGATGGAGACACCGCATACAACTGTGCTGTGACACTAGTTTTAATTTGTCATTTCCAAGAACTTGGACAAATCCCACAATTTATTTTTAAACTTTATATAAGCAATGTAAATGTTTGTGATGGTTCTTTTTTTCTTTCATTACTATTCTGGAAACAGTCTTAATTTTACCCTGCATTGTTCCTGTTGGTCTTTTTTGACATTGTCTCGCTCTCCCAACTCCTTCTGTAACAAAACGATCTGTTGTTCTGTGTTGGTTGAAGGCTGGTGGGTTCAACACAAGGTTGCTTGCTTCAGGGAATGAGCAGAATGTCTTTATAGGGTTTCTACTGTGTTCCCCTTCTGCCCATCAAGAGGGCTGTCTGAAAATCTAATGTTTCTGACTGCATAATCTGTATGTATCTTACTTTTGGTGTTAATGCTGTCTTTTTCATCTTGAAAGGAATATTCCTGACTGTGGCTCTGGAGAGCTGCATGGTGAGCAGTCAGTTTTGTACTCAATACTTACAAATTATTGCTGTTAGTCTCTTACTCTTCTAAGCATTTACCTTATGTCTGTCCCTAATTCTTTGTTGTAGCAATTTTTATATTTTCAGCCTTGAAAATGTTGCAAAGGCAATAAAGGTAAAATGCTGATTAATAAGGTTCTGTAGATTTCTTAGTATTGCTTTTTTGACTATCAGTACCGTTTGGGAGCTGCTGCTCCCACATATGCCAGAGACATAGAAATCACACGATTCCTCTTTGACTTCATCTAAAATGTATGGTATTATTGAAGTGCAACAACTCATCTGTTTTTTATGATGATATTTCCTAAAATCTATTTGTCTCTTTAGTGATTGATTGAATCAGTCCGGGATTTTGGATCATGAGCTGTTGTGATCAGAGACCACCTTTGGTACAGACCCTTGAATAAACCGCAGCAGTGTTCATGTCTATAAATAGCCAGGGGGACAGTCACCATAATGCATGAGGAACCTGTAAGGTTTGGATGTTTGAAGGGTTGTTTTCATAAAGTAGGCATCCTCAATATAATCCAAAAGAATCTATTAGCTCTCTGAATCTTTTGAAAAAGCAGATTTAGGCTGGACATTTTCCTCTCTTACATTTCTCAATTGTGGCTTACCTGTAGATGTATTGTAGGGGCGTTTCTGAGAATGTATGTACTGTCATCCTACTAATTCTAGTCAGAACCAGAAAGAAAAGAAAGATCAGAGATAATTCATACCTTCATCATGGCTAGGCTTCGCGAATGAAGATTTGGGAAGGGCTCTATCCACATTTGTTGCAAGCACACTGGTGGCTAGTAAGGCCAATAAAAGACAGACACGTCCGATTGCAAAAGGCACAACAGAAGGACTCCCTAGGTGGTATATTCTGCAAGGCATGATTCTTTCTGTGTTGTCTTTTCTCCTTGAGAATGATCCTGCGTGCGTTCTCAAAGGAAACAGCAGCCTTATAGATGGTGTGTCTCCAGACCTCCCGATTTGAGGCCAGAGTAGACCAGTTATGTTGATCGATATGGCTGAGGCTGAGATGTTGTTTCAGGGAGTCCTTGTATCTTTTCTTCCGGGCTCCTCTCTTGCGGCAGCCAGTGGCAAGTTCACCATAAAGCAAGATCTTAGGGAGGTGGTGGTCCTTCATCCTTGAGACGTGCCCTGCCCATCGCAACTGTGTTCTCAGCAACATGACCTCAATACTTGTGACTGCTGCTTGTTCCAGAACTGATGTATTGGTCACATAGTCTGACCAGTGGATGTTTAGGATTGTACGGAGACAGCGTTGATGAAAGCGTTCTAGGAGACGCAGGTGATGGCAGTAGATGACCCATGATTCGGAACCATATAAAAGAGTAGACAGTACTATGGCTTTGTAAACACTGATCTTTGTACTTTTCTTCAAGTGTTTATTACACCATACTCTTTTATGAAGTTTTCCGAAAGCACTATATGCCTTTGCTAACCTGTTGTCTATCTCTCCGTCAATCTTACCATCTGAGGAGATGAGGCTGCCTAGGTAATTAAACTGCTGGACTGATTTGAGCTCTGATTGGCCAATGGTGATATGGGGATGATGGAAGACTTCCTGAGATGCTAAGAAAAAGAAAAATCCAAAAATTGAAAAGGCTTATGTAAAGCTTTGTATATGTGCCATATTTTTGATATAGCTGCAGTCTTTGCCATCTGAACAGTGCAGTGTTCTGCAGGTGGCTGAGAAGCGGGAAATTAAATAAGTAGGTGTGAAGAAGAAATGAAGAGCAGCGGTGGTATATATACATATATATATATATGTATCATATGCTTCTAATGTCAAGTTGCAAGGACTGTTTAAATTAATTTAGGATCTGATGATGTGTTTCTAATTGTCCTATTTCTCTCATCTTCCTTTATCTTCCTTTCCAGCTTAATTTTTTTCCACTTCTTAGAGATCTGTCTTACTTGTGTGTTAGAGGGAAATCTAGTCAGCCAGATACTTATGCTTTGTGATGTATTTTGCAAAGGACTTGTGACAAAATACGATAGAATGATACATGGGTATATTCACAACAAAACAGGTATTGTTAGCATGTTGGTTTTCCTGCTATTAAATCTCTTCCTGTTCTGCTGAATGCATTCCTCCAGTGCCAGGTTGCATGATAGGTGTAGGCTAGGAGACAAGTGTTGTGTAGCAGTTTGCCAACAGCTCAGCATTATCCAAAATGAGCTTGATTTATAATCCTTGGAGAACATGGCATGTAAGTTAGCTTAGATTGCCAAGAAGTGTATTGCCAAACTCACATTCCACCTACGAGCTAGCTCATTGGTCTGTGCTGGACCTTCAGCTGACTCTAGGCTTTGGCAGATGAATTTAGCATACCTCTATTGCAAAACGCTCCTTCTCTTTTAAATTTTTTTTGTAAACCGACAACTATCAAAACTGTGCCTGTAACTATATAATAATATAGTTAAGGAGAGGTATGATCAGATTTTGCTCACTTCCAATTTTGAACAGATGGAATATTTTTATTCAGCTTTGTCCTCACCATCGGTCTGTTCTCCACTCTCAAAAATCTTTTTCCTTTTGAGGTGTTGCAAGAACTTACTTTTGCAGATGCCGAGTACTGAATGTGGGTATGAAATAAAGGACTACAGCAAGCTGTGGGCTGCAAATTATTATCTTATGTATACAGTAAACACACACGATGAAAGTCTTGACTCATGAGATTGCTGCACTGGACGGATTGATGAAAGTAACTCAAAATACGCAAATTTGTTTCACTCCCTTGGGAAAGGGCTTTGGGTCATAAAATGTCTATACAAACAAATCTCTATTTTTACTTTAGCATTATTGCAACTAATTTACTAATATTTTGACTAATATTTACAACTTCTTAGTATGTGTTTTCAGCTTATCCTCCATTTTATACAGACCATGCATTTCTGAGTAATGCCCTGTAATAAACTCCAGTCATTTGCATATTTGCCTTCTACTGTTCTCCTTTTCTCTTACTTTGGAACAGTTTTGTTCATATGAAAAGAGAGAGAATGTTGCTGAGTTTTATGTTATTTTTATATTTATATTAATGTATATATATATATTTAATATGTAATGTATATTTAAAGAAATCACACCTAATCAAAATTTGTTTGAAAAAAACAGCCTGTTTAAAAGTAAGTTTATGAGACATCTTCTCTAGGAAAGGAGAAACAGTAACAGTGTATTATAGCAGCATCTAAAAATCCATAACAAGACATGAACTTTTACTGTCCTAGTCAGGAAAAAAAGCATGTTTAGGAACAGGCCTTTACCCTTTCGATGTGATAATCTCCCAGGACTGTTCTTGCTCTCTTTGCTTGAGAATTGCTGCTGGGTAATTAAAGGAAGAAAGGAGTGAGAGATGGCAGCAGCTCTTGCGCGTATCTTCCCTACTTAGATCTCTTTCATGCTTAGGTTTTATGAACGCAACTGCAAGAGGTAAAGGGATACTTATCCATGATTTTTACCAACCAGTGGCTGAGAAAGTGTGCTGCTAAGCTATACCCCCTAGAAGTGTTTACCACCTAATACAAGAAGAATATACCTGGCCCTTTCCTACGGAGGCAGTGGTGAGCAAGAACTTGGGCGTGGCACTGGGACTCAGCAGTGCCCTTCAGTGAGAGGACAGCTGCAGTGTTTACCACACTGCCTCTTGCAGCTCGATAATATAGGTGGATAGATTTTATTAGTTAGGTCTATAGTACAGGCCGAGACCCCTGGTGGCCTAGTGGTTAGCGTGCAGGACTTTCACTGCTGCGACCACGGGTTCAAATCCCGGTCTCCTGGCCTGATGGAGGTCGTTAGCCCTGTGTGGCCATCCATCTATGAGAAGGACACTCTAAACAAACCTACGTCCTGAGGACCTCACTGCCATTGTCCAAGCTTGCTTGGCCCCGGCAGATGAACCTTAGGATTAAAGGGTGGGCTCAGTTCAGCGCAGGCTGTGTCTCACCTAAAAAATCCATTGCGCAGGCTGGAAAGGTAAAAGACCTTTCCCCAAGTCTTCGTTCGCGAAGATGGGCCATTATATATATTATATAGTACAGGTGGTTGAAACTTTGTTACCTTATATATGTTTTTAGTTGTGACTTTTTAAAAAAGGTGTATTGGTGTGTTAGTGCTGCATTTGCAAATGGATCTTTTCAGTTGACAATCCTCAGGGTTTTGTCAAGCACTGAAAACAGCTACAATTTTCTATTTTTGCCCACTAGAAAGTGATGTGGGTTTCTTTCTGTGTAATCTCTTTCTCACATAGTGCAAAGAAACTAAGTTATGATGCTGAGCATATTTCATTCCAGCTGAGTCATTAAGGCTTTTTAGCTCATAGCACTTTAGGCCTCTGGAAGAAATAAATTATTCTGCTTCGGGGGAATCTAGCATGACATAAGACATTTTTTGAGGAGATTGTCTGGAATAAGATGTCATCAGTGGTCATCTGAGAAAAAAAGTGGCAGCTGTACTAGTGTAAATGAGGCTGAAATGCATGATTGGGTGCTAATCATCTCATCACATGTCTGTAATTATTCACCTTTAGTTACCCTTACAATTAATGGTAAGAAATAAGCATTTTTGGGGCACAATTCACTTGGCCCACTCCATGTGTGTGTTTTAGAGCAAGACAAGTCAGACTCCATTGACTAGGTCTCTGCTGGCTCTCAAGAAAGCCAAAGGTTTACCTTGTTGGAGGTAGACCTCTATATTACGAGTTAAAAAGGAAAAATGTCCAGTTGGTAGTGATGCACTGATCTGTTTCCAATATTCTGTTTATTAAGTGAACCAGATTGAACTTTAGCCAAAGGACTGGAATAGAGAAATGGTACAGTCAAAACCCCATTTTCCACTCTACTTCCACCCCTTGCAGTTAAATAATATTAATTAAAAAATCACATTTTTCAGCTGTAAATTTGAACTCAACTTGGGAACATGTACAAGGTCTAATTGAATGGAAGGAAATTAGACCCAGCAGAGCACAACTGCTGTCCTCTGTTCCTGTATTTTCTATCTGCTGATCATGGGATAAAAGACATAGGAGTCTTTTATACATCTAAATCCTACTAATTTTCTTCAGCTTTACTGAAATGTAATGTGATGGCTGTCCATTATTATCAAATTTGTATTCCTGTATTACAGCTGGATATCCCACCTTGCTTTTAAAACGGTAACCAATGCACATGTGAGGTCATTGTAGCCTTTCTGTTGGTAATTGTATCAGTAGTTGGATCAGAGCCTAGGCAAAGGACTCAACAGCTGTGAAAGATGTTAGTTAAATGGTTTAAAATAGTTTATATTACTCTCACTGAAAAGCTTAGTGGTAGCATTGTTATGGTCTACTTCTTTTTCATGTTTGAAATGCCCGTAAAGTTACCTTGTGTTTAAAGCCAGCCATATTTTACACCTCATCTTTTGAAAATTGACTGGGCATAAAGGTAAAACGTGATTTGTTGGAAATGAGATGTACATGAATTCAATCGTACAAACTCTACAAATTTTGTCATTGCTTAAGGATTTGGGGAACACTTTGTGGAGTGTAGAAGGCAGATGGTGTGGCATGGGACTGCTAATACAAAGGGATAGCTGAAATTTCAGTTTGGATTCTGCCAGGATTAAGTTCCATCATAGTTTTCTTCTTAGCAATGACCACAGCTGTAGTAAACACTTCTGTTTTGTTTAATTATTGTCACCTATTTTGTTGAGCTGAAATGAGTAACTATTGAAACATCTACATAACACTAAAGTAGTATTGATAGTACATGTGAAGGCAAAAGAACACATGGAACTTGTCTCTTAAAAGCTGCTGTGTGGAGATTGATCCAAAATGTCAGTGGAAAGAGTTGTACTAATCTGAAATGGCCTTTGCTGAGTACTGTGACTAAGTGGTGGTACTTGGCAGTGGGAGGAAAGCATTATGGACAGTATTGAAAAATCATTGCCATTCTATAGTAGACAACACTTTTGCTGAGAAATTTCCTTTTTGCTGCAGCAAATGTACTTCAGTCTCTAAATTTTGTTGCCCCATAATTGAAGGACTGGGTTGCCTTTCCCATGGTAGAGGAGGAAAAAGAGCTGGAGGATATTTTCTTGCTGTCAATGGGCAAGCAAAATAAATAAGCTGCAGCAGTGACTTCTGGTGTAGACAAGTGTGTTGCTGCAGAGCTGCAACAACCTGGATTTTAGGTCATCAGCAATATAAAAAGGGACCAATCTGTTGCCTTAGTGGTTACCAATCTGCCAGTGATAAGCTCCATCTCTGCCCACCATCTCTGAGGACCCACATGCAGCACTGCATGGCTTGTGAACTTTTAAGTTCTTCTCCCCTTCCCAGGGGAGAGCATTCTCTACCAGTGGGGCCTGTGGCAGAGGGGTGGTGCAGTGCCCACGGTCATGGACCTGGCATTTCAGTCATGGGGTAGCAGATGTGAAAATGATGACTGGAAAGGTAATCTTGACTTTGGCTGACTTCAATCTGTCCTGTTTGCTGGACTTCCTATATGCATGTTAAGGACATTGTTAAACATGCTCTCTGTTTCTTTCCTTTCCAGTAGTGTTCATCTTAAAAGCTTTAGAAGTGCAGAGAGGCAGGGACAGAGCTTCTCTCATTCTGTGTCAGCTTCTTTCAAAGCCAAATTGCCATGATAAAAGAAAATACTCTTCTCTGTGTCCTAATCATGACAGCAGACACTCCTTCTACCTCTGGGCTTTGGCCTTATTTCAAGGTTTTCAACTCACACCTTGGAGATTTTTTTGGGGTTTTTTTTTATTTCCTTTGTTAGAGTTACCCATGAAAATCTTCCATTACGTTGAACTATGTAGATGTTTACATGAATGTTTAGTGTAGTTTTGCAAGTTCTGAGTCAGTATATTCATACCTGGTAGCCATATTGTTGTATGGATTTATTTTTGCCAGGGTTTTTAGAGCTTTCATCAACTGATTGATCCACAGCCCTAAAAATTAATCCTTCTATGAAAATGACTGTGAAGCTAAGGATTATTGGCAAGGCTGAAAGCTCTGTTGTATAGAAAAGTACTTTACCAAGTAGTGCAGGAAACCTTGTAAGAATTCCATTAAATTAGGTCTGAACCTAAACTTCCCCTGGCATAGACAGTTGATACAGGACTATTTTCTCTTTGTTCCAGAGCCATACCCACTGGTGAAGCCCTGACCAGCCTTTCAACTAGAAGACCATATTAGCCAGGTTCTAGGACAAAAATGTGGACTCAAAGAGAGATTCATTACATACTGAAAAGCAAACTGGCTCGCAATAGATGTTTTCTAAAATATAACAGAATCTTAACACTTAATTCAAGTGTCTTTTTTTAAGTTACTGCCTTGCATACTGTGGGAGGTTGATCTGCCTGAACTGTCCATAGTGCTGCCCTCCTCTTTCTCTTGAATGATACCCAACAATAGAAATTAAATTATTTCTCTTAAGTGGCTATTACCCTAGCTTTATCAAAATTAGATTTCATGTGCCCTGACTATCTTTTCTATTTTCTATGTGTTTCTGAATTTCATCATAGTCTTTTCTAGTTTTGGCTACACTTAATAATTTGGCATCACTTGCCACTTCAGTACCTTGGTTATTTTTTTCACTCATTTAAAATTGGATTAGATGGTGGTCCTCACTCTTTGGATGCCAGACTGCACTCTTAACCTCTTGCTATGTCTCTTCTGTTAATAGTTTAAGGTGATAAAAATTCTGATGTGAATCATCTGGGGAAGGAAGATGTTCATGTGAAAGATAGTGACTGGGACATGATCTTGAGGTTCATAGAAATTAAAGCTTCTAGAAATAGTATCACATCACTAGAATACTGCCCTCGTTAACCTCCCCACTCTGAAACAAAACCACCAAAAAAACCTCCAGCTCCCTCCTCCTCTCCCAAAACCTAAAAGTAAGCCAATAAAAAGGCAAGAGATGTAGGTAAATGCTTTAAATATTTTAATATTAATAATTAGTATTGATTAATATTGATAACTGATTAATATTGATTTGATTTTTTACACAAAGAAGTTACCTTCTTAAAAGGAAATGGTGAAATAATCACCTTTTTCCCCTCTCAAACATATTCCATGCTTTATAAATTATTCTGGAAGCACTGAAATCTTGTCTTTGAACATTTAAATGTAGGAAGCGTCTGCTTGTCTCCCTGCTTTGGGTGAATTCAGGTCTGGTTCTTTGCTTGGTCTCCCTCAGTATAAAAATAGACCCCAAAGTGTTCAGTGGTCCCTTCATAGGCCCATCATGAGACCACCAATGTTCCAAGTGCCTCTGTTTGACAAATGCAATACTAAACATGCCTGGGTAGTTACCATCTCCAGTCAAGAAATTCTGACATTTAATCTCCAAGGCATCCATACCGTTTGAACTGAAGGGATCACTTTATTAGCTACTACCATTAGCAGTCACCACGTCCTTTGTGAAACAGCCAGCAATTAGCCAGTGTATGGCAAGCACTCCTGACCACCCAGTTTGTTGTTTAAATAATCCAGAGAGTTTAAATAAAACAGACCCTTACATCACCACCACCAAACTTGGCATGTCCTAGAGAACTTTGTTTGAAACTGTTGTAGTTTCCTTAAGCCGAAATGTATGTTTGAAACCATGACTGGGATTTCGGAAATCTAAGTTGAATTCGCGGCTGTAAAGCAGTAGTCTGGTGTGAAGCTGGGAAAGCACTTACAATTTTTCTGATCTTTGTATCGCCTTTCTGTCTTGCTCTTGAGCCGTCATGCCTGTTTGCTCCATAGGCTTTTTGCAGGACAGTCAGGACTTGGAGGACAGTCTGTAACTTGCTTGCAGTTCCTATGGTAATCATTTGTTTTGTGTATTTGTGTATTAACTGGAACACTTATTCTCTGAATCCAGCTCAATGGTTTAGGGTGGTTCTGCCAGACAAATTCATTTGTGTTTTGGGTTTTTACTTTTTCCCTTGCACTCTGGTTTTTTTCCTCCCTTTGGGTTTTTAGGCAAAGGCAGACATTGCCAAATCCCACTGCCATAAGCTGAGTGAAAATGTGCAGATTGGTTACTCACAACTGCCAGCGGTGTAAGAGACAGAGCACTCCAGGATCAGAGGCCAATGCACTACATTGCAGAAATGTTTTTAAGTTGGAAACATTGATTGTTCACTTTAAAATTCTTCTCATCATCCACGTATTTTGTGCGTGTGCACCTATCTTCCAGCTGGGCTACATCAGCCTCATTCTGTAAATTTATTTTTCACAGTGCTTTCAATTGTGTTCTGTATTTTGGGCCTTCTGTTAGGCTCTTCCACTCAAACCTATTTTAGTGGTTTTTACAGCCACAGCTGAAACCTTGTATGCACCATTACAAATATCTGTTGATGTTTTTTAAAAAGAACACAGAGTAAGCTGTTATTTGGCCTATTGACAGCAAAGAATTGCACTGAGGGCCTCAAACAATAACACCTCAAGCTGTGACCTTGCTATATCTCCTAAGAAATGCAAGACCTAGGAAGCTGGGAAACTGCATGGGAAAACTTTGAAGACTGAATAACTGTAGCAAAGTGGGTCTGGGGCTTTGGCCTTTCTTCCTCCAACTTAGTGATGAACCAGTTGCCTAGCATGATAATGCTCTGCTATTGTAGGTGCTTTTATTTCAAATGGACAAAAAACCTTTAGGCTTAGGTTATCCTTAAGCTTTAGGCTTAGGTTATCCTGACCTAAGGCAGTTAACTCTTGTAAAGTGAGGTTGCATTGCTGCAGTCAAGTAGTGTTGCTAAACGAAGGAGACAGATACCTCTGGGACACAGGTGACTTAGGTCTTGGTGACAGTGTTGACCTTGGGATATCTCAAGCCTACTCAGGAGATATCAACATCACACATATTGGTGCAGCCAATTTGCTTTTCCTTGCCTCCAGTAGCTGGTGCCAGCTTAGCCCTTGAGAACAAACAGTGGAGGCAGAGATGAGGCTTTGGTTAAAAGATGAGCTGGGGAAGTTTGTATCTCACAGCTTTTTCTCTGAATGACTCTCAGTAACATGGGACGTGTGTTTTGGGAAAATGAGAGCTCTTAACTGAGTATGGCAGAAGACATCTTGCTGAACTTGAGTTTCTTGTGGATGCCAAAAGCATACCTGGGTTCAAAAAGTGATCACATGAATAATACTTCAAAGATAAATGCAAAGATACAGGCTGGACTCAGAGAGTCTTTCCATATTGCTAGAAGCTGGGATGGTGTGTGAGGAGGGGGTATCAGTGTGTAAGCCTTTGCTTTTTCTTCTTGATAGGATTTATCATTGGCCCTGTTTTTACCCCCTTTTCTTACCCTACATTCTCATCTTTCTGAATATTTTAAGTTAATTATAGTTGAAATACCAGGGTCATAGGAATTCCTTAAACAGGGTTTTAATGAATTTAACATGTCTGATGGTTGACTGACATGTCTGTCAGTTAACTGAAAGCCATTTTTCGGTAGCTGGTTGCACAAGTAGTGTCTTCAACCAAGGTTGCATTCAGTGTATTTTACAGTGACAGGTAGAAAGATGCAGAAGAGCTGTGCCTGTAGGCGTATTACAGGCAGGATAACCTGCAAACAGGTAAGGTCTGGCATCAGAAGGGGCAGGGTCTGAGCTAGGAGGAGAGACAGAGACTGAATCTGTGCTGTAACCTGAGGAAGGAACAAGAGTTTTACAGCCCAGACAAGTAATTGTCAAAGGGATGTCAGACTCTTTAGATGAATGAGTTAAAGCCAGGAGGCTTTTAGGAAGGACCCTTCCTCTTACTGTAGGTTGTCTCTCCCAGTTTTCTATAAACATCTCATTTCATAAAAAGAAGACAGTGGCAAGCAGTTCTGCAGTGTTCCTTTGCTGGTGTATTTGTTTCCAGAGACCATGAGGGAGAAGGGAAAGGTTCTAAATTGACTATATTGTTATTAAATGATCATATTTTTTATCACTGTTTGCTTTCAGAAATCAGCTTTTTGCACTGCTTCCTATTTCCATAGTCATCTGGAAGTTTTCTTATTAACTGAGTAGGAAGCAAGCATTTCATTAAGTTGCAAGTGACATGAAAGTGAAGCTTTCTTGAAAACTCTTCTTCTTCTGCCAGCTCTTGTTTAACATCTTCTTTCTTTTCCAAGTTATCATTGCAGTGTCCCAGGATTAATATCTTGGCAACTGTCAAAAGAATGAAAAATATGTAAGCTGTACTCTGATTTTATTTTTAGTTTTAAAAATAGTGGTTGTGTTTGTGTCTGGTCAACAGGTTCCTTGACAAGCCAAACAGTCTTTGCTATTGCTGGATCTAAAAGCAGTCCTTTGACTCTCCCAAAGAGTTTCTGAAACAACTTTAGAAGCCTTTACTGAGTTAGTATTTTTTTTTTTTACAATGAGACGAAAACTTAAAGTCATGGAGGAATGACTGGGCTGGGGAAGATTGTGGAATTTCAGATGATATCACTAAGTCCTGGCAGATGTGTTGTGTGATGGGTCAGGTGTCTGAGAAGTGCTCTATAAAATATGATTTTGGATGGGATAGCAAAGAGGAAATACAACTTATGGCTATGTTCATCTGATTTTCAGAAGGGAAAGAAACACAGTGGCAGTTGGCAGTGCTCAAAAGTCTGAGAGTGTTTGGTCCCCTCTCAGATGATACTTAAATTATTAACGTTCTCCTTTCCTGGGATACGCAGAAACACTGATGACAATATCTTAGGGATACAGTCTGCTTTGATTGTTTTCACCGTGGAACACCAGGAGCTTTTGTGCAGGCTCTTTGGCTCTTGTAACTCACAATCCCATTCATCTGAAATTTTGTAGGTCTACCTTTGTGTAAGTCAAGGGGGGGTGTTTCCCTTCAACTTGGGGACAAGTGTGCCCAACTGCAGATGAAGAACAGTAGTTTGATTCTGCTTGGTCAGTGTGAAGAGCAGGGATAATGAGCAAAGAGGAGCGATGAATCTTACAGAGATTACTTCAAGTACAGTGCTGGAGGGGAGTAAGATCATGACGTAGTAGTTTTGTACCCTGAAATCATCATTGTTGTATCCTTCCATGTTCCCAGAACTGCACATTCCAAAACAAAGAGGTGTCCTACCCGGTAATGGTATCTAAATGCTGCAAAGGGTTTTAGTCCCAAGGGGACTGTGAACTTTGTAGCTGTAAATGAAGTATAAAGGCTGAAACAAGAGGTTACTCTGAAAAGGATCAGCTAACATTTAGCAGGTTTGAAGAGCAATGTCTGGGAGCAGAAAAGACGCAGAACAACATGCAGAGAAGGAGGCTTGCTGCTATTTGGACAGCCCATGGGGACCGATTCAGGAGCAGAGAGGAAGCACAATATGGTTTTAGTGAAGACTTTGATTTTCTGATTCATTTGCAAAATAATACTTAAAGCATTATGGCATTTCCTTATGTCGTGAGCATGAGTTAGAGACTGTGTGAACGCTGTGAAGTAAGATAAAATGCCAGGCAGTGGAAGGATTGTAGGAAAATTTATTTTGAAAGTTGAGAACACTAGACTTAAAGAACATTTACCTTAATGGTATTTCAAAGACTGGGCCTGGGGAAAGACATGGACATGCCCCCTGTTCTTCTCAGGGCTTTTATCATCCCTGACCCCCCTCTCTGGGGGCCTTTACACGTGTCTGCAAGGTCTTATCTTTTTCTCATACCAGAGAGTTTCCCTGGAATGCAGGATAAAACACCTAAAACTATCTCTGGGAAAGATGCTTCTTCCAGGCAGGAAAGTCTTCCTAAGCGAAATAAGTCCGGATCTCCTCATAATGAATCTTCCAGAGGTGTCTTCTACCCTTACAGTGCTAAATGAGTTTTGGTTCAGCCCTATACAGGAAAAAGTGGGAGATAAAAGAGAAAGAAAACTAAAAGGGAAATCTGCCCATGAAAAAAACCTCACCGAAACAACTCAGACATTTACAAGTTAAATATTTCATTCTGGGGAAAGCAATGTTTGTTTCTTGTCCCTTTTAGAAAGGGTTTTTAAAAAAGAGAAGTAGTAGAAACAAAGAATTAAACTTCAAAAACATTTACAAAACCATTGAAAATAGAGGTAAGTGGTGGAGTGGTGGTAACAGCTGCTAATCAAGACAGCGAATAGTATATTTATCCTGGATATGGAAGGAATATTGGCTTCCCTTCGCATGTGAAGAGGAAGAAGTTTGGGTGAGAATCCAGTAGATCTGTAGACCAGGTCCTGAAGTGAAGATGCACAGATAAAAAAACCATGACAGAAAAAAAGTCTCAGTTAATTCTTTTAATCGAAGTTCCTTCTCCAAATGCTTAGAAGGCTTCCTACATGATGGAAGACAAATCAGGTGAGTTGTCTCCAGCCAAAGTGGCAGCAAAGAGCTTGTGTGACCAACTGATTCAATGAATAATTGTGTATGCATTTCCAGGACCAGCTGCTTTTCATCCAAAATTTCTGAGGTAACTCAAATAGGAAATAGCGAATTATCAACTCTAGTTCATAAGCTGCCACTTAATTTGCATTTTGGTATCAGAACAATGATACAATATAGCAGACTTCACGGAGACTAAATACTGTTTGTCTTCCTTGTGTACTAGGGGAACTGATAGAAAGCATAGGAAGAATAGAATTATTATGTCCATAGATTATAGGCTAGAATGAGGAAAAATCAGTGTGATTTTCTTAGGGGACATTTTCTTTCTCACAGATATGTTTGTGTTCATTAGAAAGAGTCAATGAAGATACTATTCTGGATATTGTGTAAATTAATTTCTAGAAAGATTTTACAAGCTCTTTCATTAGGTAACCGTGTGGAAATGAAGCCTTAAACAGGAAAGGTAGTGTTGTGAATTAGGAGCTGATTGAATAGTAGAAATAAATAGTCTTATGTTGTAGTTGGAGATAACTGGGGTGTCACTGAAAACTGTGTTGGGCCTTTGCTTCGTGTTACAGAAAATGCATGAATGGTGAGATGACAAAGTTGCTGATGATGCAGTAGTAGTCAGGGTAGGAAAAAGATGCCAATGGTATGGTAGTATTCAGGGTAGAAAAAACCAGAAGATGTTATTTTGAATTTACAGAAAGATTTTGCAGTGAATGGGCATTAAAATGGCAGATTAAATTCCCAGTAATTTTCATGGTATAAGCTGTATATATACACACAGTTAGAGGGTTTAAACTGATTATTACAATTCAATATAGAAATGTTGAAATTATTAAACCTAGGTCTTTGAAAACATCAGTTCAAGTGGCAAACAAAATATCGATTCTTGATCAGAATTAGGAGAGAAGTAGAAAGCCAAACTAAAAATTCATTTATGTTAAGGATATCTCTGTGGTGCATGGATATCCTGGACATAGTCATCTTTCTCTGCTTTCAGAAGAGGCTATGACAAAGGTAGAAGAGGTATAGAGAAATAAGGTTAGTTAGAGGAGTGAGATGACTTCAGAAGGTGATTGGGCTAATTTAAAGAAGAAATTAATGACAAAAATTTTACATAGAAGATCAAGTGTATGAACTTGAGAGTATATAGTAGAAATAATGCTGTTTTGTTCTCTTGGCTTGTGTAGTCTCCCCCTCAATGTCCTTTATTGACCCGTGTATATGCCATACCTACTGTGTTTTTTTGATCGCATACAGCTAGCCAGGGCTCCTCGTTGAAGCTGTATTTCTCACTGGCCATAGAAAGACCCTCATCACAAGGCTGGCTTTGTGCAGTTCTGTTCTCAGCTTTGTAGTCCAGTAATGCTATTCCACTTCCTATCAAGAGATGTAATCTTGGGGAAGAAAAGTAAACTTTTGACCAAAACCTTATTGTTATATATACTTGGTGGTGTGCCCTGAATCAGGGCAAGAGTGGATGTAAACTTGACTTGCTCAAGTTGCTCTTGTCCTTGTGAGAAATATGAGTACTTTGTGGGAGAGAAGGATGGGGAAGAAGTTTGAGATTTCCCTTAGTAGTTTTGACTGAAAAAAAGTAGTATTCTCTGATACAAAGCAAGATGGTGAGAGCCTTTTCACCTTTTTTTGCAGTAGAGTCTGTGCTCCTTAGCAAATCCCAGCCTGAGGAAAAGACACCTCCCCCACAGGCAGTTAGTATTTTCTGTATTTTCTTCAGACAAGGCAGTGTCTCGGGAAAGGTTTAAGAAATCACGTCTCAGGACTGACTGATCCCCAGGAGGCTGCAGAGCACTGTGGTGTTGATTGTTTATAAACCTGATGGAGAGGAACAAAAAAATCTGTGCAAATACTTGTGAGTGTCTACTCTAATTTCTGTGTGTTGGAGGGTAGTTAGCTACTCCTTTTGATCACAGAGAAGAGTTTCTACTTTGTAACTAAGACTTTCTTGCTTCTCAGAAGTTTTCATTCTTAATTTTTCATCTAGACTTTACTTGTCATGCCTTTCACAGCCCTGGCAGAAAATGGTAAGGAATTCAGGTTTGTTTACAGTCTTTTAGAGAAAAAGGGGGGAAAAAAAGAAAAAAAAAAAGGAAAAGAAAAAGTCTGGTAATGTGTTCTTAAAGGTCTTAATTATTGATTCAAAATAAAACAGCAAACTAAACTAGCATCAAACCATGTTTTGTTTAAAAATAACCCAACCCAGTGTGCATATGAAAGGGAAAAATGGGTATGTGAGTGAAGACCCAAGACCTATTACAACAGTCTGTTAACGTTGCAGGCATGAAACATAGTTGTTTATAGTATTTGGCAGAGGATTTCAGAGTAGATCCTTTGCTTTTATCGGCAGGGGGTAGGAAGTGCTTGGGCCCTTGCTTGAGGTTGTTATAAATATTAACTTTATAAAACCTGTGCTGGAAGTCTACAGAAACCTGTAGAGCCAGACAGCAGAACTCACTGATACAACTGTATTTGGGAACTAGCAGACCTGTCTACAGAAAAAAGGAAAGAGACGGAACCTGAAGACTTTATTACTTACCCGCAGTATTGATTGCAAAGCAAATGAGACTTCCAGAGCTGGGTACTGTTTTGTTCTCATCCTTTGACTCAGGCTTGTTGTGTTAGGGTTATGCCCCTACATCTGATCATGGCAGAAAAAAATAATCCTAACATTGAATTAAACTTACATGTGTGGGTTTTCACTGCTGGGTATCAGAATAGCTGCTTTCATATTTGCTTATCTCCAGAGGCATAGAAATCAGGAAAATAGTATGGGAGAATGGGAATGCAGTGCGGTGACGTCTGAGTTGCAAATAGACTTTGTGTGTTTCACTCCTGTATCAAGATGAACTGCAGAATACAATGTTAGGATAAAGAGAACCAGATATTTGCATTGTTATGAGATAACGTAATGACTGTGTTTTACTGAAAGGAATTAAGTTTTAGTGGCTGAACAAATCCTTTGGCAGCAGCTTGCTTTTCCATTCCAAACACTTTTTCCCCCCTCAAACTGTGGGGAAATCTTGCAACACTGCTTGTAAAAAGTAACACTGATGAGTTGACATTATTTAGGGGACAGGAGGTCACGCCAGCTGCTTTTCAGCCAGTTTAACAGATGTTCCTTCCTAAAAAGGGCATGCTGTACTCTTTCTCCAGTGTCTCCAGTATACTGTATATCAAGTGCTGCACTTTTGTGCTGAAGTCTTGGCATTAGGTATTTATAGTTACTCCTACATGGCATGACTCAGCCCCTCTTTTACAAAAAGAACATGGATGGTTAAAGCCTTCAAAAAATTGTCAAGCGGGGAAACTTTGCAATCAAAATAGATCATACTCCTGGGGTTTCACCACCGTCTATTTTGATTTGCTAATGAAGTCCTACAGTGGTCTTGGTGCCTTGGTTCTTTTCAGTAGAAACAAACAAAAAGAAAGATGTACTCCCTTAATGACTCTGCTCCTAGAAAAGTCCCAGTTTGATGTGAAGACGCAGTAGGTTGATTTTAGGCTGCTACTGATTTGTGTTCACTGCTTCTTATGAAATGCACTAAGACCACTGGGAAAGAAAAACGTGCATATAGTCAAGAAAATATGCTATAGTCAAGAAATGCGCATTTAACTTGTTTTGCATTCAAACTGACATTGTAGGTGTCCAGTCTCATTGCTACTGTCCCAGAATTCCACGTGCTGTGTTACATGATGCATTTTTATCCATTTACTTTGATAACTAAGTATCAACACATTTTTTAGATGAAGCTCCATTAGTTTGATGTTTAGTACTGATTTGGCCAGCCTGGTAAACAAGGTGATGCTGGGAAATAGCAAGGATACTGAGCAATGCAAATAGTCCATTCTATACTGCTACTTCTATGCTTCCTCTGACATTTAGGATAGAACTTGTTGTTTGCAGTCCAAAGCAAACAGCATCTAGCTAATAATACTTTGATTTACTGAAAGTTGGAGATAATAGGGAGGTAGTATCTTCTTTTTGCCAGGAATTTAAAAATGTCAAGTTTTTTGTTAAAAGACCATGTTTCCACATAAAGGGTTGATGGAACAGGCTTCTGGATGCATTCTAAAATAAAACCAGTAATTTTTCATCTGCTAATTCTGGAGGTTATATATAATTACTTTCTTTCCTCTCTCTTTCCTTTTCTTTTGTTTGTTTTGGTTTTATTTTTAAATTTAAATAGTACTGCAAGGACTATGCAGTCTTGTCACAGCATTCAGTCACTGAACTTACATGCTTGTACACTTCTTTTCCTGAGACTAAGGTCAGATGATATCTTTCTGCAGGATGCAAATGCAACATGAACTCACTTTCTCTCTTGAGGTTCAGTTCAGGCACAGGTTTTGAATCTCAGAAGACACCGTGAATTGGCAAATTAAAGCGCTGCAGCAAGAGTCAAAGATTACAAAACTTAATAGTCCGTAATCCCCAGTCATGGCAACCAGTTTGCAACATTCAGTTGTTTCTGTTTTACTATAGAGAGTTCACAGAGCTCACTTGAGCTCCTTGATTTGCATGTGACTTTAGGTTGCACTGTGACAAATATAACTGCTACCATGCTTCTAATCATTCAACATCATTCTTGTTTAGCTGAAGTAAACTGGAGAAGTCAGTAGGAGTAGAATGACTTGTAGAACGGCAAATATTTAATGCAATTAAAATAATTCTTTTAGGGTTTTTTTGGACAAAAAAAGAGAATGTTGATAGCTATTGTATTTCTTAAAAATTTCTGTTGACTGGGTTCTGGTGACATATTGGTATTGAGGGCAGAAGTATCAGAGATGAATTTCTCATGAAACCTGTAATCTTTCCTATCTGTGCCTTTTTAATCTGAAATGTTTTCTGGGTTTTTGTGGTATTAAAAAAACCTCAAACCACCAGAAACCCTGCAACCCATCCTGTAGATATGCTGTTTCCACTCATGTTAGCAACAGTGCTAAACATCTGGTGAAAGTCTCATGTTTCTTTCCGATCTAATGTCCCATTGCAACTCTAATTTTAAAATTGTTTGCCTTATTTGGTAACCACTCTAGTTTTCTTGCTGCTTTTTATCTCAGTGCTCTATATTAGCACTCATATCTTGTGCCAGCATTGCATCACCCATTATGCAGCTGAATCTGAAAGCAGCATCACACTTTTTGGTTTCTTTATAATGGTAGCTGCAGTGGTTCTGAAAACTCTTGGTCAGGGAAATCTTGCAAGACAAAATTCTCCAGTGCAGCACAAGCTCTGTAAATAGCTGTAAATCTTGAATGTGTCCAAATTAACTTCCTCCCATCCTCCACAGGGTTTCTGTGGAATGACAACACATTGCACAGGGGGAAAAAAACCTCATATCCTATTTCCTACCTCCTGAAACAGCCTGTACCTAGGTTCCAGTAAGTCAGCTGCACTGATGGCCATGCAGTTGGTACTACAGGGGCTTAGCTTCGACTCAAGAGCAGGACCATATTTCTATTGGTCAGATGTTGCCTCTGAAGCATGTGGTGCTGAAAACACTAAGGGGTTGTGGGTTAATCACCCAAATGCTTTGTTTCTATTAGTGCAGTTTGTTCTGTGTGGTTTTGTAGGGTTTTTTGTGTGCTGTGAGTTAAGCGGTGTGCAATTACCCTGAAGACAATTTAGTATTTCTGTGAGCCTCATGGGAAGCAATAGCCTTGTGCCTTGTTTTTAGCTTAAATATTTTCCTCTTGTTAATAAACAGGATGACCATAGGAATTTAGGTTGAAAAATGTTCTGCTTTCATTTGTAAAGTATTTTACTTCAGGGTGCCTTGCAGACAATTAATCAGTCACAGGAAATTTCTTCAAGATAGCTGAATAGCATTATATCTGTTTTACAGATCAGAAAGTGAGGTAGTGACACAAAATAATTTGCTCAAAACCACCAAGGAAATAAGTGTCAACATCCTGGGATTAAAACTCTGTAGCTTTGTCTCCTTTTCAGGTAAAGTCCAAATGGAGCAGTAGGGCCAAGTCAGACAGTGCACAGGGAGTGTGCTTGGCCACATTGCACCTTATGCAAGCTATACCTGAGCAACAAAGTCTCCAAAATTAGATACATTGGAAGTAGTTTGTGTGAGAATCATTTATATTTATTTAGTTGAAAAGTTTGTTAACTGGATGTAGCGGAAGTTCTTTGTTGTGGGAGTTTTCTGTTTAGCGTATGTGTCTGAGCAGTTTAGTTGTGACCAAGAGGCTATGTAACATTCAGAAATGTATAAATCGCTTGAGAAGTGATTTTTGATCTTTCTTCTCAATTTTCCTGTTCTTTACTTGACTTCTGAAGATATCGGAGTATAGGTTTGAAGGCAAAACCAGTCAAGGAGAGGATGTAGTGAAATGTTTTGCCCAAATTTGAAAGCTTCCTGTTGCTGCATTTCTCCTTGATGTAGGCTGCCTCCAGTTAGTAGATTTTGCTAGGTTTTGGTAGAGAAAGATATTTCTATTTCATGTGTGATACCTTTGATATTTGGAAACTTGGTTTTGTTTCAGCTCTTCTTCTGTTAGTGATTTTTCTTTGAAATAGCTCTTTCAAAGATCCAGTCTTATTCTGATGTGCCTTTTTTTTTTTAATTAGATATCAAGCTGAAAAAAAGACATTATAGTATTTCTGGTGGTGACTTAGCCCCAAAGGAGGCATCATGGCAGTCTGTGGGGCATTTCACAAGGGAACAGTGTTAGCAGGCACTCTGGCATCTCCTTTTCTCTGTCAAACTCCCCTAAAACCACGTTATGATTCCCCAGTGTTAGCTCAGACAGCTGTGGAAGCCCCGGGGAACCAATTTTGTTAGTGTGCCCTTGCAGTTAAATGGAGTGAGGAGGGGGAAGCAGCAGGAACAGCGTGCACTTCCTGCAGCCAAAACTTGAAGCCACACTGGCACAGCAGATTGTCCCATCTGGCCCCAAAGCACATGCAGCCATGGTGTGTGCCAGCCTCAGGGGTGGAGAATTTACAGAGATGTGCTTATCAGTGGAGGGTTTTGGTTAAGATTTGGCAGGTTTGTGAAGATGTGTGTCCTAGCATCCTGTGAGGGTGCCCATCTGGATCCATGTAGAAACATGAAGGCCTATGGCATCCCACACTGATTTTTCCTCCATCCTCTCTTCCACCAGTGTAGAAAAACCCTCTGCCCCTCTTGGGAGAACTCATTTTCCATGCCCAGCTGTGTTTGGGGGCTTCATTTATAATACTGTCAGTGAGTCTGCTGGTTTAAGCAGCAGCATTTCCCCAAGGTGTCTTTTTCCATTTGGGGGAGGCTCTGTGGAGCTACTTCAGATCACATGTGAAAGCCTTTTTTCCATTTTAGTGAACCCATTTTTCCACAAGCAGTTGCACTCAGCCCTTGTCCTGGCGTAAAGCTGCACCCAGAAGAGAGACACTGCATTCTCCCCAACAGAGCCCTGGTAGCATTGGGCAATAGGGTCCCCTCTACATGTTGTTGTGACACGTGAAGCCCCTCTGCCGCACAGTTTCTGAAAGCCATCCCTGTCCATGGGGCTGCATCTGGAGTTAATTTAAACCTCCAGCTGGTTTAATAATCCTCAGGGGACAAATAGGTAGTGGCCAGTCCCTACAGACTTGGCAGAGATTAATGATTAACAAAGTATAGATACCACCATTTATCCTTGGACAGGAAATGAATCCCTGGGAAGTTTTGGGTCTGTGGATTTTGTGGCTTTCAGGGCGAAAGAGTGCAATGACCCTTTGATAATTTTAGAGGGAAAAAGCAGTAGCTGAGAGAGTGCTGATGCAGGCATGTCCCCATAGCACAGTGTGTCTTTGATGGGGTGGGTTTAATGAGATATGATACTTTCAGTCAATAAATCAAGATTTTTGTATCCCTTCCAGAAGCTGGCAGTGGCCAAGACTGTACCCAAGACTGTGCTTGGAAAACTAAAAAAAAAAATTAAGTTGGAGAAATGTAAATATATGAATCCTTTTGCTAGCTTTGCAGGCAGTTCTTTTCCACTCAAAAACATCCAGGAGTCCCTCAAGTTGAAAAACTGCATAGTTACAGCTACATAGTTACCAGCAACTCAGTTTAAAGCTAGTTTAGCTACCACTACACAGTTATACTCTCGAGTTGTAGTACAGATAATTAGATTATGGTCTTTTCCAAATCCTGCTGATTATTCCCATTTATTTTATTCTGAGTGTTCTTTACTTTATCTGCACATTTAAGGAACTCTATTTTTTCACTTTAAAAATGTGCCTTTCCATGTGGATATTTTTTATATTTTGTGTACACATTTCATTTGCAAATGAACTCCCTTTTTAAAGGCAGTTTAAGGAAAAAAAGAGATCAAGAGGTTTAAATCTTTCTGTATTATTTTCCTCTCCTGTGGTTTTTCTTCATATGAAATGTGATTCTTCTGAAAGGCATTTCTTGGAATAGTTTGAAAGACTGTTGTCTTTAAAGTATAAAGAAGGGACCACTTCTTATGAATACTATGCCAAAGAGGAAGAAGTTTCTTCATTATGATGTTGTTCTTCAGGGTTTCATATTAACAGATTGAAGAGAACTTAACACGCTGTAGTTTGTACTTTGTCACAGGGCATTTTTCATAACAAAACCAGTTATATATATAGTATTTGTAAGCAACATCTGACCCTACCCCATTACTGAAGCAATCTTTCTTTGCCAGCCCTTGAGGAAAACCAAAACTATCCCAAACCCAAGCCCTTTGTGTGTCCTGTCTGTCTGATGACTTTGGGAGCAGTTTTTGTTGTTTGGACCGATGAGCACTGAATATTTGGGTGACTTTTCAATGGGATAACAAACATTGTGTTTTAAACACAAGCTTTGCTGGCAAGCATTGTGGCTTACAAAAAATTAAAGTGGTCTCCCATCATGGTCATTTTGGCACAAACTAAAAAGAAAATGTGTGGTTTTTCTTACTTTGTTCTATAAGATGGATTGCATGGCAGTTGCTGCTTTTGGAGACAAGAATAGTCAAACGTGAGGCAGATATTCATATGACTTAAAATAACAGGAACATTATGGTAATAGTGGGATTATTCTATGTGAATGGATTTGCACAATGAAGAGATGTAAAGACACTTCAGCTTAGTTTGGGTAAAAATGGGTTTGGTTTGAGATGAGAATGAATTGCTGTAATTGAAATATGCATTTTCTCATCGTTCAGACCCCTGGAAGGATGAATTTCACAGTAAAGCTCTGTAAAATCTAAACAACTGCAAGTTGTACTGCCAATAAACACTAATGCTTTTATTGTGAATTCTGCTGTGAATTTCTACAACTCGTGAAATACACTTTAAAATATTTATTCATTTTAACATTTATCTTTGGGTTAGAATTTTTTCTATGCTTTTCAGAAATGGAAGTTAAGTCAAGTCATACTCCCTGTGGTGAATGATGTTTGTGAGAGGAAAATTGTAATGTAGGAAAGTTAAGGCATTATGCCTAAAAAGTACAGGCAATAAGGAGTGACTGGAGCTTCCAGGCAAGAACAAGTTATATGCAGACATTAACATGGCCTTGAGAAAATACACTATGTACAAGATATGCTTTTTATAAAGTTACAGAAATACCCAGAAGTTTGAAGATCAGAAAAAAATCAGTTTTTCAAGCTTCAGACATTTCGTATTACAACATTATAAAGAATACTTTTTTCTGTTTGTATGCTTATGTGGGAAGAAACAGTCTAGAACAAAAGGCTTGTTTTTTGTCTTCCAGCTATAGTTGGTGGGTTTTTTCCATCACCTTATGCTCAAAGTCTTTTTTTATTTGGGATAGTAATTTCCACAGGAAATGGCTATGAATCATTCCCTCATTTTTCTTTCCACTTTTTTCTCCTCAAATTCAGAATTAATTATTTCTAGAATTAATTTTTGTAAATTTTTTAAATACTTTCAATCTCTTCCATACAGAGTCAGAAAGTTTTGAGAGGGTTTTTTGTCACTGAAAGAACTTGCAATTTTTCTCCTTCAGTTTTGCAGAAGATTTTCTGAACCGTGAGCATAACAACTTTTATCTTTCTGTCACAGGAGAAAGAGAAGCAGTCTCCAGAGTCCTCTATATCTGTAATTACAACCATAATCTGCAGTAGCCTTTTATCTCAAAGAAAATAGGTTTATATAGGGAAATGAGAAGCTATGGAAGAAAGGAATATAGACGTATTTAAGAAGCTGGCCAATAATTCAGTAGTTTAGAACAGGTCAACCATTTTTTTCAGTAATATCTCAAAGATCAAGTGACCAAAAGTAGCACTGAATATTCTCCTGTAACTGGGGACCAAATGATTACAGGTACTTTGCTGCTTTTTTAAAATGGATGCTTGGCCATGGTATGAAGTGATATGCTATGGATATTTTTTACAAAGGTTTATTTGTTGGCTAAACCAGCAATTTATCTCAAATATAGGAAAAATCAAATATATTCTCTTTTATAGAATTTGTATAGTTTGAAAAAATCTAAACCACAAAACCTTTAACTGCAGAAGATACATGAAGAACTAATTAAGTGATACATTCAAAATCTGTGGTTAAGTATGATCACATTTAATATTTCCATATAATTGCCATTTTGACAACTGGTTGTCTTCAGAGCTCATGAGCGGAGCCAGTGCTGTTCAAATTTAAAATAATACCTGATTTTGCAGCAGTGCTGATTTCTGGGCAAATAGTCAATCCTGCTTGTTTTAGCTGCAAACAGCACCATGCGACTAAGCCCTTCCCTGAATTGTCTGCTTATGTGTCAGCTGAGCATATCTCATACCCTCTGATCTCTCTCAGCAAATAGTATGGGAGCTGAAACATGTCCTTTTTGAAACTGGGAAGTGCAGACATGGATAAAATGTTTAAAGCTGAGATTCTTGGGTTGATAGTATATCCCCTCACCCTAAGAAGGACTGGAACCATATTAACTTATTCTTAGAAATCTTCTTTGGGCTCTATTTAGTGTGCTGAAAATCAACAATGAAATCTTGGGGAAAAAAGCAGATCAATGTAAATCCTCTAGCCAAACAAAGCAAAACCTATTTTCCAATCCAAAGATTTGACTTTTGGCTGTGTTGCGGGGTTTCTCTAGAACGTGGTAGAGATTTGGGAGGTTCAGGTTGGTTGGGTGCATACTGCAGCCTGCCTTTTTCAGTGGGGACACCACATTACAACTGTGCTTTGCTAGAATGACTTGAATGGCGTTCTTACACCTGCTTCTTCTCTTTTTCATTAGCTTGCAGCACTCTTCTCAACTACTGTATGTAAATTATTAGTTACTTTGTGGCCATAGGAATTTAAGCCATTATGGAGCCTATTGCAGGACTGGGACTTCCTCTCCCCCCCCCCTTTTTTTGGGTAATGATTTATGAATATCCTTTAATTGCATTATGTTGCAAAAACACAGAGAAGCTTGGATCCCGGCAGAGAACAGTAGTACAGCTTTCATGTCTCTTCTTGACCTCAATCTTCACTACTTTGATTAAACAGCAGGAAAAGAAAGGAAACCTCCCTCGTAGCTTTCCAAAACAATTGCAGTACTTTTGGTCCTTTTGCTTTAGTTTGGCTAGCAAAAATTACAGCTTTGGCCTCACAGCAACTGCTATAATTACAGCTGCAAAAGGATTTCAATTACAGCACCTTTTTTTTGCACTATCGTACCTTTTTGGTAGGCTGCTGTTTGGGGAATTAAATTTTCCATGTGGTGTGACTGTGAGAAGTAGAGAAATGGGACCTTCTCTATTTATCCTTGGGTTTGGGCAATGCTGGAAAAGTACACACTTAGAGCTGTTTTATTTTTTCATCTTTTTAACATCTATACAGTTTGCATTCAACATGACATGTAAATGCAACTACTGAAGACAAAAATAGTCTTCCACAAGGAGTATATTTTAAAAGTCTGAAAAATAAAAATGCTTACTAGTAAGCTCATAGTAATAAAATAAAGGTCTAAAAGGTCTTTGAGTGCTTTCAAGGGAAGGGCTTTTACAATCAGAGCCTGAAAAATGTCCATTTTGTGACAGGCTGTAGGTAGGGGCTGACATCACACAATGAGGATGGCCCCAGAGACAGTGTGGTGGGAAGAGACAGCGTGTATCTTCCTCTAAAAGTGGCAGGGAGCTGCCATGCTGTTGGGATTTGGGGAATATCTATGAAGGTACCACACCAGGGTAAAATCTTTCAATCTTTAAATAGCAGCTGCAGTGAGCACCTATTCTATTGGAGTGGGGGGGAAGGTGGTAAATGCTGTAGGTTATAAAATATGTATTTTGAAAGGAAAAGTGTCTGTGAAGAAAACAAGAATTGACATCTTGGACCATAAGTCCCAGGTAAGCTGTCCCTCTGCCCCTGATGGCAGGCTGTCCAAAAAACAGGGATTTTCCTCAGCACATGGAGCTCCTTTGGGGAAACCCACTCTGCCCTGGTGAGGGCCACACTGCAGTGTGGGTGGCAGTACATGCAGAGAACATGCTCTTTGGAAATCCCTCAGCGAAGTCAGGTGAAACCCCAAGGCCAAGCACACTGTCCTAATTTGAAGCTGAGAGCTAAATACCCGGCTCTACTTCAGTGGGTCTGACTGGAAAAGAGAAACGGCATGCAGTGATGTGCATGAGCTTTTATGGGGTCTCTGGTACATTTTTTAAGTAATTAATTTGTTCTGGTTTGTGGGTTTTTTTGTTTTGTTTTTTTTGTTAGTTTGTTTGGAGGGGGGGTTGTTTGTTTGTTTTTCAGTCCACATTGGCCTAGTAAGATTGTGAAGTGCCAGTAGTTGGCTAAAGAGGCAAATGTCTTTAAATCGATTCTTAACAAGATTGGGATTTGTCTTGTGACATTAATGAAAAAGAGTTCACATCCATCTTGGACTAAAAGGTGAATCTGGAAATACAAACCTGTCCACCACCAGAGTGGTTTGGCAATATCATGACTCCCAGGGCATGCTGTATTGCTCACGGCACACAGACTGAATGTCAAGATGCTGCTTTCCTATAAGTGCCGCCTGGTGAACATACTCTTTTCAATTGTTTGCAGCTTGGAAAGCCTGCCAAAATGCTAATCTGAGGGGTTTTTGCCTGAGTTGGAGTCTTCTGGTACTATGAGGGAAGGAGCAGATACACTTTATAACTACAACAAAAGCAAAACACGGTGATTATCAACAGTGCTTCTTCTTGGAGAAGCAGAATCCCATTTGTGTATTTCCTTTTTCCCCACATGCACTTACTCATGAGGAGAAGGTCAGGTGAAAGATTAAGGAAACCTATGGCTAGATGAAAAGGATTTGATTCATTATTTGTGCAGCTGGAATTAATTCTTATGATCTCTGTTCCATTCACAGACCAGGTACTTGGGCTGTAGCCCTGTTTCTGATCTGCATGGTACCTGGATCTTCTGCAGCAGGTTTCCACACAGAGGGCTGTGGGGCTGCTCGTCAAGTTTGTTGAGAAAAATGGTTTTGCTTTTCCTGCTTTTCACTATGTTCACTCATACTTTTTCCAAAAACATTTCCTTCCTCCATTGCACTTTGTTTGCTATCTGGCTACCCAGATATTTGTGTTGTATTAGGAGAAAGAAGTGATTTTAGGAAAGCGAGACTATATTTTACACTTACTTCAGTTCAGGGACTGATGTTCTAGTTTTAGCTTACTTTATGTTCTGTAATAAAGGGTTAGTGTGTTACAGTACTCTGTAAAACACAGAAGAGAAGCAGAATATGTTACAGTTCTACTAAATGGAAAGAAAAATGAGCCTGTTTTGAACTGTTAAACTTTTTATAGCTGCTTCTGATGGCTCAAGGCTGGATCAAAGTTCAGGATTTTTCAGTGTGAAGAAATGGTCAGACTAAGGACAGATTTTTTAAAACTATGCATGCAAACTGCGTCTGCATTCATGTAGGAACAAAATAACAGGTATATGCATGGTCAATTGGAAGGGTATTCATTTGATTTATGTATCAAGCTGCACTCTTGTGTGCAGAGAATGCAAATGGGCAGGTGCTATTTAGGCAGGGACTTTCAGAGAAAACTGATTTTGACTAGTTGTTTAACTCACTGTATGAGTGTGACAGTACTGTGGTTGAAGGTTGTCATCTGAGAATTCAATGGTGGCAGGAGTAATTATTTGAGGAGTTCAGTAAATTTCTACCTGTCAAGTTGGAGAACATAAAAATGTTTGCTTTGACCAAGTGCTTTAAAAACAAGTATTAAAGGTGAAAGCAAGTGAAGAATGTGTCAAATACCACTTTTAAAGTGTGTAACTTTTTTGTTTGTGTCATGTCACAAATGTTGTTTGGGACTGCAGGGCTGCAGTGGTGTTCACCTTTGCTTCACCTTTGAGGCAGTGGTTTCATGAACTGGGTGTGCAGGCTTTCTTTTCTTTCAAAGAAAGATTTGACTTTGTTTCAGGAGAAATGATTTCTGGACTTTTTGCATTAAGTAACCCTGATTTTGTTTGAAAATGGGACAATTTTCCCCTCTTTTGGTTGTCAGGGAAGGACATTAACAAACCTTTATGACTGTTGCTCTGAGTCTTACAGTAGTCACATCCTCTTCTGGGTAGCCAGTTTTCATTTTATATTCCTTTAGCACTAGCCAAGAAAGTAAACTGGCAAATCTTCAGTCTTTCTATGATTTCATCTTTGCAAAGTGGATAGCATTATTGTGGCTTATGTAGTATACAGAGAATACCAGAAATATCTCAATTATTATTTCCTAAAGCATTACGGTTAGATAACGCTATGTGTAACTGTCTTGCCCAAGGATTTGAAGTTTTGAGAAAATATTTCATCCATCTGCCACAAGCTGTAACTTGCTGACAGTGAACGCTTTTTTACTTTAGGATCCTCAGGAAGATTTGTAGTATATTTTTATGTTGTTTTGCTTGTTTGGGGTTGGTTTGTTGTTTTTTTTTTAATGCCTTTTCCAAGGAAAAGATGTGGTCAGTTTGGTAAAAGGTAGACGTAAAGGTAGACCTTTGAGATGATATGTGCTGCAAACTGGCAGTTAAAGGAGTGGAAAAGTTAACTGAGGCTATTTCTACATAATGGAAAGGGTTTTCCTCTCAGAGGCCTTGGAAAAACTTGCTGGAGGTGGATACCTACTACCGTAACATGAGCTTTATTTTTCCCTCTTTGTTTCCTTTTTAAATGTCATATGCTGAGAGAAACCTCTTCTTTACTGTTGAGTAGTGCTAAAAACAGATTTCCATGGAAAGAAAATTTCATCCACTTTAAATAAAAAGAAAACCTAAAAATCGTTCCATATTTTTAACAAAATAGAGCTAAGTAAGCTTTTCCTTTTCATCCTGTTGCTTGTGATGTCTCATTTTATTCTTCCTTGCTTGACTGGGGTATGTTTAAAAAGAATCATATCACCTGTGAGCAGTGATAAACCATTTCAGCCATCTAGGTTTAAACACCTACTGTGCTGTATGAAGCTTTTTACAGGACATTTTTCCATTCTTAGTATAATACTCTGTGTCTATTGAGACAAACTATATCAGTAAGTCTAGGGTATAAATTTGCCTTCATGTTCTCATTTTTAGGTGTTTTCATGATTTCAGGTTATGGAGATTTCAAGCTGTCATGCTTGAAATCAGTCTGGATGGTGAGGAAGCTAAGAGTAGTTGTTTGGACACATGCATTTGTCTTTGGAGAGGAAAGGAAGAGGTGCAGTGCATTTTTAGTGAGGTTTCTCAACTCGCATCCCTTCCTAACATGTTGATCTTTAACATGAGAAAACATTTCTGACCTATTGCCTGGCTACTCCATGTTATCTATAATGAGGCCATCAGTACTTGTGGTACAGTAGCTGTACTTTGTGCCCTCAGAGTCTATGTGAGAGTCTTTTCTCTGTGATTAAAGCCTCTTCAGAATAAAGTTGTGATGCGTTAATGAAATAAATCCTAGCAATAATATTGGGCCATGATTTGATGATGGTAGTAAAATTGTTCATACACAGAGGCAAAAGTGCTTCATTAAATACTTACGCATTTTGTTAAGGGGGAGGAGAACACATTCATATTTCATGAAGTTTGTGCTCTGCTTTTAATGTATTTGTAAATATGTAAAATATCAAATACTGATTTCCAGAAATAAATGCATTAAAATGGTCTGGAAACTTAAGAGTCTCAAAGACTGGCTGAAGAGCTTTCTGGCTCCGTATTGTTAGCTTTTCCTAAATCTTGCAATGTGAGGGAAATTCCAGGAAGCATTGAGGGCTTTAAAGTGTCCATTTACCAAAAAAGGGTAGGAGAGCTAATCTGAAGAGATGTAGATTGACATCATCATATAAACAATATAATGGAAATACAAATATATCATATGATTGCTCAGGAAATTAAAGGAACAAATACAGCTTGATTTAAAAAGAACAAAACCCGAACCCTGAGTAATGAAATGAATTTACTTGTGAAGGTATCTATGAAGATGCAATAGAGTTTTAGGGGCTTGCAATTTTACTTAGTGTTTTAGGCACTATGATTTTAAAGAAAAAAAAAAAGAAAAGGTTGTGCAAAATCTGTACATATAAAATTTAATACTTAGAAAGCAGACTGATGTAAAAAGGAAGTGTCGTTGCAGGGTTATTAAGTGGGTTACTTCTAATGATACTTTTAATAGATCAATAGAAAGCTTAAAATTAATTAAGTTATTAAAGATCTTAAAATAAATACAAAATTACTTCTACATTTTGCAGATAACACAAAATACTTGGTTAAAAGGGGAGGATAGGGACCTTTTTATAAAGTGCTTTGGATCATCTACTATGCTAAGCCATGCAAGTAAAGTTTATTTTAATCCACCTAAGTGTGAGGTCATTCATCCAGGAATGAAGAATGTGGGTCCCACCTACTAAGGGGGAGAAGGGCTTGTCTCCTGGAAAGTCAGGACCTTGAGAAGGATTTCAGGGTCACAGCAGACCAATACTTAACCATGACTTCTCAACCTGATGGTTGACAAAAAGGAGCAATGAGTTCTTTGAGTATACATACAGAGAGAATGGTACCTTGGAGTGATTCTTCTTCTGTATAGAACGCTACTTTGCCCAGGGCTAGAATGGTGTGTTCTCTGATGAGATGCTTTCTGTTTAGATGATGATGTAAAAGACTATAAAACCTGTTCAAGTATCCAAGGGAAGGCCTCAGAAATTGAAACTATTCACACGTTTATTTTAATGAAGGCCAAGAGGCACATAAGAAGCTATTTGTAATCTAGGAGAGAAAGGTGTGACAGAAACCAGTGATTGAAATGTGATGTCACAGGCATTTAAAGAAGCCAGAACCAGGACCTTATAAATTCAAAGGGGATTACTATAGGACCTAACTATTTGCATTCCTGGAAAATATGCTGTAGCTAAACAAATTATTTCATATAGTGGAAGATTAACAAATGAAATGTAATGTCTGGTATATACAAGAAAGCAGACTAAATTATACAGTCTATTACTGCCTCTTTAAGAAAGGAGAATTTAAAGAGTATCATTAGTACCCCAGTGTTTGTTTCTAAGAGCTTCCTGTTGATGAAACAGGGACAAATTATAGGAAAACAATATCAGTTTCTCTGTACTGGTGTTTTGAAGCAGTACCAAAGCAGAGAGATATGATAAAATCCCACAGCCAATGGGATACAAGATAGCTGAATGTGCTTCGTGTCTGGGAATGAAGATGCAATTTTTGAACAAGTAATAAAGAAATTGAGATAAAGTTAAAAATAATGTAACTTGCCACTGTCAGTTTGTATTTAATTAAATTCACAGCATAGTTCTATGAATATAACACACTACTGGTGTTATGGTGTCCAACCCAAGGCAAAGCCACGTGACATAATTGGTGCTTGAGCAGGCTGTGCAGAGAATCTAATACACACTTCTGACCTGTGACTCTTTTGTGAAAGACTGTCTGTGTCTTGAAGCTGACCATTGAAGCTCCCTACACAGCTGTTTTTCTTAGTTATGACTAAGCATTTAGAGGTTGCTGGTGGTGATTTTCAGAATTTGCTATATGCTGCTTGTGGGGTCGGAGCTCTGTCATCGAGGCCTGTGGCCTTGGTATCCTTGTCTTTTCCATCCTCCCTTCACTTTGTCTTTCCCAAGCTCTGAGTGCCATGCTCCTGATGCATTTGCAGCTCTCTACATGTACTCCCTGGCCTCTGCAGTTGCTCCTTGCACTGTCTGATGTTTTTCTCTGACATGCTTACTCTTCTCTGATCTGTTCTTCAATGATGCATCTCAGGAAATTTGGAAATGAACAGATCCTGGAAAAATATGTTCCAAAAGTTTATGCAGTAAGAAAATTAAGGAAAGACTTCACCCCTGAAAATGGAATAACATCAGCTTTGACCTAGTTACATAGCCAAGGAGATCATATTTATTGTGGTTGATGCTGTTACCAAAGCTGCTTCCAGTCCTAGATCTGCTGAGCAGGCAGTTTTTGAGAACTGAGTTACCCGAGGGCAATGATGCTGTGCTACATACACCCAAACTGGAGGGCAACAAAGAACATTTGTTTCCTTTGGAGCTGGATCTGCCATGGTCAGTATCAGAGGTGTTTTTGGCTCTCACCATGCAGCTGATTCCAGTTGGCTTATGCCTGAGACCTAGAAAAATGCCTTTCTCCACAGTATTGGCTCTTGGGTTTTAATGGGTTGCTGTATACAGAGGAGGTAATTTTGTGTCATAACCCTTCACAAAATGTGTGTGTTGTGCTCAGGGTACCATGAGAATGATGATAACTGGGAGGAAAGTATTTCTGGGACACCAAAAGACCCAAGGAGAGCAACCTGGACAAATCAAGGTTATTTTACAGCTCTACAATGCAAGATATATCTAGTGCAGATAAACTTGTCTTTTAAGGAATTTTGTTATATTGTATCTTCCTAAAACCAGAATAATAATTAAAAAAACCCAATCTCCAACAGCCCGTTCCCCTCTCTCTCCCCCTCCCCCCCGCTTCTGATAATTTCTTCTTATTACTCACACTGCTTATAATCTCTTTTGACCTCTCCCCAATGATTTGTGTGTATTTAGCTGTCAGGGCCTGCAGATGGCTAGAGGTTAACTCTGTCCTTTCCCAGTTTTGCTGGATTTTCTTCTCTTGCCCCTGATCACAGCATATTCTGGTTATCCATTTAGAGTCATTGCATATCACCTAGAGGAGTCCTGTAGGCCGCCAATGAATGTTGTCACCAAAATTTTACATGTTTTGGAATTGATAGATGGGTTTTGAGAAAACGCTACTAAGATAAACACTCTTGACTCAATGGATAATGTAAAAATAATCAAAAGTAATCAAAGGAGAATGTGTAATCAAAGGAAGTGTGTAAAGTGGTAATACCTGCACTTAATCATATTTAGTTAAAACCTTATTACAGTATTGCCATTGTAAAATACCACTTTTTTTTCCATTCCCCATGAATGTACCTCCAGCTTCAGAGCAGAGCTCTCGACTTTGATCTGGGAAACTGTATGGTTTGCACTTATTTGTGGAAACATTTGCTTTGTTTGTTTTTAAAGCCAATGGAACTTAAAGGGAAAGTTTTGGGTTTCCTTGGTTCCCCTGAGAAACACTTGTTCATCCTGCTCCCATCTGTGGGTGTAAACAATTGTCCTTTGTCATTGTACAATATCCTCCAGCCCAGCCATCCGAGAGCCGGGCAGCTGTATCCACTGTTGTGGCTGCTGAGCAGGAGACTCTTGCCTCTCCATGAATGATCAGTGAAACAAGGGGAAAAGCCTTACTGTTGCCAAAATAAATGGTGAGGTTTCTGAAACATGTTCTGATTCCTTCCTCTTTTGGTTTCATGTTAGTTGTAAGGAGTCTGAAGAGAGGAGGATGTTAGCAAAATGGTGTCTGGATGATCAGAGGAGAATGGGAGAAGAGAAGAAAAGTGGTGGGGAAGGAAATGATATGGAAACAGGGTGTTGCTGAGGTGATTGTCAGCATACTGATATGTAGGTATGTGCAGGATTGGAGAACTAGAGGCTGACAAAATGTCCTTGGCACCATCCATAATGCTCGTGCTATGTAATGGATAAGTTTCCTTTGCCTGTTCTCCTCAACATTACTTGGTTAATAATATTAATTCCTATTAGTTACAGTGTTACGGAATAGTGAATGGGAGTTTGTCATCTTTAGAGATTTGATTATTTCCAGAAAAATATGGTTTCCTCATCCTCTTCAGATAGCACAACTCATGAGTGTACAGAAGCCATTGCACAGATGAGTAAAAAGCTCAAACTGTGGGTCCTGGTTTTAGAAGGCTTCTAGTAGATACCTAACATGTGAAACATGAATTGATATCAAACATAAAAGTAGATGTTACAGAGGAGTTCTGTTCACATTTTTAAATTCATGTGACAAAGTAGGCAATTGTAACACTTTTTCCTTTTACCCATATTGATTATAAATCCTCCTTTCAATATGATTAGACTAATAAATACTACCTCTTCCAGTAGACTTGGGTCACATTATTACAACTGTATTAGGTTTGCGTGGTTTTGGTAGCAGGGGGACTACGGCGGTAGCTTCTGTGAGAAGCTGCTAGGAGCTTCCCTTGTTGTCTGACAGAGCCAATGCCAGCTGGCTCCAAGATGGACCTGCTGCTGGCCAAGGCTAGGCCAGTCAAAGGTGGTAGTAATGCCTCTGTGTTAATATATTTAAGAAGGGGAAAGTAAGTTGTTGCACAGATGTAATTGCACTCAGAGGAGGGTGAGAAAACATGAGAGGAACAACTAAGCAGACACCAAGGTCAGTGAAGAAGGAGGGGCAGGAGGTGCTCCAGGTGCCAGAGCTGAGATTCCCCTGCAGCCCATGGTAAAGACCATGGTGAGGCAGGCTGTCCCCATGCAGCCCATGGAGGACCATGGGAGGACAGAGATCCACCTGCAGCCCATGGAATAAACCCATGCTGGAGCAGGTGGGTGCCTGAAAGAAGGTTGTGACCCTGTGGGAAGCCCATGCTGGAGTAGGCTCCTTGCAGGGACCTGCAGACCCATGGAGAGAGAAGTGGGTTTGCTGGTAGGACTTGTGACCCAATGTGGGACCCACACGGGAGCAGCCTATTCTTGAAGGACTGCTCCCCATGGAAGGGACCCATGCTGGAGCAGTTCATGAAGAACTGTAGCCTGCAGGAAGGACTCACGTTGAAGAAGTTCATGGAGGAGTGTCTCCCATGGGAGGAACTCCATGCTGGAGCAGGGGTAGGACTCCTCTTCCTGAGCAGCAGAAGAAACAACATGTGATGAACTGCCTGTAACCTGCATTCCCTATCTCCCTGTGCCTCTCGGGGAGGAGGAGGTAGAGCCTGGGAAGGAGGGAGGGGTGAGGGGAAGCTCTTTTTAAGATTTGTTTCACTTCTCAATGTCTTGCTCTGATTTTGATTGGTAATAAATTCAATTAATTTCCCCAAGTCGAGTCTGTTTTTCCTATGATGATAATCGATGAGTGATTTCTCCTTGTCGTTATCTCAACTCATAGACCTATACTTTGTCTCCCCTGTCTAGTTGAGGAGGGGAGTGATAGAGCAGCTTTGATAGGCACCTGTCATCCAGCCAGTGTCAAACCACCACAGCAACACTCCTCCCAGGCTCCCATTGTGTGCTATCTATTCTCCTGCTACCAAAAGAAGGATTTATATTTTTCTGTGTAAATACCTCCAGATTTTGTAAGTAAACTGTTCTCATCTCAATAATATGCAAATTAAAGTGTATGGACATCGTTTTTTTCATGCACTTAGCCTCTCTCTCTCAGATGCATACATGAAGGCAGGCAGGCTGGCTGAACAGTGAGTTGTTTTCTTTGCAGAAGTTCCAAGGACCATCTTTACTGAATTAACTGTCAGTAAAAATGCTGATGATAACCTTTTTCATCTCTAGCTATTCTCTTGTACTGAGGATGACTCTGCTTACTTTGAATCCTGACACAATGCTACTATTTTTTCCTGTGCAGTTTTTTTATAGGACACTGGGCTTAACTAGAATATTTCCTTGTTCTGTACATGAATTTCTTATAAAGCTGTATTGGTGAAATGCTTTTTGTCACAATGGCATTTAAAGGCTCGTAACAGCATATTGTCAGGCCTTCACTTCAGGTCACGTTAAAATGAAGTATCTATCAAAATATTTTTTTCCGCTGCTATTGTGATGTTTCATAGCTATCCAGGCTTTCTGTCTTCTTCCTTGACTAGTCTAGCAGTGCTTCAGCCACCTGGACCACTGGAGCTACCAAGGTTAGAACTGAAGTGGCATCCAGGCATCTGCCGCTTGGTACAGACGAATGCTCAAACCAATCCACTGCAATTCTAGGGAATGTAACAGGATCTCATCCAGCCCACTGATGTTTTACTTGCTGATAATAAAGTGACCTGCTGGATATGATGTGAAACTAGATGACAGTGAAGCCAAGCAACTGGGATTCCTGTCCTGGGATGGGGGCATTGACAAGAGGGCCTGACAGGAGTCACCTGCCGAGGCTGAGAGCCCTCAGAAGAGGTGACTCCTGTCAAACGTGAAGGAAAGGTATCTTTTCAAGGATGTAGTAGTTTCCCCAAGCAGGTGGAATGCCATGGAGCAAGATGTCCAGTACCTGAGAAAATTAGATTTGCTGGAGGTAATTTAAAGGGATTCAAATGACAAGTAGATCCAGATGAAGTCCAGTGTACACAAACCACATGGCAGAAGTTTGTATGGAGCATGCCATTGCTGGAAAGAAGGAGAACAAAGGGTGGATAGTTTGGTTACCAAACTCTGGCTATATGAAGAAAGTATCTCTAACCTACGCACTTGTGTCTTGTCTCTGTAAAGACTGTCCAAGGACCTCCAGCAATTTAAAGACAACTATGAGCAGTTTATAGATGTGTCCCATGCTCTGATAGTACAGACCAGAGTCTTTGCTATTGGGAGCAAGCACCACCCCTGCTTGAGAGAGAGGGTACACACCATTAGATAACCTGTGGTTTTACCCGCATGACCACGGACAGGACATGAGGAAGTGGGATGGAAAACCCACCTCTGCCCTAGCAGCGTGGGTACGTGAGTTGAGAGGAAGAACAACCACCACAGGAAATTCTGCAAGGATAAATGCCACTCCAGTTTCCAGTGGGCAAGTCCTCAGACAGAATAGAAGGGCTTATGTTATTTTTGATCCTCTTGAAGGGACTTCCAGTTCATATTTACAAGAACTGTGCAACGAGTACCATGACCAGAATTAGAGGGACCCTGCCTCCAGCCAGGTAGAGGAAAGGGACTATTGGATCTACTGGACTGTGTGGATCCGATGGCCTGGCACATCAGACCCACAAGAGGCTTTAGCTGACACCGGTGCACAATATACCCTAATGCCATCAAGATATGTAGGGTCAGAATCTATTTCTATGTCTGGGGTGACAGGGGGATCCCAACAGCTGCCTGTACTAGAAGCTGAAGAGAGCCTGACTGGGAACAAATGGCAGCTGAATACCTTGCCTGGTCTCTCAGAGAACCCTTCTGCTGTAGGACTGCTGAGAATGGAAGAACAACAGGTACTGATTGTGACCACAACAGTGTACCATCGACAATACCACACCAACTGGGACCCCGTGAATCCCATCCATGAGATAATTTGTGAACTGGAGAGCCAAGGAGCAGTCAGCAAGACTCGCTCATCCTTTAACAATCCTATATGGCCAGTGCATAAGCCCAATGGAGAATGGAGACTGACAGTGAACTCTTGTGGCCTGAACGAAATCACACCACCACTGAGTGCTGCTGTGCTATACATGCTGGAACTTCAGTATGAACTGCAGTCCAAGGCAGCAAAGTGGTGCCACCATTGACATTGCTAATGCCTTTTCTCCATTCCTTTGGCCATAGAGTGCAGGCCAGAGTTTACTTTCACCTAGAGAGGTGTCCAGTACACCTGGACTGACTGTCCCAGGGGTGGAAACACAGCCCCAGTATTTGCCATGGACTGATCCAGACTGCACTGGAAAAGGGTGAGGCTCCAGAACATTTCCAGTACATTGATGACATCATGTGGGGCAACACAGCAGAGGAAGTTTTTGAGAAAAGGGGGGAAGATAATCCAAATCCCCCTGAAGGCTGGTTTTGCCATAAAGCAAAGTGAGGTCAAGAGACCTGCCCAGGAAATTCAGTTTTTAGGAATAAAATGGCAAGATGGATGTTGTCAGATTCCAATGGACGTGGTCAACAAGAGCAGCTATGTCCCCACCAACCAGCAAGAAGGAAACACAGGCTCTCCTAGGTGCTGTGGGTGTTTGGATAATGCATATTCCAGATTACAGTCAGATTGTAAACCTTCTCTATCATGTGACACAGAAGAAGAATGATTTCAAGTGGGGTCCTGAAGAACGACAAGCTTTTGAACAAATTAAACAGGAGATTGTTCATGCAGTAACCCTTGGGCCAGTCAGGACAGGACAAGATGTGAAAAATGGGCTCTACACTGCAGCCATGGAGAATGGTCTGTTCTGGAATCTCTGGCAAAAAGTAGCCAGGGAGACTCGATGATGACCCCTGGAGTTCTGGATACAAAGGATCCAAGACCTGATACACCCCAACTGGAAAAGAGATACTGGCAGCTTATGAAGGGGTTCAAGCTGCTTCAGAAAGGATTGGCACTGAAGCACAGCTCTCCTGGCACCCTGACTGCCAGTACTGGGCTGGATGTTCGAAGGGAAAGTCCCTTCCACACATCATGCCACTGATGCCATGTGGAGAAAGTTGATCACGCTGATCACAGAGCAAGCTTGAATAGGAAAGCCCAGTCACCCTGAGATCTTGGAAGCCATCACAAACTGGCCTGAAGGCAAAACTTTCACACTATCATCATCAGAGGAGAAGGTGACGTGATATGATCAGCTACCTGAAAATGAAAAGTGATACCCTCTCTTTACTGACAGTTCTTGCTGTATTGTAGGGCTACATCAAAAATGGAAAGTGGCTGTATGAAGGCCTATGTGACAAGTCACAGAAGCCATTGAGAGACAAGGTGGATCAAGTCAGTTTGCAGAGTTGAAAGCCACCCAACTGGCTTTAGATATCGCTGAACAAGAGAAATGACCAACGCTCTACCTCTACACTGACTCACAGGCGGTTGGACCTATAGAAAAAGACCAATTGGCAGCACAGAGGTAGCCCTATCTGGGCAGCTGAATTGTGGCAAGATATCACTGCCCGGGTAGAGAAGTTGGCTGGCAAAGTACAGCAGGTAGATGCACATGTATTCAAGAGTCGGGCCACTGAAAAACATTGCAAAACGGGACAAGTGGATCGAGCTGCCAAGATTGAAGAGTCTCAGGTGGATCTGGATTGGCAATATAAAGGTGAGTTATTTCTGTCCTGGTGGGCCCATGACACCTCAGGTCATCAGGGAAGAGATACAACATACAGATGGGCTTATGATCAAGGGGTGGACTTAACCATGGACACTATCTCCCAGGTTATCCATAACTGAAACATGCAATGCAATGAAGCAGGCCAAGTGGGTAAAGCCTGTGTGGTATGATGGATGATTGTTGAAATATAAATATGAGGAGGCCTGGCAGATTTATTACATCACACTCCTACAAACCCGCCAAGGCATGTGCTTACAGTGGTGGCAACAACCACTGGAGGCTGGAGACATAGCCTGTGCCTCATACCACTGCCCAGAACATCTTGGGCCTTAAAAAGCAAGTCTTGTGGCAACATGGTACCCCAGAAAGGATTGAGTCAGACAATGGGGCTAATTTCAAAAATAGCCTCATAGACACTTGGGCCAGAGAGTGGTTACTGAGCGAGTATGTCATATTCCCTATCATATACCAGCCTTTGGCAAAATTGAATAGTACAATGGACTGTTAAAATACACATTGAAAGCAATGGGTAGGGGGACCTTCAAGCATTAGGATCTACATTTAGCAGAGCCCACCTGGTTAGTTAACACTAGAGTCTCCAATAACCAAGCTGGTCCTGTCTAATCAAAACCTCCACATACTGTACAAGGGGATAAAGTCCCCATGGTGCATATGAGAAATATATCTTAGGGAAGACAGTTTGGGTTAGTGCCGCCTCAAAGGCAAACTCATCTGTGGGATTGTTTGTGCTCAAGGACTTGGGTGCACATGGTAGGATAGGGAAACACCATGTGTACCTCAAGGGGATTTGATTTTTGGGTGAGAACACTCTGTAATGTTGAATTGTATGTTATTGGTTGCTGAATGACACTGCCACTGTATGCCATAACTACCAGGGACAATGAGTATGGCCTGCTCCAGATACACCAATTGTGAGCTGCTGATACAGCTTGCAGCCAGCTAACAGCTCATCAGCTTTCTTGCCCTGGAAGACATCTAGGACGGATAGAACCAACAGTCATGGACTAAATGAACTTAACAGACATCTTGGAAGGATGGCCCTTGACTATGGAAATGATAGCTCTGTGTGTGTGCGCTTAGTTATTTATTTATTTATTTATTTATTTATTTGGATGTTTGGAAGGTGTAAGATCTGGCCATTATGTAGACAGTAGAAGTGGATAATGTCCTAGTTCCAGACAGGAAAGGTTTAATTTTGGCAGTAGCCGGGAGTGGGCATGGCTAGGACCTGGAGGTTACTTTGTACCACCTCACATCATTTTCTGGGGATGGGGAAAGGGATACCTCTTTTGGGTTATGCAGTGTGGCAGAGGGAGCGGTTGGATCTTGCCATGCATTTTCTGCATGGTGAGCATGTGAATCATCCTCCTCTTCCTTGTACACTTTGTCATTAGTATTGTTGCTGTTACTGTTCATTGTCTTATTTCATTGCTGTTTCCAGTAAATTGTTCTTACCTCAACCTGTGATCTTTACCTTTTGTGCCTCCAATTCTCCTCTTCAGCCTGCTGCAGGGGGTAGAAGGAGGGGAAGTGGATAGTAAGCATGGTTTGGAGTGATTCAGTGGGAATACTAATTTGGGGAATAGCATTTTTAAACCACTACAGATCCATATTCATGAAGAAGTTTGGGATACTGTCTCAATTCATATAAACCTGTGTTGGGTGGTTACTTTCCCCTAAAAGTGACAGGCATCTCCAAAAGGGAGCAGGCATTTAATTAGCCACTTTGTGGGATGGTCAGTGGGAAACACTGAGGAGAGAGTGTGTCCTTCTTCTTTGTCCTCTGCAGAGATTTTTGGAGAAGGCTTTTGATTATTTGCTGTTGCCTCTTGAAATGTGCTCATAAAAGTCCTTCTGCCATATTTTTTTTTCAAGAGGAAGAAGAAAGTCCATCTGGAGCAGGGGGATGAAGGAAGGATGGCTGCTTCCTCCTACAGGGTAGCTCAGAGGTTTACTTATGGCTGTGTAGAAGCAGATAGAGCTCAGGCAAAGTCTGAGGGGCACAGTGCCATTCAGCGTCACTCGAACAGCAGTCATCAGCTGTGGAGCTGCATTGTGCCTCCAGTCTAACCTGCCACACACAGCAAAAGGGGTAGAGGACTAGTAAAAAGGGCTCCTGACCACCCCTGTGGGCTGTGGCTTCAGGAAGGGGTTGGGAGAGTCAGTCCTTAGTCCTTGGCTCTGAGGACAGCTTATGTGTGAGATTTTGCACTGGAAGTTTGTTGGATGACATACACACAGCTGTTTTTATCCAGTTGTCTATAGGAAAAAAACAAGAGAGTGAACCGGCAAGTACAGTATATGAATGCTGAAATTAACCATGAAGTTTCCACCACTCCCCCAGGGTCCACTGATATGTTGAACTTTTAGCAGAGCTGTTATCATATATGATGACTCAGGAGCCAAGGGTCTTAAACTCCAGTGGAAAAAACAAGTATGTGATAGGGTTACATATGTGCAGGAAGTGTCTGGATTTAATTATTATCTCTACTCTGTATATAATTCCCTGCTGAAATAGATTCTATTTTCAGAAAGAGAATAAAATAGAAGTTTGAATTTTTACCCCTATTCTTCCTTCTTGGGTTCCCTTCAATCACTTAAGTTCAGGTCTTCATTTCATAAATACTCATCAGCTCCTGGGCTTTCTAATGGTTTGTATTTCTGTATTGCCGATATTGCAGATGTCTCATCATATGTTACAGAGATTGGTTGTGCCTTGCTTGGTACCAGGAAAAAGCTGGGCATCTCAACCCAGGAGAGTTGTTTTCTTCAGAGAGGAGTAGCATGACTTTAGACAGTTGAGGAATTGTCTGTATTTTTCATCTAAAGAACCCCAATGAATGACTGAAAATGAACTGTAAAAGAGAGAAAGGGGATGGGTGATAAAAGCATAACTGGAAACTTTAGGTCCAATAAAAGACCCAACATTCAAATGTAAAAATATGATGCGAATCTGTATTGTCATTATGCATTTTATGTCTAAGCTGGAAAATTAAGATCTGAGCTCACTAATACATAATATTGAATTTGGGTGGCATGTAGTAACTTTTCTTACTGATTACCATTAAATATATACCATAATATATTATTATTAAGCCTTTGTGGCCTTTGACATGGAATATTTACGCTACTGATTGCAATCTCTACCTTGTCAACATCAGTAATACCTTTATCACTCACCAGCTGATAGCAGGAATCTAGATACGTGGGAGCAATGAACACTTAGATTCACAGTGAGATTGTACTCAGATTAGGTTTGGACTTTCAGCTCTTTCCTTGGAGTCTCAGGGTGTTCTCTCAGTGCATGCAGGCTCCTGGGCGCCTGGTATTTATTTGACACCAGATTTCCCCAGGATTTGATTTTTTTCTTTCCCAGAACATCTTTCCAGTTATCTCTGTGTTTGCAGAGAGGAGTTGCTGACCTAGTGGAAAAGGTTGCGTGCTGGTGTAAAGCATTTAGGAAGAGGATAAAGAAAACATTCCCATTCTTTTAAATGCTACCCTTAAATAACACTTGGGCATATGACACCCTGTTCTAAACTTTGAGATTCTTCAGAAGTCTTGTAATAGTTGAAATTTAGCAACAAAGCCTATTCACCTGTTGTTGAATTGTAGTTGTCACAATATCTTAAAACAAAACAGAAGCATGTATTATTGAAACATCGGACCTCTGATTGCCTTCATATACTATTAATTTGACAAAAAATTCACCAGTAATTTTGTAAATAAGCTTTTACTAATCAAGTAAACTTTTACTTCTGCCTCTTCTCTGGAAAAGAGTTTGCAGTTGTTTTTTTTCCCCCTTTAACTACAGTAACATCTTAAAAAAATAAATTGAAAAATATATGTATTTAAAAATCCCCAGCTTGTGTGTGGAATGGAAACTAGATCTTTTCTAGATGGTTTTCTCATGACCGTGTTTTGTATACCTTCACAGTGGGGAGACACCAATGCTAAAATTATGCCAGTCTGAAATAAATTATTACAAGTCCTAGAATATCTTTATCAAAGAAGGTTGAAAATATTAACTTGCACTGGAAATTGACACCAGTAGATCTAAACTTGGACTCAATAAGTGCTCAACCAGGAGCAGAGCGAGGAAGTTAAGTTCCACTATATTCATTTTCAGGTACTAGAATGTCATGTACACATTCATTCATCTGAAATTATTTCAGTTTAAAAAACTTCCAGTTTAAAGCAAATTTGTCTAATTAATGTTCTTACTGAATTGCATGGCACTTAAGCCTTTCATCCTGAATGACTCAGTTTAGAAAGGGAGACTGAAATAATAGGAGAAGACAGTTCATTTTAAAGTCAAGCACTGTCATCTTATTGATTCATAAGCCATAATCTATGTATACAGCAGATATTTCATTTGATAAATTGTGGCAGTAGTGGTCTTTGTTTCTGAAGGCTGGTGGACATTTGAGTTATTTTGAGATCACTGATGAAGGAACTATTTATGAGGATTTACATGGTAGTGACCTGTGAGCTGATTAAAATGGCAAGCTGGATAAGCATTAGCACAATGTCTTTTATACATTTTACAGCATTATAATGGTATCAATTAAATTGGAATTGTCAAATGTATTCTGTGTATTTTAAGGCTGTAAAAATTCCTATAGTCTATTACCAGTGCTTCTTATTTAGCACATGAAATAAATACATTGGGACTAAAAGTTTCAAGTTGAGTGTTTTAAAAGCCAGGTCCTGGAATTCATTCTTAGTCATTTGACTAAACAGAGCTTGATTCTCGGAAGTACTGAAAAGCTGTTCTGAATTCAGTAAAAGCTCTGGAATCCGTGCATGGGTTGTTGTCCTCAGATCAGGTCAGAGTGAGTAGAAAAAAGGCCCAACAGAGCAGAGAGCTTTCCCACAGAGAAAGAGAAGAGAAACTCCAGGATGTCATGAACAAGAACAAAAGCAAGGAGCAACTGTAGAAGTCACCCTGAGGATTATGCGTATTTTTTCAGTTGATGCTGTTAAAAATTCATATTAATTGCTTTAAAGGACCACATTTCATCCTTCATTCCTGCAAGACTCTTGCTGGAGATTGTGACGATTATTTACATCTCAATTTATTTCTCAGCCCATTAGCCATAATTAAAAATAGAATTTTGCACTCTCCAGAGTCCTTTCCTAGAGACTTTCACCTTGTAGATGAAAGGGGATTAGATAGGATGATTTATTGGGCTCATGTACATTCCCCTGAGTGTACTGTGGCACTGAGCTGAAAGAAAGCTGAAATGATATCCAGTCTGGCAACCACTCGCACCATGAGTTGAATAAATCCTGTCCCTGGACAAAAACTCTGTCCTGTTCCATCCAAATTTACTTAAATTCCTGATGTGTGTGGGCTCTTGGTAGCACGAAGTTAGGGTTGAAGAAGGCAGTGGCTGTCCGCCAAGGCAGTGTGCCTTTAGGATGCTGGACTCTGTACCTGTGTTTGTGTTGTCGTGAAGTGCCTTAGGCTGTGCCAATGAAAAGTGCCAAAAATTATTTTTTATGGTTATGACATTCAATCTTGAAGAGGGAATTGGAAATGATGTTCAGAATCACAGATCTGACATTTGATCATTGCTCTGCAATTACTTTTCAGATTTTTAGGACTTTTTGGTACTAAAGTCAAATAGAAATACAGTCATAAATCTGGCAGAGGCTTTGCTTTCTTGCTTGCTTCTCCTCTGCTAAGTCAGAGAAACCAAAAGGAAGAAATATGTGGCTCTGCACAGTTACTACCACAACATCAAAAAATTTCTTTGAGGTGATTATTCTATGAGAGGAGATAGCAAACCTTTGTTATCACATTTGTTAGGGCAAGGTTTCAGGACCATGCTGTCTTTTGAAACATTTCTAGGTGTCTTATTGCTTTCTTAGATGCTCTTAAAAGTGTGCTTTTTTTTTGACTCTGAATTCTTTGTCTTTGCTAGGTACTTAAGAGGGATCATCCTGAAATACTCTTGATAAAACCCCAGCTTATTCATACCAAAACACCTTTTTCTTCAACTCAGAGTGATGTCATGCAATGTGTCTCACAGGAAAAGATAAAAGATCCTGGCAAAAGGATGCAGCTGGCTAGGGCTGTTTCCCTTGCAGGAAAGGATACTGGCAGGAGGGTAATTTACTGGGACTGAAGTGTATTGATTTCCGCAGACCCCTTATTGCAAAAATTTCTGATGTCCAGAATGAAATCTGATCTGAAAGAGAAGGAAAAAAACTCTACCACCCTAGAGAAACTGCTTGTAAGAGCACAGGATTGCTGATAGCATCCCAGCTTCAGGACCCCAATTCTAATTCAGTGAAAATTTGCACCAGTTTAGTGAGATCCAGTCTATACAGACTGGGACTTTATTGCTATTACTGACTGAACCCTAATGGCATAGTTGTTTCTGTTGATAGTTTGAATTCCTTGGATATTACACTGGTTTTAGTGTCCTTCAGATATTTTTTCCATTAGTGAATCTGTGCTGTCTATATGCTATGATTTTCCAGGGATGCTTTTTCTTGAGTAGGTTAAAGAGATGTCTTTAACCTGCAACACTTCCTCAGCATAGTGGCATTGTGGTGAAAAATGGTGATTACATGTAGAAGCTCATTGTGGAAAATATATCCCTTGGCACATCCAGTTCATTAGGGCTATGTAACTGATACAAAAACCACATACAGTTTTCTTGATTTGCAGGATTTTTTAGTCTATCTCAAACCTGATTCTCATTACATCTTTGGACTTCCTCCTAGAAATCAGGAATACTTAAAAGCAATCTGTGGTTTGTGTCCTCAATATATGATTCAACCACTGGAAGAGATACATTTGGGTAGACTGAAAGAGGACAGAACTGGTTGTGTTTTCAACCTAAAATAGTATTTCTCCAGATTGCGTTTGGGCAAATATTCTTCTCTTTATGTGCTTGCATTGCAGACAGTCTGTGGTGTACCTGTGAAGCAGAACTGTCTTGTCTCCATCTGGACATATCCCACAGACTGTTGCCTTCATTTTTGTAGGATTGTGAGCAGAAGGAACTGAACATGTGGCAAAATTAATAATTGGGTAGCATTCGTAGTTTTATTCTTAATTAGGGACAACTGGCTATGTAGGAAATGAATAAGATGTTTTTATTACAAGCAGGGTTTTCCATGGTTGCCTCGTGCCGAGATACCTGGAGATCCTTTTATTTGGGGAGTTGGGGAGCCATTTTGTGGCCTAGGACTGGCGGGCTGCTTACTGTTCTGCTTACAGTTACCTATTGCTGCTTACTATTCTGCTTACAGGGTTGCTTACAGTTACTTTCTGTTACTTACAGTTACAGTGTGAAGGTGGGCAGGAAAGTACCTAAGGCAGTAAGACCAGTCTGGGCTCACTGCCAAGGGACCATGCGGCCGGGGGGCAGGGAAACAACTTGATAGGTTGATTAAAACAACCAATGGACTGCAAGAAGAAGACTATATCACCTTTTAAGGAAGAAAAGAGGGAGGCTTGGCATGGGAGGAGCGAGGGAGTGGTTATGTAAATCAAAGGGTCTTAAAAAGGCTCGTCCCTCCCATTTGGGGTGTGCTCGGACCTGGTCACAAGTTCGGTGCACCCAGCGTGCTGGTAATGAAGTTCTTTGTTTCACTTTATTTGGCTGTCTCTGAAATTTTAATTAGAGATATTTCTCACAGCTGTGTGAAATGTATTTCCTCAGGGCTGTGGTGAGGGAGAAGTCACAATTTCACCACTAAAACAAAGCGGAAAAAGACACCAGCAAACAAAATAGGCATACTCTAATATTCATTGAAGTCAATAGGAAACTTGCCTTTTGACTTTAAAGGGCGTTGGACTTAACCCTGCAAGATCATGTTAAAATGCTTTGAAGTGCTTAAGTACTTATTCTTACCATACTGCAGTAATAGAGCCAGAAAAACTGTTGGTGGTTTTAATTTAACCCACTCCATACATTTTTAATTGTGTTTACATAGTTGGTTGCATACAGTTGGATTAGGTGGCAATTTGCCTGATGATTTGTGTTTGACTGTTGCTACATAGCATGCTTTTTCAATAGTTGTTTCTCTCTTTACAGTCTTCTTGTGGGCTGATACAATCCTTCCTTAAATTAATACACTTCTGTGAAAGCAAAGCTAGCGACTTCTGTGAGTTGTAGTATTGTTATTTAGTGGTCTTGGTATGGTACAATTCTTACCCTGGGGACGTGACTGTGGAAGGGGCTGCAGGCATGAGTGTCTCTTCTGCTGAGAGGACTCAATGCTGCAGAGCATGCGTGGTCCTTTTTGTGGGACTTTGAAGAGGTCACCGAGCTATCGCCACTGCTGTTGTGTCTGCTGTTGATTGGTGTCTGTTACCAAGAAAGCACAAACCACTCCAAGCAATGCACAGTTCAAACTTGGGGCACTGGCAGAAATTGGTGTTAGGGTAGGGAGTTTAAGGGCTGTCTGAAGGCTTCAAGATGCAGGAGAGTAAATGTTAGCCAGCCTGGTCTCTGTTATTATTCACCCAGCTAACTGATGATTTGGGAATTTGGTTAGCCACTAATCTTTGTCTGACTTCAGAGATCTGTGGCCCCTCAACATATTGGAGAGAGCAAATTGTTGCTTTGAAACAGATCAAATAGAGTGGTCTGAAAGCCAGTTACTACCCATCTGGAAGATGCTATTTAAATGGCATTGCATCTCAATTGCTTCTAGTGTTTGGCAGGCTGTGTTCAGAGAAGACCATTACCAATGCAAGGCGAAGTTGAGAGCTGGCCCATTTGGAGATTTGTTGTGCTTACTTATGATCTTTATTTATTGCCTCAATTTCATCTGCACTGATTACATGCTATGTTTTTAAGTAACTAAAATTTAAGAGGAATGTCTGCCTATGAAAAGATAGAGCATTTGCCACTTCTGTTTTCTGGTAAATTGGATTTTGAAAGTCAGGACTGAACAGAGCATAATGAGCCCTTTGTCCTTGCACAGCAAACTGAATTTAAGCAGTGCATGTTATGACAAATGGTATGAGTTTTGTGGCTTGGGCTCCAGCAACAAGAAAAGGCAATCCTTTTTTCCCATCAGCCAAATAATATGGTACCATTTAATACATCTGGTATGAAGCCTAAGAATAATAAGTATAATAAAGAAACTGAAAACTTTCTTCTATTACAAACTGCAAGTGGGGGGAGCTGTGAATTTTGCTTTGAGAACTGTGCTGGAAGATGACTTTCCTTGCCCCTTCAGGTCTGTAGTCTTATTTTATAACCACAGTGGTATTTCTACCTGTGGGACCCCTGGTGGCCTAGTGGTTAGCATGCAGGACTCTCACTGCTGCGACCACGGGTTCGAATCTCAAGTCCCCCGGGCAGATGGTAGCTCGTTAGCCCTGTGAGGCCATCCATCTATGAGAAGGTCACTCTAAACAAACCTACGTCCTGAGGACCTCACTGCCATTGTCCAAGCTTGCTTGGCCCCGGCAGATGAACCTTAGGATTAAAGGGTGGGCTCAGTTCAGCGCAGGCTGTGTCTCACCTAAAAAATCCATTGCGCAGGCTGGAAAGGTAAAAGACCTTTCCCCAAATCTTCGCTCGCGAAGACTGGCCATTATTATTATTATTTCTACCTGTCCATTCATTTCACTGATATTGCAAAACAACAAAGGAAGATGGAGGGTTTTTTGTTCTTTTAATGTGCGGAGCTCACTGGAGGTGACTTCAGTCAAAGTCTAGGATTTAGAAACCCCAGAGATTAAGATGATTTGCTCTTTGCTTCTGCAGGATTATTGGAATTGCTTTCTAATTTATTTTATTTTTTAAGAAAATGTCTTTTATTGAAAACCACTAGATTTATAGATGTGCCAAGTATGCCACTGCTTCTGTGAATTCAAGAGTAGGTCCCAAAAGAATGACTATTTTTTTAAAAAATCTATTTTATATTTTTTAAATCTTCTAACTTATTTGTTATATGTGCTTATTCCTGTTTGGCCTGGAGAAGAATAAAGGAACTAGAGAAACCTGCCTTCTGTCTGCAGTGTTGAATCTGGTTTAATTACATGTTTAATTAAGTGGTCTGGTTTAATTGAATGTATAATTGTTGTAGATGGAAACCTGCTTGCTTATATGCATTGGTGAAATATCTGTTTGGTTTCTCATACAGAAAAGAGTCAAAGACGTCATCTCTCCAATTGTATTTGAAGCTGCGTACAGCCTTTGGGAACATGCGATAGAAAGAGGAAAAGAGGACAAGGAACTACCTGCTCTCAAGCCCATTCTCCGTTGGAAGAAAGGACAAAAGATAGCACAAAGGAATCAGGTCAGATTTGGACTACATTATTTCCTTAGAAGACCTGTGGCTTGAACTGACAGCAGAGCTGACTGTAAAAGTGGATTGCCAAACTCTGGGTCATTTGCAAAAAGTAGCCTTTTTGTACAATCCCTACTGTTGCTAACATCACTGCTGTTCCATAACATAGTAAAGACTTGTGCTGCCAAGACTGGACAGCAAAAGGTGAGGCCACTGTCTTGTTTCAGGGTGTCTGTGCTGGGAAAGGAAAGGATAAGAAAGGTCCTATTCGTCCTGTTCTTCCCTTTTTGCAGGAAGTTCTAGTGAAAGGCTTGGTCCTGGCCTTCTTTCCAGGTTGAGCTTTTGTTAGTGCTGGAGGGACAGAGCTGACTCCAGGAAGGGACATGGGAACTGTGTGAGGGGAGAACAGCAGGCAGAATAAAGAAAAATTTGCCTGGCTCAACTACCCTCTTCTTGAGGATTCCTCAAGTCCAGTCATGTGGCAAGGGAAACCTGCTCCAGCTGTCACTATAGGACATGGGATGGTTTTATTTCAGAGAAAGTAAAGTGTAGGTAGAGCCATCTGCATATTAGGCTCCTATTTTGTTCCACTGCAATGCAGAGAAACACTTCTGTCATTAATTTTGGTGAGAATGAGAGAATTCCCTTAATGTTGAAACACTCCTCATTTAAAGGGTAGAAATTCTTTCTATTATTATTATTATTATTTCATTTCTCTCCCGTTCCCCTTTCTCTCAGGTTGTTCCCTAGGGGACTGAAGTGCATGTGATTATTCCACTTCTCGTTTGTCTGTCTTGATCTCACTAGTATCTTTGAAAAATGCAGGCAAACGATTTCAGGTTTTGACAGAAGTGATCAAGGAAGTGCTTATGAAGGTATTAAACACTTTCAGGATTCACGAAGCAGGTGCTTGTGTTGAGGAGAGAGACCTTGCTAGTGACCTTTTGAAAGCCACCATTTTCAGTGTAGCCCTTGTAGATGCAAAACAATCTGCCAAGGAAGGAGCCTGCACGACCATTCAACCTTCCCCCATGCCAGCACCGAAGCGTTCAGCCATGAAGTTCAAGGCTTCTCAGGGAAATCAAAGTTCTTCTGTGGTAGAGAAATCAGAATTGTGGGGTAATTTACACTGAAAGGATCCTCTGTAGCTCCAGTTCCTTACTCAAAGTAGAGCCAACTTAAAATTTAAATTGAGTTGCTCAGGGTTACATCCATTCAAGTTCATTTACCAAAGCTTACATAATTATGATCTGGCATTACTTGTGAATGCAAAACTTCTCTTTTTTTTTTAAGTAGCAAAAAGTCTGTCCTAGAGTCTGAGGCTTTCAGTAGTGAGTGGTTAGATCTGATATTTAACCCTAGGAAGTTCGTGTCTACTAAGTGATGATAGCATCATAATCTGTAGCATTACTTTCTGATGTTGCTCATAAGATCCCTGAATACTACTTAAAAGAAGAGTAACTAAAATGTTTAAAGATATTTGCTTCGTCATATACCCAAGTGTGTTGAACTGTATTTGGTTATAGTCCTTGTACTTAAGAGACATGAGTATTAATTCAAGTATGATTTATTTTTATAAACGTATGAATGAAAGATACATTCAAGAATTACTTATTTTTATGAAGAGAAATTGTATGACTGTTATGTATATGAATTTTGTATTGTTGCAAAAACATGATGGGAATTTGTGGAGAACTTTGGAACTCGAGTAGTATGCTGAAAGCCTGCGTGTTACATGAACAAAGCTGCTTGTATACTTTACCAGTAAGCTTAAACTCAAAAGGTCACATCTTGCTCTGCAGTTGTGGTTTCAGATCAGTATTAAAATACCTAAATGCTGAGATTATAGAGCAGAAACAAAAATATGTTAGGAATTTCCCTGACTTGTTTTCTTGTGCAGTTTGGGTGAGAGGGAGACAGTTTAACAATCCCTTTCCATTTGCTTTCCAGATGTTGTTCACTTAGCTTAGTAAGAAAAGGATTTTGACATTGGGTATGCTGGCGTGTTTTCAGCTAAAGGAAGTAAGAAAAGCTTCAGAGCTAGTGTGGCAGTCATGGTGACAAAGCCCTGATGGAGTAACCTTGGTGCTGGAGGCATGGAGGTGTGGTGCTGGGGTCCTCAAAGGCCAATTTCATGGGAAAATTAGGATGTAGCATTCTCTTTCAGGATTCTTATTATATTCTTAGTAAAATGGTTTTTAAAAGCCAAGAGCTTTTATAATAAATGATTTACATTTTCGAAGAATCTAACGATTTTGAAGGAACATTTTGGAAGTCCAATTTAAGTCTTAGTGGTTTCTGTTTTCAGAAGATACAGCACAGGTGAGGTCAGGTGGACAAAATTAATGTTAATGTTAATACTAATGTCTTTAAATATAGCTGGTTGTTTGTTGTTTTGGAAAGTCCTAGATCCTGTTGATCCAGTAAGACATGGCATTTGCTAATCAAAATTGTTGCATATGTTCATTCAAAACACCATTTAGATAAGGATACTTTTCTGAAATAGCAGGTGACTGGTTTTTGTGAATGAATGCAGGAGAAGAAGCTGGAAGTAGCGAATAGCTGAAAAAATGGGAGGATACCATCACTGAGCAGGAAAGGGGGAGACTTCCATTTTTCAAGATCCTGCTACAGCTCTGCTAGACCTTCTTGAAAAGCCATACATTTTGCAAACATGGACTTTATAGTCACCTAGATGTGATTTTATTTAAACTAAAGTGATGTTAAAGCTGAAGTGATCTCTTTCACTGGTATTTCAGTTTTTTTTTCATGAACCAGATGTTTCCTGCATACGTCACCTCCCAGCAAGAGTGTACAGCCCTATGACTCACAAACAAGGAGGTAGGAAAGCCATCAAGAGGCCTCTTGACATAAGAATTGAAGATTATATTGAGCATGTGAAGTTCTTTGTGTTGCTTTGCTCTGATGCATTTAAGGAGTCTGCTTGGAAATACTGTTCATGGATATCCACCAGCAAAAGTGACATCTCCATAATGACATAATCACAGAAAAGGATTTTGTTGAATATTCATCTTTTAATTCAGTATTGCATTATATGTGAGAGAACAGTCTAATCCTGTACTCATCACTTAGACCAAAGCAGAACTATAGTAGTAAAGGAGTGCATTGATGTGAGATGTCATTCAAAATGCTTTTATTTATTGGTCACCTTCATTTTAAAAGGATGCAGCTTCTACTGTAAGGCACTGCAAAATGCTTTTATTTAAAAATAAAACAAAGCAAAAATAAACCTTGACTGTTCAGTGAAGAAACCTGCTTCTATTCCTAAATGAACTGTGCTTGAAACAATCAAAAGATGATAAATAATTCTGATACCTAACTGATTTGAAGAAAAGATTCTTCACTGAAATTTCTTAATAAAAAACATGCAATTTTGGGACTTCATTATTGGTTATTTTTTGCAAGCAAATAGGCTCAGATACTTCAAAATTAAGTAATAATGTAACTAAGCTGTTCTGAAGGATTATTTGGCCCAGGACGCAGTAATGGTTTCTAATGGACTTTATTATTTCCTTAATTCTTATATATGCTTACCAGAAATGGCAGTTGCTATAGATCGATGTAATTTTTTGTGGTAGAAAAAGTAAATACTTATACATCTATTGATTAATGGCTCAGCAACTAGTACAAATGGATGGAGACTAGCTGCATTATAGCTTTCCAAATTAGCCAGCTCAGTTTTGCTCAAACAGAAAATCTCTGATGGGTTAAGATTGGGTGGGAGGGAAAAAAGGTTCTATTTTTCGAGAGCATATTATGAACTTTAAAACTTCCCACTCTAAGGATGAATTTCCATTAGCTTCTTTATTGCCTCTCAAATCCAGTTGCTACGTCCATCCACAGGAAAAAAAACTAGTAAGTCTGCTTGCTTCAGGGAAATTAATATGTATTTACTTGGTTTGGCTTTGTAAGTGGTTTGTACTATAACATTTATTTTTGTATACCCACTGTATGTCAACCAAGAAGAGGAGAGCTCTCCTGCCATATACAGTGGAGAATTGTTCTTAGTAGTATCCAGTAATGTATCTTAGAGTTCAAAATGTGGTAGGCTAGAATTCTGCCTGCTCTAAATACTGTAATAAAATCACCTACTATTATATGGATGGAGACACCATTTTGTTTTAGGAAAATATTCTTATTGGGTTTTTTTGTGCTAATGTCTTCCAGAATTTGTAAATGATCTGCCATAAAACCTTTTGTAAGTTAAGAGACAGAAAACGTTTAGGACTTTCTGTTCCCAGCTGTACTACTGATTTGCAGTGAGAATTTGTGTCCATTGCTGCACCCCTGGGTGACTGAGACTGCATGTTTGTTGGATAAACTTCACGTTTTTAAAGCAGAGATCTATTTTCTGGAAACACTTGTGTTTGAAAATCTGGCAAAGTATTTGCACACAAATTAGCTTGGTTGGCAGGTATGAGAAAGTATAGAAGTATTTTCATGGAGCTGAATTATGAACACTTCTAGTGATTTTTGGTTTGCTGCACAAATAATGCCACTCTCTATTTTAAAACACACCCCAGTCTCATACTGAGAACAAAGCAATGACAGATCTGGATAGGCTAAAATGCATGTCCATACACACAGCATGGTCTGGGTTTGTCAGTGCTTCTTCTCCAGATCTCTTACTTTCTACAGAGATGTGCCTGCTTGAGTCAGGTCATGTCACTGCCAGCAAGCTGAGCTGTGCATTGGAATAACATCTTGGCATTGGAACAACATCTTTATGCTGGCAAGCTGTTGGAATGGCTCTTGGCTTGATTTTAACCTGTGCCAACTTCTATAAACCATTTCTAGGCATGGGTCAGGAGATAGGATATTCCTGTCTTGAGGCCAGGACAGTTTAATTTACTGATACAGCTGAAGCCTCAGTACATTAATACAGCTGTCAGTGGCTGGATAGGTGGTAAATTTGAAGATTAATTGACTTACATACAGATATATAGGAAGTCCTTGGAGACTGCAGGGGTCGGTCTAGTTACCATGTTCCATATGAAATGTCTTGCCACAAAACTCTCCTTCTTGGGCAAGGCAAGCTCCCAAATTATCTTCTGCATTTATTTTTGCAAAAATCCACCGTGGGCCACCCTTCCTGCCTAATTGCTATTGTTTTCCGTTTGGTTGGAGTGGGATTGCTGGAAGGGATAATTTATATTCCTCCCTCTGCTCTCCCTTTGCTAGTGTCTGTCTTTTGCTCTAGATGAGTTTGGTCAGAGTCGGTGCTGAACTGGCAGGGACTGGATGTTGTTCATGCCAGGAAATCTGGGAAGGACCCATCCTGAGCATGTACTTTTGCCTGGATTTATTTTGTGTTTGGTTGGAGGGTTTTTTGTTGGGTTTTTGGGGTTTTTTTTGTGGTTGCTGTTGTTGCTGTTGAACGGCAATAATGAGGAAAGTTTTAAAAGTCTGGAAGACTTTTAGCTGAACAAGAACAGCAGGTATCCAGATGTACTGTACCTCAGAAATGGTTGTAAGTGACAAACTCACTGAAGTAAGAATGAGTGGAAATCAGTGCCTCTGATTTTATACATGTTTCTATTTGCTTGTTCTTAAGCAATGACAGGCTGGACCAGCAATTGTCCAATTTTTTCAACTTGTAGATGAAAACCAACATAACTGAGAATGTGTAATACATGGATTGATCCCCAGCTTTAGATCTCATGGGCTTCCCAAAGAACAGTAGCCAATATCATGTGCTAATATGCACATGAACACACACAGAGCCATAGAGACCTTGTTGTCTTGGCATGTGTGCTAGGGGAGCCTCAGACTATATAGCGATCCCATCTTAGGTGATAGAATGTGAATTATCTGATATAGTTGACAGGTTTTTCAGATAAACAGGTAGTGAAAGGAGAGCGAAACACATACACATTTGGAAACTGAACCCTAAATTTAAATCCTACTGGGCAATTTCTGCATTTCAACATAATGGCATCCATTTAGTTTCCACACTGCAATGTAGGTGGAAATTGTAAGAAAGCGTGAGTTCCCACTTATGCTTGGAGCTATAATAGAAAATTGTAGTATTCTTAAAAAGCCATAGAGACAGGTGACAGACTTCTAGGAGACAGGCTCCATTAACTCTGTTCTTATCTTTTTAGGAATTTTATGAAGGACCAGGAGACCTTAATTGGAACACCTAACATCTTGAGGAGATATATGATAGTATTAGTTCATTTAATTCAGAGTACCTCATTGCCTCAAAAGCCTTGTCAGTTCAGAGTAGCATTCATAAATACAAAACCACTGAAGTGCAGGTGGATTGTAGGGCAAGACTTTCACATATCCTTCAGGGTCTAAAGGAGCTAAACATGGACCTAAAGTATCTATGATGATTTGGAGATTTATTTGGGCATTTCCAGATGACAAAATAGGTGCCACATCTGTTTTTTAGTTTGTCATTGTTATTATGCATTTAGATATTTAATTCCACAATTGAGTGGTGAGTAAAAAAGGGTTTTACTGTTGTGTTAAAATGTTTAGGTATGAAAGCATCCTGAGTCAAAAAGATTCATTTTACACAGTTCCAATTTTAGTAGAAGAAATAAGAAGGTTTAGAGTGGAAAATGTTCTCAAATATCTTAAAAGAATCCTCCTCAGATTATATAATTGAATTATTCTGTAGTTATCCAAAATAAGTGAAAGACCATTTAAGACAAGACAGGAAAATAGATAGAGAAATGTCCTGCAGGAATCCATTCTACAATTGTATGGGGAGATGGGACAATTACTCTTATAGCTCTTTCAGTTGTTCCATGAATTTATAGGTTCTGAAGTCTTGTAAAATGAGAACACTATTTGGGTGATTTAAACTGTTAATAATTTAAAAAGGAAAAATTGCCTCAGTCTGAAAATTGAGTGTCACACCAGAAATCAAATAAAGCTCTGAAAGGCTGGAGGCATATTTCTATTGCCACCAATTGCAATTCTTCATCCCAGGAGAATATGAGGACAAGACATTGCATTGTTAAATACACTCACTGCTCTGGGGAATAACTAATACATATGTTTATTAATTTATTGCTTGCTTTCAATAGCTAACAGGTTTCATGTCTGATCTTTCTAAATAGCTGGTTTCATTGAGAGTTCCTGTTCCTCTCACGTTTGAATGTCCTCTCTGCTTTTTAGCTTGGTGATCCAGCCCAGGTTTTAACTCTTACTGAAAGCAGGATATAGCTGAAATAGAGGGCAAATGATTGCATTTGGCTTAGATGGCATGACAAGTGGCAATGTGCTAGTCATGAACTGCAGGCTCAGAATCTTAGTGAAGTGGATGAATTCCCCCTGTAGCTTTCCCCAGTTGGAGAAGTTTGACTTACATGGTTGTGCCCTTACTATTGTAGTGTAATAATTATTACTGACCAGTTTCTGTTTTCTTATGCTAATGCACTATAAAGGAGCATCTGTTTTCTTTGTATGAAGACATCACAGAATCATAGAATCATTATGTTGCAAATGACCTCTGAAGTCATTGAGTCCAACCTTTGGCTGATCACCACCTTGTCAATTAGACCATGGCACTAAGTTCCACATCCAGTCATTTCTTGAATACCACCATGGATGGTGACTCCACCAGCTCCCTGGCAGCCCATTCTAATGCCTGACAACACTTTCAGTGAAGAAATTCTTCCTAATCTCCCATTGAACCTCCCCTGGTGCAGTTTAAGGCTGTTTCTTCTTGTCCTGTCACTAGTTGCCTTGGAGAAGAGACCAACACACACCTGGCTACAACTTCCTTCCAGGTAGTTGAAGAGAATGATAAGGTCAGCTCTGAGCCTCCTCTTCTCTAGGCTAAACAACCTCAGCTCCCTCAGCCACCCCTCACAGGATTTACCCTCTAGACCCTTCACTAGCTTCTCTGGATTTGCTCCAGAACCTCAATGTCTTTCTTATAGTGAGGGGCCCAGAAACGGACAAAGTACTTGAAGTGCAGCCTCACCAGTGCTGAGTGCAGGGAACAATAATTTCCTTAGTCCTGCTGGTCACACTATTGGTGATACAATTGACCTTCTTGGCCATCTGGGCACACTGCTGGCTCATGTTCATCTGGCTGTCAACCAACACCCCCAGGTCCTTTTCCACTGGTCCACTTTCCAGCCACTCTGCCCCCAGCCTGTTGCACTGCACAGGGTTGTTGTGGCTGAAGTGCAGGATCTAGATCTTGGCCTCTTTGAACTTCATGCTGTTGGCCTTGGCCCATTGATCCAGACTGTCCAGATACCTCTGCAGAGCCTTCCTACCTTCCAGCAGATCAACACTCCCACCCAACTTGGCATCATCCACAAACTTACTGAGGGTACACTTCAACCCCCTCATCCAGACATAAGTAAAGATAGGGTACACTTCAACCCCCTCATCCAGACATAAGTAAAGATATTAAACAGGACTGGTTCCGGTACTGAGCCCTGGGGAACATCACTAGTGACCAGCCACCAACTGGATGCAGCACCATTCACCATCTCTTTCAGGGCTTGGCCATCCAGCCAGTTTTAACCTAGCACAGAGGGCACCTGCCAAGCCATGGGTGCCAGCTTTTCCAGGAGAATGCCATGGAAGACAGTATCAAAGGCTTTGCTGAAGCCGCAGCCTTTCCCTCATCCACTAGGTGGGTCACCTAGTCATGAAAGGAGATCAGGTTGGTCAGGCATGATCTGCCTTTCCTGAACCCATGGTAACTGGGCCTGATCCCCTGTTTGTCTTGTATGTGCCATGTGACAATCTGTTCCACAACCTTTCTGGGCACTGAGGTCAGGCTGACAAGCCTGTAGTTCCCTGGATCCTCCTTCTGGCCTTTCTTGTGGGCATCACACTGGCTAACCTCCAGTAATCTGGAACCTCCCTGGTTAGCCAGGACTAATGATAAATGATGGAGAGCATCTTGGTGAGCTCTTCTGCCAACTCCCTCAGTACCCTTGGGGGAGTCCCATCTGGTCCCATAGACCTGTGTGTGTCCGAGTGGCGGAGCAGGTCACTAACTACTTCCTCCTGGATTGCAGGGGGTATATTCTGCTCCTGGTCCCTGTCTACCAGCTCAGGGGGCCGGTAGAGTATAACTGGTCTTACTGTTAAAGACTGAGGCAAAGAAGGCATTAAGTACCTCAGCCTTTTCCTCATCCTTGGTGACTATGCTCCCCCTGCATCCAATTAGGGAGATTCTCATTGGCCCTCCCTTTGTTGTTAATGTATTTATAAAAACACTTTTTATTATCTTTCACATCAGTAGCCAGATTGAATTTTAGCTGAGATTTCACCTTTCTAATTTTCTTTCTACATAACCTAACAACATTCATGTACTCTTCCTGAGTTGCCTGCCCCTTCTTCCAAAGTTGATAAACTTTCTTTTTTCCCCTGAGTTTCAGGGAAAGCTCCCTGTTCAGCCAGGCTGGTCTTCTTCTGCTGGCTTATCTTTCAGCACATAGTATGGCCTGCTCCTGCGCCTTTAAGACTCCCTTCTTGAAGTTTGTCCAGCCTTCTTGGACCCTTTCGTTAATTAAGGATTTTTTCAGAGGGGACTCTCTGAACCAGTATCCTGAATAGGCCAAAATCTGCCCTTTGGAAGTCCAAAGTAGAGTTTTTGTTGACCCCCTTCTTTACTCCACCAAGGATCGAAAACTCTGTCATTTCATGGTTGCTGTGCCCGAGACAGCCTCCAACCACCACATCTCCCACCCACCCTTCCTGTTTGTAAACAGCAAGCCTAGCGGGGCACCACCCCTGCTAAGCTCACTTACCAGCTGTGTCAGGAATTTATCTTCCACACGTTCCAGGAACCTCCTAGACTGTCTCCTCTGTGCTGTGTTGAGTTTCCAAGGGACATCCAGCAACTTAAAGTCTCCCACAAGAACAAGAGCTAGTGTTCATGAAACATCAGCTTATACAATACTTCCTTTCATCCTGGTTGGGTGGTCTATAACACTCTCACCAGGATGTCTGCCTTGTTAGCCTTCCCCCTGACTGTTACCCATAGGCACTCATAAGATATCATCACTATCCTTAAGCTCTATACAGTTGAAAGATTCCTTAATGTAGAGAGTCACCCCACCATCTCTCCTTCCTCGCCTTTCATGAAACTGTAGAATCATCAAAGTTGGAAAAGACCCTTAAGATCATCAAGTCCAACTGTTAACCCAGCACTAGTGCTGTAACCACTAAACCATATCAGCCAATGCCAGATCCAAACACCTCTTAAACACTTCTAGGGATGGTTACTCCACCACCTCCGTGGGTAACCTATTCCAAAGCCTGACCACCCTAATAGTGAAAAAATTTTAATATCTAATATGAATCTCCCCTGGCTCAGCTTAAGGCCATTCCTCTAGTCATCTCACTGCAGGCACAGTAGAAGAGACCGTCTCCCACCTCACTACAACTTCCTTTCAGGTCGTTGGAGAGAGTGATGAGGTCCCCCGTGAGCCTCCTCAAGACTAAACAAACCCAGATCCCTCAGACATTCCTCATAAGACATGTTCTCTAGTCCTTTCATGAGCCTTGTTGCCCTTTGCTGGACATGCTCCAGCACCTCAGTGTCCTTTCTTAAGCGAGTGGCCCAGAACTGAACTCAGTACTTGAGCTGCAGCCTCACCAATACCAAGTACAGGGGGATGATAACTTCCCTAGTCCTACTGGCTACGCTATTCTTGATACAGGCCAGGCTGCCTTTGGCCTTCTTGACCACCTGGTCACACTGCTGGCTCATATTGAGATGGCTGTCAGCCGGCATCCCCAAGTCCCTTTTCACTGAACAGCTCTCAGACACTTTTCCCCAAACTTGTAGCTCTGTATGGGGTTCCTGCAACCCAAGTGCAGGATCTGGCACTTAGCCTTATTGAATCTCATGCTGTTGTCCTTAGCCCATTGATCAAGTCTGTCCAGGTCTCTCTGGGGAACACAGCTAGTAACTGACCGCCAACTACATTTAGCTCCATTCACCACAATTCTTGGGGTCTGGCCATCCAACCAGTTTTGTACCCATTGAAAATTCTACCTTCTGCAGTGCTTGTAGCCACCCATTGCAGCACTCCAGTCTTGCGAGTCATCCCGCCATGTTTCTGTGATGTCAACTGCGGCATAGCTTTCCTGCTGCGCAGTGACCTCCATCTTCTCCTATTTGTTACCCACACTGTGTGCATTGGTGTAGATGCACTTCAGCTGGGCTACTGATTTCACCCCCAAATCTGGCATGCCTCCTCTAGGCTCATTTCTAGTGAGCCTGGTCTTATCCCCTTCTCCCTTCAAACTTAGTGCTCTGATGAAGTCTATGTGGAGCTGCGGGAGCTTGTTAGCTAACCTTCGTCCCTTGCACCATGTAGTAGCAGCACGGTTCTTTGGTTTCCTGGTAGGATTCTGATGAACACTTATCACTCCCACAGTATTGCTGCTTTTGTCATGTGTTCACTCTGCCAGTTAGGTTTATTGTGGAAATCATGCATTCTCATTTTAGCCAGCACATCTAATGATAACCTGGAAAGTTCTTCACAATAATAATTGCTTTTCTGGTGGGAATTTAAATCAGCCATTTTGTGCGTGGCTCATCAGGATACATGAATGGAACGTTTCCATGAGTAGTATAGTGAAGCACAGGATGCCTCAGAAGAATCAGTCTATACTTCTTTTCCCGTGGCAATTAGACATGTAGGTAATAGCTTTATTTTGCAGGCAACTTGAGGGTTTAAAAACAAAATAAGTGAAGGTCTAAAATCAGGCTCCTGTATCTGTATTTAGACACAGCGAGTGAAAAGTGTATAGTGTAAAGCTATAAACAAAAAATACTTTCTAGGAAAGGTAGTGAGCTTTGCTTACAGCTCAGCACTTTTGAAAATTGGATCATATATCCTCATCTCTGAATAAGGGTCCAAGAACTCAGCTTCGTCAGATGACATGGTTATAACCATATAGCATCAAGATCTAAAAAGTAAGGAATTATTAGAATAACAATCATTCTTATTGAATTGGTTTTGTGCTGCTAGCATGATCTAATTGTTAAGTCATCTCTGCACATGCTACAAGGTTTGGTGACAATTTACAGGAAATCAGAGATTGAAATACTGTATTCTTAACCCAGATTATTTTGCATAACCTTATTTTTTCTGTAGAAGTCCATGGCACAGTTTATGAAGTTGAAGGAATGGATCCTCATTTACCAAAAGCCAGGTCTGCTGCTTTTTAAAGGGTGCTATCTGACTGATGTGTGAGCAAGTACTTTAATGCCTGATCTCAAATGCATCACTGCTCTCTTATCCATGTCCATAAAATGATGTTTTCAAGGGTTCTTTTGAGAATTTTGTTTCTCCTCCTTTTTCCCCCCTCTTTTTCCTCTTCAAGCATTGACCTTCAGCTGTCACCTTCCGTTTCTGTGAAAGGATGGGCAGAACTTTTAGAACACTAGAACATGGTTCTAGTGAAAAGTGCTGGCAACCTCTCAAAGTCTTGTACACTTTGGCTACAACCTGAAATTTTCATGTGCTTCCCTGAATTTTGGGAGATTGGATATCTTGAAATAATTTTTTTCCTCTTAGTTTATTGGAAGATTTCCAGTATTTTCTGTAGGGGGGAGTGCCATAAATGCAGAGTTGGGTTTTTTTATTTTCTATATTTCCTGTACTCTTCTCTACTTCCAGAAACATAGATGTGTTGAATTTTTGATAGCCATTGAAAGAAAGTGAAGCAGTTTAGTAAACCTGGTATGAAATCCCGGATCGCCTTCCCCTGAGTACAGAGCTCTGATCATTAGCCTGAAGCCAGGCTCCTTCTTTCTTGTTTTACCTTCTAGCAGCTTTCAGTAGCAGTCCACTATCAGCAAGAAGGAAAACGAGAATATCTATGTGTCCAATACCCAGAAGCTTTGTGCTAAGGATGGCTTAGGATGCAGGAACTAAAGATTTGTCCCCCTCTTACTCTCTACTACATTTACCCCTGGCCTTTACCACAAAATGTGGAATTTAATTCTTATTCCTCTCTTCAAGAGGCATAATGGGCAGATACTTGCTTTGAGGCCCTGATGTGACTGCCCATGTAGACATATTCCCTTCCTGATCAGCTATCTTTAGATTTCTCCTTACTGTACATTTGATTATGTACAGATATGTATATTCACTCTTTATAATGAGTGTACATTAATGTAGGCTTTTAGACTTACCCACTGGAGGATATGAGCACCATCCGTCTTTTCTAACCTCTCAAGGACATATCTATCGCATTCTTTGACCTCCCAGGAAGCATAATCTTTTTTTACTCAGAAAAGTTGCCATGCAGAACTTGAGAAAACTGTTTGTCAAGGAAGTTTGGTGACATGGTGAGAACTGCCCTGGAACAATTGTTCTTGAGGAACAATTTCTCTCCTCTGGGTATCAGAGGAGAGAGTGCAGAGAGGAATCATGGACCCCAGAAACACTGGGTTTGATTTGTGCTTTGCTGTAGATCTGGTGATTTCAGGAAGTCTGTCAGACTCAGTGAGCATGTACTTTAGTTTTGTGTTTGTACAGTGAAGATGTGTTGTAGAAGCATTGAGGTTATCCTGTCCCTGCTACTGAGCACACAAACACCTATTTTTCTTGTGGAAATGCCAGACAAATATGTGGTGGCCTTGAGATAAGAGATGCAGCTGTGTTTTTCACTGAGGACAATTTGTGCCCTTTACCCTCCCCAGTTTTTCATGTATATATTTCTTATGTAAGGAAGCTTCCTGACCATCTCTGCTATACATATTCAAAGCTGTGAGGTACTTGGTTCAATGTTAGTGGAATACAGTAAAATTCAATTAGATTTCTATAAAATCACTGTTCAGAATTGTTGCTCTTCACTTTGGTAATAGTAACAGCAAAAATTATGAACTGTTTACACAGTGCAGTGAATCTGTTTTACCTTACTTCCTTTTTTCGGTTATGGATAACACATACAACCCATTGCTTACCTTCTTTAACAATTTTAATATTTAAAGAGCTCTATAAATCCTCAAAACTGGTATTGTAAAGCTGCAACCACTTTAAAGACTGCTTGGAGTTAAAATTCATGATGATATTGTAGTAGGGCCTGTGCCATATCCCAGGAATGGACTCCTGCTGTACCAGCCTACACTGTTGAGTTAGGTACAGTTTCTGGCTCAAAGAAATTGCAGCTGGTAGCCTGAGTAAGGGCACAGTAACAGAATATGTGAGTAGTGTTCACAAATTCTATGATGCCTAAAGTGTGTTTACTCTCTTAATTCTTTAGGAGGAATTTAAACAGGCAGGAATTTTTTCTGCTGAAAAGCAGAAGCAGCAAAAGGCTGAAGAAGAGAATGCTCAAATTAACAGAGAAGGAAATGGAGGAAATACACTGTAAGAAGCTAGAGGGTTGAGACTCTAGAATACATACAAAAAGGGAAAGTGGAGTTGAGTCCTGGTAGACCAGGGAAATAGTGGAAAATAGCAAAATAATCCAGAGGTGTCATTAGCTTGGAAGTGCTAATCAGTTCCTGGGCTGCTGAATCAGTTGTGCCTGCATCCATGGGTCCTAGCAGCCTGTTGGACTGGAAATGCAGTTCAGTCAGCTGCTTTGAGGTGACAAAGCTCCCCCCAAACCTGAGCAGGTTCAAGATCCTCCACAGAAGCAAACAGCTGACTCCAACACAGCTACAGATCTGGGGACTCATCACCATAATTTCTTTCTCCCAACCCAGTGCTGTATAGGAACTAGGGTTCTTGTGATATAGTGAAATACTCTCTATGTATTTCAAAATAACTTGCTGTCTAATGCAAGCTGGAAGAAATACATGTTCAGTGATTTTAGAAAATGAAATATTTGTTAATTCATTCTGCAGAACTGTAACTATAGATTTAGTAACAAAATGGCAGGGTTATTAGATAGTTACTTAAATTTACTTACAGTACTTTATACTTTGAAACGTACAGATAATTTCTTAGATCGCTGTGTTCACTTTGCCAAGATTTCTGCAATGCAAACAGGGAAACTGACAGGCAAGAATTTTTTACAGTTTATTATTCTTTCTCCTCTCAAGGTCAAACAGTCTTTCCTATGTATAGCTACTACAGTGGTTGGGGATTAATTCTGAGGACTTTGGAAACTATACCTCTGAAATGTGCCATGTTTTGCGAGGGACACCTAGCATCTGTTCCTGTCTCAGGGCTATTCTTGTCCTTTAGTTGTGGTAGTCTTTATTAAGGAGGAAGGGTAAGTTCAGTCCTTGTTTTTAAAGCCACAATGAATTTCACTTCTGAGATTCTGAGAAAGCAAAAGGTGGGGAAGGAACGTGAAAAAGCAAAGTAAAAATAGCCCAGATGAACTGGCCACCTTCCATCTTTCTTCTTTTGCAGCTCAGTGCATAGTTTGATATCTGCTAGTCCAACACCAATTAACTTTAAGAGGTCGGTCCACTCCTTTTGGGAGAGCTCTGACAACATATTAAAAGGAGAACAAGCTGCCTCCTTAGTCGAGAATCTTCCTGGAAAGGACCAGAAGTCTCTATGCCCTCTGAGCCTAAGGTTCAAGTCTTTCTCCAATCCTGATACAGTTGGGTGGAACTCTTAAAAAATGTATGAACTCCATAAATTTTTTTTCCTCCTTAGTCTGTCCAACCCTATCTGACAGATTTTGTGTGTCCTGGACAGATTTTCTCTGTCTTTGCATTTATGATTGAATTATATTACTTTTATATTATGATTGAATTATAGTAAAAGTAATGAAGCCAAGACTGAAGAAAGGAACATTCATATTAAAGGAAAAGATTGGTGGATTGTCAGGTTTCCTAGCTGAACAGTGTTGGCAGCACTCATTTCGGGTGTTTTCAATATATAGTAAGCTGAAGAGCATTACAATTCTGAAAGAGTGAATCCTCCAGCCTGAAAAGTCTCGCCTTATGTTCAGAAAGGTATCGGTCTCTGGTCTAAACAGCAGGGGAAGGTAACCATGATCTTGACAGCATCTGGATTTCTTTGATGCCGGGAACATGTTCATGTTCTCTTCTTTCACTTACTGGTAGCTGCCTCATTTAGCCATGGCACACTACTACAGAGATATGCATCAGTTCATAGACATCTCATGTACTCCCCTGCTTTTTGCCACTTGAATAGCATGCCTATATGTTGTCCCTTCATAGTTCCTAGATGATCTTGTGCAGGGTTAAGAGGACTCAATGATCCTTGTGGGTCCCTTCCAACTCAGCATATTCTGTGATTCTGTGATTCTAAGCATTACCGGAGTTCGCAAGATTGACAATGATTCCATTATTTGAGGGCATCACTGATATGGAACAGTCTTTGTAATTTTCTGTTGTTTGCAGGATGTCAGAAATGTTTCGTACTGTACATAAAATCTAGTGAAAATATTTGCTGCATGATTTCCTTACTTGCAATTCTTAGGACTAAAAATAGTTTCATAAATACTTTATTTTCTGTTTGATTTTCATGCACATACTTTGGGAAGAGAAATAAGAATGCCAGAAATATTGTACGAGCAGTAATTCTTGTCAGATGAGAAGTGCGAATGGATTGGGGAAAACCTCTGAGAGAGTGTAGTTTGATGAAACTTATTGTACAGTTAGAAGAGAATAAAACCAGTTCTTATAAGATTTGCCTCACCTTGAATTTCCTTAACACTCATACTGTATATTCCTGTATCACAGATTTTGGTGTTTTTTTATTTCATCCAAGCACATTCCTTCTTTGAACTTTGATCTTCCTCCTTTCATGTTTAACAGTTCTTTTTTGTTTTTCACAGACTGTTTTTGAGAGGAACTGTCAATCTGATGACTGTGCTGCTGATTTGAAACTTCAGGGTAAATTACTGCTGTCAAGGTGAGTAGGTGAACTTTTTTTCTTTCTGGCACACTAGTATACCATTCATCTTATGTTAAATGGCATTGAAATATCAAAAGACAAACACATATATTTGAAATCCAGATTAGAAGGATGGTGACAATGATACCACTTCTAGTGCAGAAGGGTCTTGAGATGTACACAGAATCTGAACTCCTGTGGTGGTGGGCTCTAGGCACATAGAGCACAGGACTCCTTCATCTTCCCAATCAAAATTGACAAAACTAGAGAAAAAAAATAGCATATCAAAGAGGGGCAGAGAAAGTAAAATTGCATGCTCAAATCAAATACCAGTGTGGACCACGTAATTTTTCAAAGAGAATAAAATACTCTTCATGACATGGTAAGAGTAAAACTGCCTGCAGAAAAGCAGTTTGTTAAAAAAAAAATGTCACATGGAAGGTTGAAAAAAACCCTCTGAACGTGGCAAATTATCTTCTTCAATCCATCATTTTCTGTTTCTCAAATTGTAGTTTTGCTAACTTGTCTGAAATACCACTCTGCTTTCAAATTCTTCTTGTCTGCAACTTGGGGACGAGTGTCTGATTTCACTTTCTTCTGGGATAATAAGCCTCATCAAATAGACCAGAGATGAAGTTTATGTTCTGTCCCTTGTGACGGATGATCTTAGGAAAATACCTATTGTTTTACCAGGATGTGTATTCAATTTTGGGATAAATCAGGCTAAACTGAACACATCACTTCTGTTTCCTTTTGTGGTTTTTTTTAGATGGAAATGCTGATGTGAGTTATTTAATTGTGTGCCAGAGGTTTTGCTATTTGATGGAGAAGCTCTCTGTGAAATGCTTTGCTTTCAGGTCAGGAGAGAGAAGGAAGACACTCCCCTGCTTTAGAAAGAAAAATTAAAAATAAACCCCAAACACAAGGAATAAGTAATAGTCAGGAGATACACATATGTTTTATATAAGTCTACAGCATGCTGTAATGGTACTTGGAGACAAAACTGAACTGTAGTCAAGTCTGAGAAGTTACAGGCTTCTCCAGACACGACCGAAGTCCACATGAATGTTTGAGCTGGATACATGTCTGTGTGGATTAGAGAAGCCAGTGAAGGATTTTGTCCTGTAGTTGAGGAACAAATAGCAAGGGACAGGTCTAAAATCTTGTCAGTGTATAGTAATCACAGCAGTAAGAGCTGTAGTTGTGATTGGAGCATTTGGCTGTTTATATTTAGAGCTGTTATTTATGTTATCTTGGCAATTTAAAAGCCACACCTGTCAAAAGAGCTTAGGATATTCAAATACAGTTTCTACGTTTGTATAGCAAAATGCTGAACAAATGCTCTCAAATTTTCTTTACTCAGTGACACTCTGAAGTCCTGTTTGAAATAAACAGGATGTTGTCAAATCCCTCTGCACAGTATGGGCTTTCTTTACCTAAAGAGCTCTGTAAGCTTCAATTATTAAGAAACATAACACAATGAATGTCTCTTATGAAAACAGATTTTTTTGTTGTGTTATTATTGCCTGTAAAATTACCAAGAAACGTGCTATGGATTCTGATTTTAAACAAGTGCCTGGTAATTTTTCCAACCCTGTGTGTTTCACGCTAAATAATCCTATCACCATTTTTCCACATTATTGCTGCTTATTCTAAGTCTATGCACAAAGCAAAATTATTATTTTTTTTTAGAAAGAACAAGAAAGGTGACTCATTTATTACTATCAACACTAAACATTAACTTCATTGTTAGCAAGGTTATGTCAATGCCTTTGTCTAAATAACCACGTCTGACTAAATTTGGTGGACTTATTATTAGAAAGAATGCAATTAATGATGCACAGATACACTGGATTGAAATAAACCAGATATTTATGGAAAGGCAGCAGTAAGTACTGTCTCTCAGATCTGCTGCAGCTCTTTGAAGGTGTCACTGGATCAGTGGATAGGATGGTTAAGTAATTAAGATCATCTACTGGGGTTTGCAAAAGACTTTTATTAAGATTTCTCATTAGGGGTTCACAAAGAAAGTAAGTTGCCCAGATCTGAGAGGAATGGTGCCCTGAGTATTACTACCTAACTAAAAGGTAATCAACAGAGAAAAGGTATAAATAGTCGATTTTGATGGTGGAGAGAACTCTACAAGTGCTAGTGATATTCAGCACATTCAAAAATTATATGGGAAATAATCTGCTAGAAAGTAATGATAAAGTTTGCTAATCATACTAAACCACTCATAGCAATGAAAATAACAAAGGGGGAGGTATGTTTTCATGAAGTGTGCAATTAATCTGTGGATTTTACTGTTTGGGGTACTGTAAGTTCTGAGAGTGAATGCTGGAAGCTGCAGAAATATATCAGCAAAATGCCATTCTGTGCTTGCTTTGCTCTTCCATATCCTCTTGCTTTTAGTCATAGTTGGATACAGGGCTCTCTGCTAGATGAACTGACTGTGCTTACACACTTCCCTTAAATTTGTAGCATGTTAGAGCCAAAAGCTGTTCAGGGAGCTGTATATGGCAAGGTATAGTTTTGCTCATGACTATATACGCTTTCAAATATGTGCTGGTTAGAGCATTTATGTATATAGAAAGTCAACTCAAATTACATTATCATCAAGAGAATTGTTTTCTGAGGTCATTCTTATGAGCTTAGGATCTCCACAAGCATTCACCTGGGATGTGTTTGAATCATTAAAATTACCAAGTTAAACGATCACATCCAGCTTTGAAGATATGAAACACACATACCAAATGACTAATAGGAAAACCAACCCATGCTGGCAAGAGTTAACTGGGTCTGCTCTAATTTTACTTTTCTTGGTATCTTGCTTCTCTTCTGAAAACTTATTCATATGCCCTTAAATTGGGAGCACTTTACTTTGATAAATAACAAATAAATAGCCTAGGATGTTAACGCTCATAGTGATGACCTCATAGATGGCCATTTATCCAAAGTGCTAAAACCAAACAAATCTGCATGTGTGAGTTAGAAAATTCACTGCTGGTCTGGCCAGATATGATTGGGTTTGCGTCATTATTTCATGGTGTTTGAGGAGCTGCTACATGTTTAAACGGCACTGCTGGGCAAACTGAAATCCTCCACTGTGAATTTGTAGAAGAGTGTAGGACAGAACTGCTTGGAAGCAGGTGATGATAAAAAAAATGTTAAAACCTTATAACTCTATCTGAAAGCTTTTGCAAAGACTTAGAAAGCTGGTAATGGGATGTATTCTTCTTTTGAATGCTTCTGTTGTAGTGAAAGTTGTCCTTGGAGACTTGGGCTCCAGTACATGCTTTACTGGAGTGAAGAAGACTTAGGATGCCTTTATTCTGGAAAGAAAAAGGTTTTATTTCAGTTAACAGATAAATCTCTTCAATGCTTGTGCACCTTCGTTATCATCCATTTGCATGTAAATGCATCCCAGCTTCCTGAAGGGATTGTTGGACAAAAGAGCCAAACTGTTCTTGCTTGTGGCAGATGCAAGAGAGGCAAGAGTCACAGACTGTGGCTTGACAGGTTCAGAGCAGAGATTTGGAAAAACCCTGTTGCATAGGCAGTTCATGCTGCAGAGGAATGAGACATGCAGAGATGGTGTGCTCTGCCATCCTGGATTTCAGGACTTGTCTGGGTAAGGTTCTTGCTGGCCTCATCTGTTGCTGCCAATAGTACTGTGTCAAGGTGGATGAGGATGGATTTTATGATCTCTAGAAATCCCTTCCAACACACTCTTCTGTAGTGTTCTGACTTGTCTTGAGGTAAATCCTCTCTGTAACCACAGCAAAATTACTTGAACAAAACCAGCTCTTTTCCAACATGGAAGCATCTGCCTAGGGATGGTTAAGGGTGTCTTCCAGTGCTGTGGCTGGAAACCTGCCTGTGGGACTCTCTGCCTCTTGCTGATGCCATCTCTGCTACCTGGCAAAGCAAACTGGGGATTTAACTTTCTATGGCAGACATTACGAGATGGCATGTAGAAACCTCTGCAGCGATGTGTTGCTACACATGGTCTTCCTAGTGGTTGGCCCGGACTTTCTCACAGGACTATGTGTTGTTAGCCTAAAACTACAGATGGTAATTTAAGAATAAAGAAAAAGGATCCATGGAATGTCCTGGGGACTTGATGAAGGCACTGTTAGGACAGACTGAAGGAGCAGAAGAGAGGTATTTCACCTTTCCAGTCATGACTGTTTTCAAATCCTTTTTTCTTGAAGAATAAGTATGTGAAGTTTTCACAGCACAGAGCAAGAGAGATGACTCTTGCCTTCCCTTCAACAATTCTCTAGTATTAAGTCTTGCAGCTGTCATTGGAGATGGCAAAATCTGGCCTTATTCATGCAGTAATACCCTGTGGGTAGTGGTCATGATGATTGCTAAAGGAAGAGACTTAACAGTGTCTTAGTGTAAAGAATATAATTATGTATAGCACACAGGTTTTTGTAATGACACAACATGAAACCATAAGAGAAATAGGAATAGAATATTTTGTAATAAGCTTTATTTTTATGACCATAGTTTAGGACAGCAGCAGGAAACCAAGTTTCCTTTCCAGCAATCCAGTACTGAAAAACAAAATGTTATGTTAGTTATTATTTTAAAACACTGTTTAATATTAAAAATATATCTATGACATATCATGTTTGACTTCAATGCCTCACTCTGTTTGCTTGGCATGGTGAATATCTTTTCTATCAGGTTTCTGTAGCAACTAGCACATTTTTATTGAGCCTCTCCGAAGATTCTTAGAAGCTGAACTGCATCTGTTTCCTCAAGATTTGCTGAGGGAAACTCTAAAGTAGGTGTTCTGTAGAAGTTTATACCTCCCTAGCCTTTAAAATTTCATATTTATTTCTTTGGTACTTTATATGGGAGAAAAGCACTCTGGTCTTTTAAGAAGAACCTGAGAGTGCTGAGGGCGATCTTGTCTGATGTACCAATGCAGTTTCAGCTCCTGACCTGATGCCTATCCATCTGACTGGCTCTCTGCAAAGGCAGTGGTAGTTATGGAGCCCTGTTTAGGCTGTAATGGGCTGTAACTGAAAAGTGTGGAGAAGACATTTGAGTAGCAGTGAGGGTGTTTAAAAAAAACAGACTTTTTTCCAGCCATAATAAACAAGCTAGCTAAAAAAGACCAGAGCAGAATGGGTGGTTGCTTCCATGTGAGATGCATCTAGGAAGGAAATCCTGCATAGCTAAGTAAATACACTGTCAGCCCTGTGTTGCAATGAACAGAGCAGCTTTATCGAAAACAAACAGTACAAGAAAAAAGATGATGTGACATGTCATGTAGCTGCTGTGTTCCAGCACAAGCTGTATGCGTGGTATGTAAATGAGATTGTAAGCACAGGACTGTGAGCCCCCTTGGATAAAAAAAGCTGTAATAAATAATGCTATTCCTGAGAAGGTTCGAAGAGGAAGTCTGTCTTCCACATGTTTACGTGGCATTAAGTTACCTTTTATCCGTCATTAGAACAGAATTGCTCATACATTGGAGTGCTTCTGACTGATCTTTGACTGTTAGGAATAAGCAGCTTGCTTTTATATGTTGATTTAGAGCATCCTCAATGTCCACCATTAATGACCAGGCTCAAATTTATATTCTTCCCCTACAGACTGGCTGGGGTTCCAGTGTACACTGCTGGAAACAGTTTATTTTGGAAATGTGAAATTGGAAGCAAAAGTCATAGAAAGGCAAAGGAGTGACAGGTGTATTTTGCAGAAATTTTCAAGTTTTTCCAAATTGTCGGTTTTATTAAGTTGGAGTCAATACTTTCAAAAGTTCTCATGTGAAATGGGATTTTTGAGAAATGTCCTTTTCCATTTGAAATGTCAAGCTTGTGGCTTGAGCTGTTTCTGCTTCCATTAGCCAGAGAATGGACAAAACTCTAGTCTGTCAAAAATTTCATTGAGCTTGAAATATTTCCATTTTAATGAAATAGTAATTTATGGGAAAAAAGTATTTTGAAGTATCATCAGGTCAGCTCTACAGAAGGTTGTTTTTGCCTTCTTTTCCATATAATTTTCTTCTGTGACTTACTAAAGGATTAACATCTTTTTCTGCCAACATTTTTTTTGTTTCTGTGATCCCTTTTGTCTTATGTATGGCTCTGTAATTGATAAGCGGTTAAATGTGATGTTCTGGGATGTAGTATTGAAGTAGGTAGCCCAAGTCTCTCTGAAAAGACAAGGGAGAGTGTGCATCATCCCCCTGTGATTCCCTCAGACTTTGAGCTTACAAGTCTGAAGTTTATAAGCATATTATTTGTATTAGTGAAGAGTGAATAATTTCACATAGGAACTAGACTAGCTATGCAACTGCAAAACTGCTTGTTTTGCAAGTGCTGTGTATAGATACAAGGATGAATATGCTCATGGACCTATTAAAATCTGTGGAAGGACTCCCTCTGGTTCACTGGGCACGTCACCAGATATTAGGCACCTGGATTTGAAAAATGAATCTCACCAGTTTCATGCTGCCTTGTCAAATTATTACAAAACCTGAGATGAAGGAATTCAGATATCGTAGATAAAAACGTGTTATGACAGCTTTGTCCAATTTGCTTTTCACCAGCACAAGATGTAACGACACATAACATAGGTTAGTGCTGTAATAGTGCAGAAAATCAGTTGTTCTGAAGGAAGGAGCAATAAAATAAAATTTTGATCAGAAAGTTCAAAACTTTTTGAGTGTATCTAATTAACATAGTAATGTTTTATAAAAAAACATTAGTAAAGGTTGTCACTGATCACAGACTTTTGCAAAGCCATGGAGAAAAGATGGTTTAAAGACTGTGGTTTAATGTAGGAAGCAAAATGTTTGATAAATTTGACTATGCTTACACCTCAGTACTTACCTTCCTTTGATCACACAGCAGGGGTTTGTTTCCAGAGAGGCCTCATGTTTCACAGTATGCCCATTGAGTTTTTATGCCCCTGAAATGTGTCTTAACAAAACAGTCATGATGATGAAACACAATATCCTTTCATGTGAAGCTAATTACATGCTCTGATACTATCTGTTTTTCCCTTCCTCTTCATTCATAGTAGATGAAGCATTTATTTTCACTTATTTTGTCTTTCATTAAACAAACACTTCTTTCAACACTATTTTTGACCTTCTGTTTACCCTAAGTAGCAAAGATGCACAGATGGAGCTCATATCTGCTTTACAAAAAACAACCAAAGAAAAATTAGCAAATGCTATGGTTAAACCAATGCTAAGCATTTCTAGTTCTAGAGAAGTGGTCTTGACAGTCAAAGCCCTGTGTGTATAAAGCTGTGTGTGCCAACACTGATATTCCCAACTCCTAGGGCTCTGCATACAGAGCCATGACTGAAGTGGTGCCCACTGGTCATACCCCAGTGCTGTCCTAGTTGGTGATCTTTTAAACTACAAAAGAAGTTCCAGGGAGAGAAGAATGATAAAAATTGTGAGAATGGATATGAGAAGATTGTTTGCTTTTTTCTCAAAAAGCCATACCAGGTTTCACACTGTAATTTGTTTCCTAAATTATAGCATAGTTTAATATTATTTAAAAGTAATTTGCTACACTGCAAAGGATGCAATGAAAAACTGCTTATTACCATTTCATGTATATTAGGATATTTGTAATTCTGTTTGGAATTTAGTCTTTTTGGCGAATCTGGGAAGCAGAATTCTGATTTCTCATTTATATTTACTTTTATTTATCTTTTACTTACAGATAGTTGTTAAAGTATTGAATGCTGAGTTTGTGAGGCACATGGAAAACTCTGTTGTAGCTCATCCAGGACTGGATTTGCAGTTTCCTGAACGGGCTGTTCAGCAGAGCCCGCAATTAATCAAGATGTAGTACAAGTTGCAGTGAGAGCATCATCTCAAGGACTGAGTGAATATTTTCCATTGTTGAGGGTAAATGGGGATGGAGAAAGTTTCTTAGTTTCTTGGTTAGTTGTGCTCAGAGCTTTGTAAATCTGTCATAAAATAAATAAATAAGTCTAGTTTGATAGCAGTGAACAGTCCTGTTCCTTTTGAACATATGGTGATAGAACCCATATGGATGGTAATAGAATCATCAAGTGGTGTGTGATAACAAACCAGAGTAGTCCACATCCTGTACAAGAAGACAGATTCTCAGTCTCTATTTTCAAATAGCAGGGCACTGATGATTATAGTCAGGGATACTGTACAAGCCAGTCTTGTCCCTTTTTAAATACTGGTTTTGTTTTGTAAGAATCACTTGACTACTGGAGTAGGATCACGTTATTTTAAACTAGACTCCTGAAGAGATGTTCTTTCATATAAATTGAATTCATTGCTGAGCTATTGTGTAACCTGGCCCTTCTTGTGAACATCTCAACATCAGTATTTTCTGGACCTAAGATAGTTGAAGTCACTATATGGTTTCTTGCTCTAGCAACTGAAGTATAAAATTAACAAAACAAAAGCTTAACCTCAGGAAGCACTGTCATATATCAGCTGCCTCCAGAGGTGGAAGTTCTTGATAATATACAGACCACAATAAGAAGCAGATGCAGTTTTGTTTTGTATTTGCAGAATACATCTTGCCTGATGTATATGTGCATGTGTATGCTTATATACATATGTATACACATCCTCTTTTGTGATGCAGCTATGTGAACTTTTTCTGTATTACATCCTGAAGTTGCAAAATCTGGTAAGCCTGAGGTTCTTCACAGACCTCTAGGTAATTCCTCTTGCTGGTTTTGTATGAGCTGTAGAGGAAATGTGCTGATATGGGTATACGTTGCTTGTCATGTTTGACATTTAGACATAGCTTACTCTTGGTATATAACACCTGCTACTGCAAAACAAATTGCCTTAAGTAACAAACCTGTACCGTTTCTAACATTTCATCTCAGCTTAACTGCCTTTTTTTGACCTCTGAAAGTGATTCCTGAAAGGGCATTGATCTTTTTCCCTCTCACCAACGCTTAGCTGAATATGCTTTTTAATTTGCATATTATACCATGGTAAATACATGGGTTTGCATGATGACTATATTATTTATCTAATTCCTGGAAACAGTATGTTATGAAGTGCTACTGATTCAGCATCAAATTTCCGGGCCAGATCTGTTGTCTACAATCACCTATTTTAACACAGCTTTTCAGATATTTTAACAAATAAGGAAAATATAGAGGGATTTTTTCTTTCACGTTAGGCTGATATATGCAACTTTCATCCAGAATTCATCTTTCATCTACAGTTTGTCTTTTACATTTCTTTCTGACACTAGTAACTAGTTTTTGTTTGCCTTCCAACCCTAGGATGCTGTCTTACACACACGTGGAGGTACAGTACCATTGATTCCAAGGATAGCTTGTGGTTATTAAAGATGTTAGTTTCTATATGTGCCTGCAAGGGTGAAAGATTAGATGAGAGCTTCTGTAGATGTTGTACCTCATCTTGCTTTCATGTTATCAGTTTCATAAGCCAGAGTAGCTCCATTCAAGCCAAAAGCTGCTCCCTGGAGTAAACATTGTGTGAAAACAGAGATGTTTTTTTCCCCATTGGTTCTTCGGTTCTGTTTATATAGTGTTGTGAACATCTGAGTGCTATTGAAATTACTGATAATAATAAAAGGCACCAGATCTCTGTAGGGTTATTAGGAGTGTATTTTTGTGTGGATGTTGTGCCCTGTTCTGTCCTTTTTACTTTACAGTTTGAAGATACAGGTGGCTGGAAGTCGTATCTGTTGTGTATTTAAGGGGGATTTATGTGAAGAAACCACATTTGGGGAAAAGAGGACAAATTCCAAAGAAGCTTTGACTATATGGTAACTACCTGTAGCTAGAAATCACTGTTGTTTCTCTACCATAACAAAGAGTGGTCTGTCATGTGTGTCTTCCCCCAGTCTCCATCCTCTCCAAACCCCTGCCCCTTGTTTACTACTCAAATGCATTCATTTTTAACGTTGAAGTGTTGAAAATATGGAAAAGATAAGGCTCTGTGCCATATTCCTGAGTTGTAATATATATATGGGAACTGAAGTGCTAGAGACAGTATCTCTGTGCCAGAAGGGTACTGGCACAAGCAATTCCATTGCCTTGGCCCTGGGCTCACCACAGTAAACACTTTTTCCATATGGGACATTTACTCCCTTCTTAAGGGGAAACATTAGCACATTGTTACTCAGTCTTCATGGAGAACAATTACTCCTAAATTACCATATTACTCCTAAACTGTGCTCTGCTGACACAGAACCTTGGTTGACCACTCCTCAAATTCTCATTTACATTTTTCCCATCACCTCATTTATATACTACTGAGGGAACACTGCAAAGTCTCTACTTGAGAAATAGATTAAAAAATAGAGGAAAAAGATCATTAATGAAATTATCTGATGGCCCCAGAGATAGTTTGCCACAGCTGGCTTAATGCACCTCAGGTAGGCTGTGGTCATCAGCTCCATGAGGTCTCTTTGTGCCTTTACTAGCGTAGACTTCAGTCTAAGAAGGGGAAGGCAGCAGCTAGTTAATGCAGAATAAGCTATTGTATCTTGAGCATTTGGCTCAGTACTTAGTCTAAATTGGCTGTGAACTTTGCAGAGAGAGTTGACCTTTAACACACAGGTGATGAGAAGAAATATAACCAAGCAATGTAAAATACTATAGTTTATACTACAGTATGTAAAATGCTATACTATAGTGGGGTTGTTTAAAAATTTTATTTGTTTTGTGTTTGGTTTTGGGGCTGCTGCCCTCAGTTTTGCACTGAAATATGAAATGAATTCCCAGATCAACTGAGGGTTTCAGCCTTTCATTGGCTCTTGAGGTTTAAGTATTTGCAAAACTCCTCCTAAAGTTCAGTTAACCCTGGAGCCTGTGATAAAAAGCCAACAGAAGAAAGGTATTCAGGGTTGATGTAAAGATTCTGTGAAGGTAAAATTAATATGTACTTTAGTAACTGCAAAGACCAATGCTGGTTGGTGAAGATAGAAATCTTTTTGGCTCTGTCATAGCACCAGTGTTTGTTGACTCACAGCTTTTACTGATTTACAAGCAAAAGGTGGGGTTCTTTAATTTCATCTGATGGAGGTGGAGGACAGATTGAACTTTAGTTGTTTTAAGCATTACCCATTTTAACTTAACACAGTTGTATCTTCCACTGTCCACTGAGCAGTAGTGGTGATTTATCCATATAGATGCTGATTTGTGGTAAGGAAAGAAAGGTTCCTAATATAAAAGGGAAAGTCAGTGACCCAGACTAACAGGGTAAGTGCAACCCTGTCACATTCCTTGCCCTATCTATGGTCTGCACAGGCTGAGAAAAAGTTCTGAATGCTTTCTCAATTTTTGAAAAAATTCACCCTGGTGCAGGAAATAGAGAAAAATGTCCCTGCATGTCATTTGGAATGCAGATTATACCTCTACTGACCCAGGTTAATAAAAACACCAGCATGTTGGAGGATGGAGAAATGAAAATTGCAGGTCTTTTCAGTTTGTCTTTCTCAGCTGGTCTTTCTTCTCTTGCTGACCATAGTGCAATGCTGTGGTTTGGACATTAACAAAGAGCATTAAAGCATGCAAAAACGATATTTGTTTTATCCTGAAATTTGTTTCCTTAATCACTTAAGAGGAAAAGATTAAATATTTCTATTTACATTTGATGTGTATTACCATTGTAGTGAAAAAATTTGGAGACTGAATTTCAGAAATGCTTGCTACCTGCAAGTCTAGGCCATGTGAATGAAAGCTGCAAGTACTTAGTTCTTCTGAATTTCAAACTTTTTTTCTTTCCATGCAAACACTGATAGCTTGATATCCCTCATGTGTCTGTATGTATTTGTGTACAAATGTGTTTGTCTATGTATAATGTATATATACATTTACAGTCTACTGAGTTCTTTTACTCTCTTCATTTTTTGTTTGTTATGAGAGGGTACTGTTCTGTGCAATTAACTGATTTTTTTTAATCTTTTCTCCCTTCTTGTCTTCCTTTACTTTTCTTTTTCCTTTTTGAGTTGTTTTTCTTTTTAGCCTCTCTTCCTGTATGTGCAAGGGTTATGAGGGTCATGTTGAGAATGTTGACAGCTTTGTAGTTCTCATACAGCAAAATATAAACAAAAAGTCATTGCTGGATTATGTTTCTTAAATTGTTTGACATACCTTGTTGAGATGAAGGGGTGGCTTTAGTTTGTTTTTTTGTTTCTGACAGGTGACAACAGTTCTTTAGTTGACATGTTTTGACTTGCCAGCTAGGGTGCTTAGTGTGTGGCAGGTGCTGGAGGAGTATTGCACCAGGTTGGCAGCTGAGCTGCTCCAGCAGCACAGCAAACTGTGTTCAGTCACGACATTACTCTCTCAAACAGCAAACAGGGCTTGAATCTCTTCTGTGAACACAGAGATTCCTAATCCTCTTCTCACTGCAAGTGAGCCTGATTCATTCAGATGTACACAGATTCAATGACTCAGAAAGCTTTAAATGGAACTTACAGCAAAGTCTCATATAGCCTTTAAGAGGGAGAACTGAACTCGCCTGCCAACCTAAAATCAATGAGATTTTTCACAGTTTATTCGTGTGTGAATTTTGTATAGGAGCAGCCACAGTGTGCTCTTAAAAGTGGGTTTTCTTTCAATGCTGAGGAAAATGTCATTTTGGTATGATAAACTTTTAACAGGGGAGTGATAGCTTTAGAAAGGGGCAACACAACCCACTGGTGTTTATTTTTGTATTACTTTTTGTGGGTTTAATTCTAAATAGGATTTTATTCTGAGCATTTTTAATTATTAAGTTCAAAGGAGAGTATTCTCGATTGTCTTCAATTTATGTTAAATCTCAAAGTTCTGAGAGGATTCTGTAGCATGCTGTTGCATTTAGTATCAACCCTACATAAGATAAATATCTTGTAATGTTCTTTTGCTTACTGAAGTGATACTTCCAGATTTTGCTAATGAGTATGATCGATGCTCATTAAGTTTGGAAGCGATTGCAAGAAGTGAGATTATAAAGTTCATGAGAAATAATTCACAGTATTAAATTGTTACTTTATTTCTTTGCTTCCAAATATGGACTTTTGATCATTAGAAAATCCCAGCAGATTGGTTAACATCTTCATAATTTTTCTGTCAACAGTAAATTTTCAGAACCAACAGAAATTAGTGTGAAAATGTTAAATGCTTCCAAGTACTCTCATATAGATGAGCTAATAATTTGGTATATAGGGAGCAACAACTCAAATTATTTGGACCTCTCAAACTAGTTTTACATTTGATCCTGCACTGCACACTTTCGCAAATCTTTATTTGCATTTGATAATTGACTATGAGAATAAACTATAATGTTTTGAAAGCAAAGTGTCCAATTATCAATAGGATTGGTCAATGTCTGCAAGTGTGAGAAAGCAGACATATTTCCTGGATACTTATATCTGCCTCATGAGAAAGTGTTATTGAACTGTAGGCCATAATTTTGGTGTTAATAAATGAAGATTATCATTAATGAAGTAAGTAAGGAAACAAATCTGCTACAAATGTTGTCTGCATTACATGGAAAAGTTACGCTCACAATCCACAGCCATCAGCTTTAAAGCCTGAGTCTAGACCATCTTCCTCTACATTTCTCATTCACCAGAACCCATGGCTGCTTTGGTAGGTACTCAAAAACCCACATTTAGAAACTTCTTGGCAAATGCAGGCAGGTGGAGCCTGGCAGGCTCTGCCTTTGGGCATCTGGTATGGCTATGGTTGGTAGAAGATGCTGAACGGTTTATAAGCACCACATTTCCAGAAACCCCACTTTTATGCAAATGCTCTGGCTGCAATACCCCGAACAAGGCTGGCAGAGGAGGGCTGACAGCAATGGAGGGACAAGGCTACCTTGAAACACAGCTCATGTCCTCCATACCAGCCGTCTTCAGAGAGTTGCTGATAAGCAGAGGAGCAGCATGTGCCAGTGTGTGTGTGTTGCCAGCACAGCCATTCCTTCATGAAAATTGAGTGAATGAAATGTGGTTCCTTCATACTTTTGGGATGGCTGTACCCTAGAAGAAATAATGGAGAGCATCTCCCTGCTGTGCAACTGGAGGTCTTTGCCCTTTTCTGACTAGCTACTCTATGTTTTCTCTGTGACACTGTCTCTCTTTCTTCAGAATGTATGAATGGTCTTAGACTGCAGTTATGATAACTGTAGCAAATTTTGTATTTGGCTATTTTTGCTAATTTTTACATAAATACCTGGTATATCATATCATATCATATCATCTTTTACTGTATTGTCACATCCAAGACCTGCAGTTCTGTGCATTGCTACTGTATTTTCTTGTGATTTATCTTCAGCCTTTATTCCTACTTGTTAGCTCATCTTCTGGGCGGCCTAGAAGGATTAAATAACAAATAATAAATGTGTGATGAATATTTATATTTGCCTCTATGTGTGCATGCCTGTCTTTGTTCATAATCTGTGATGCCATATTGCAATAATGCATTGATTCATGATGTATAGCAGTTACTTTAATTGAACCATCCCTTGGTATTCCCCTTGTAGAAGGTGACTCCACCATGTTAGGTCCAGCATAAACATCTGAAGAAAGATTAGTCACATTCAGTGAACATTTGTTGCAATTTCTACATATTCTTTTCATTTACACCAGTTTCTGGATTTTATTTGATCCTCATTTCCATTTTTTCTATCCATAGCATAACTCAAAGAAGATTTTTCACAGGGTTGCTAGAATGTTACAATAAGTATGAACCTTTGAGAGACAAACTTGTGTATTTGAATGCAAGCATAATATCTTGTTTGTTACATTTTCTCTGTTCAATTACTTTACAGTTTTCAACTAATTTGTTATCACTAAAAATAGGTAATGTGAAATAGTTCCACATGAGGATCACAGGGTTTTCTTACAGTTCCAAAAGAAAGTGTCAGAACCAGGAGTCAGGAGCTGTTCATTCCCAGTATGGCGTATGTGAAAGTTGACCGGAGTTAAACCAGTGTAACTGTTTCTGCCTACAGTGTTGATGACAGAACTGCCTACCTGGCCCTGGGAGCAGTGAGGAACATCTCGCTTAACATTTTCATCTCTAACATTGGGGATGATGCCTATGACACCAATGTTTTCTTCAATTTTTCTGGGGAGCTCTTCTTCATCAAGATGTGGCAAAAGGTAAGAAAGGCCAGTCTCACAGTGAACAGTTCTTTTAACTTTAAGCCAATTTAATTACAAGATGTACGTACAGGGGGTGGCCTGGTGCACACTGCTGAGTCATTTGGAGGTTGATTTTGGTTATGCTGGACTTGAATTTCTTTCAGGCTATTTAATGAGATTTTTTTCTTGTATGAGTTTGATGAGTGTAGATTACACCCTTTGTATTTCTGTAGAAGACACATTCCTGTTATTTGTGCACTAATGAAAGACAGTTTGTTTGAGGTATTAAGAGGTGGAGGGAGACTGGTTTGGAAACTGCTAAGGTGCAAAATGGCACTGAAATACAAAGGGTGCCTCTAGTTTGAGTGATACCACACTGCACTCAGCAGTCCTGGTCATCTCCTGAACTGGGCTCCTAGACTTACTCCTTGTTGAAACCAAGACACAAGGCTGTTCTTTGCTCATGTCCTGGTGCAAGTTTGGGTTGTGGCCAGGGCACACCACTAGATCAGGAGGTCAAGAGTGCTTTTAATTTCACCCACATGGAGTGATTTTGAGTTTTCATTTAGATTGAAATACTTGGATGTTTTCATTAGCAGAAGTTCATTGTAAGATAAAGGTGTTGTAATACAAGCTTTTTGCAAACTGCTGGCTGTGATAGCTGTCTGAGTAGGAATAATGTGAAAATAATTGTGCAAAATGGGAGCTGTACAATTGTGACAACATTCTGTCTGTTTGTTCCTGCTTTTCACAGTCATTTGTTTCTTTGCTGGAGCTTTGCTTAGCTGTGCAAGACACAATAATAGCAATATTTAAAACAGTAATACAACTATTGCGAACTATAGGATTTATTTGGTCCATTAAACCAATGAAATTTTGCCATTATTTGTCCTGTTTTATTGTAGGTGTAAATTATTATAAACGTCTTAAATTAACTCATTGTATAATAAAAAAACATATAATTTCTTATACATGTTAATTCTTTTAGTGTTCACTTTTGACTACACAGTTGCAAGCCTCAGAGAATTATCTTTTTATTATGAGCTTCGTTTTCAGACATTATGTGCTGCAAGTGTGCAATTTATCAGGAGGAAAAAGGCAGGGGATAAAACAAAAATGGCTTATGCCGATGCACAACTTCTCCTTAATGGAAGTTTTATATGAAGATTTTCAGGGTCTGGCCCAGCTCTTGCTGAAGTCGGTGGGAGAGTTTCCATTCCTTTGCACTGGAAAAAAAACAAAGCTTGATGCATGCTCTTTTAAAAGATTGCTGTAGTCATTTTTTTTTCTTTTGTGCTTACATTTTAAATATTTTACACACACTGATTAACTGGAACACAGTTCCAGTTGTGTGGATGAATACAGTCACGTAAGATGTACTTTTTGTAGAGTTTTAGAAGGCAGCTTATGCTATAGCAAAGCCTGTTTACAGTGAATCCTGACCTACCTGTTGGTGTACCACCCAAGGTGGTATTTCACCATGGCTGGGCACCAGCAGAGGTCCTGGCTTCTGTCCAGGTAAGGAAGAGAAAAGGAAATCCAAAGTCCTGAACTTATGACACTTCCTCAAGGGGTGTAGAAGGACTCCCTGAGCCACAGGCAGCAGTTGCCCATTCTATTTCAGTCCCTGCATGGCCCACCAGGCAAGCTGCTTCTCTCAGCACACTTTCAGGAGCTGCACAGAGCTGGGAGCCACTGCCATGGTTACAGTAGTGCCAAGTAATGGGAGAGGGCTTTGGAAAAGGGATTCAGCTGCCTCTGTTGCTGAGATCCAACCACCACAATCTAGACTGTTATCTTGATAAACTGCATTACTAGATGTCCTAGTTATAACAGCTGGGACCAGTTTATCACTGGATGGGTGTAACCCAAAACTGTGTATTCTATAGCCTTCTATGCCATTTCCCAGAAACTGGTATCAATAGACCATTTACACCATCTACCCAGAGCACGCCTGACTCCTCAGGCTATAAACTGGGTGTTAAGAGGTCTGCGAGATAGGAGGATGCTCCTGTCCTCACATTCATTGTGGAGCTCCCTGCCCTGAGGGAGGTACTGGGCATTCCTGCCTGAACCTGAGGATATATACATTCTTGGAGTCTTGGGAGTTTTTTAACCACTCATGGGATCTAGAGAAAGACTGCAGACCACCACTCTCAACCAGACTGTAGACCACCACTCTCAAGTGGACTGCAACCACCACTTTTCAACCAGACTGCAACCACCACTCTCGACCAGACTGCAATTACCACTCTTGACCAGACTGCAACAGCACTCTCACCAACAGGTTTCCCCTCTCCTTTTACTTTGGAATCAGGGGGCCCAACGAACACCACTCTGTTCATGCTCCAGGATGCTGGGTTATACATTTGGGTTTTGTGGGTTAAAACCAACTATTTGTCTGTATAATCGTATTTATTGTATTATTTTATTAAATTGTTATTCTGACTTATAATGTCTCCTTTGAGTTGGGTTCATTTCCCCTGCCGGTTTACCTTTAGATCAGCACACTAGAAGAAAGGTAAAAACCCTTCACAGAGGGTAGAGCCCAGTATACAGTGAGCTCGATACACTTGATCTTGGATGTGCTTAATCAAAGGTTATGCTGTCCCTATGGAAAGATCACCAGTGCCTTTCCTGTGTCCCAGTGTCTCTCTCCATTATCAAGTTTTGCGCTTAAATTCAGTGGACAGAGACTTGCCAATGTTTGAGGTGAGAAATCTGTGGGAGAGGGTTTGTGTCCTGTGTTCTTAGGATGAAGCTTAAAATTGTCCAACCTTTGACATCTTCTACAAAAGACTTAAATAAGAATTTATTTGGACAGCTTTCAGTGGCTTTCGTTACAACAAGAAATGGGGGTTTGTTTTTGTTGTAACTTAAAGCTTAAAGTTTATTGAATTTCTGGTATGAAGGGTCACTTCCCTTTTCAGAAGTTTCTTTTGGTCACTTTTAAAACAGGCATCTGTCAGAAGATAAATGACACCCTGAGAGAATAGAATTTTAAACAAATATATATATTTTCTTAGTATATATAAACACATATATTATATATGCATGTGTATATATGTATGTATTTGCATTGCTTAGTCTTGTGAGATGTTATAGTCATAGTACTCTGTGGCTGGAAATAGTGCCAATTGCTCTCTCACCTGGTTGTTTAGATTTCTCCTATGAACCTGATAAGATAAAAACAAAACCCTCTTTAATTAATCTTATTAAGCACAAGACATGGTCCTGTAGGCATACTTAAGTTGTAGCCTCTCTGAAGTCAACCACAGTTTTGCTATAGAAGGACTTAAAAAAAACAGCTGCACAGTCAAAAATATGAGTAAAGATGTGAAGAGTGTTCAGCTGAAAATCCGAGGAGGGGCCAGTACTTCTTAAGAAACCACAAGCTTTCCTTTCCCTGGGTTTAACATTAGTCTGTGTTCCTTTTAGCATAAGCAGGTGCATTAAACCCTGTCTGAAGAAGGCCCTAAATCTGGTTGAGGTTTCTTTTTTTTTGTGAGAGAGCTTCCTGTGGCATTTCATCAAAACCAGAGATATTGAGCACAGCAGGGAGGAAGAGTGAGAAGCATTTCAGCTGGCTTCATTGGAGGCTCTGAGGGCAAGCAGGGGACCTTCTCTTCATTGCAAGCCCCCACCCAGTCAGGCTGCAGGGGATGCCGAGCCCGGCGCATTCCCAGCCAGCAGCGCTTTTGCAGCCTGTGTTTGGGAGGAGGCCAGAAAACTTGCACTTGACTTTTGACCATAACAATCTGCAGATACAGTCCTTTCCACTGAGCAAGGGAAAAGGAGGAGTGAACTAAAAAGCTGCTCTATAAAGTAGTGTGGCACCTCTTAAAGCCTTACAGTGAATTGCTAAGCTTTCCTTTTAAAAACAGGATATATATATATATGTTAAATAAGCCTGTTTCAATATCCCAGTGCAGTAGGTAATGGATGATGCCTCTGCATTTCAGCATCATTCCTAGGTTACCAGGTATTTATGATGTCATAAATATCTTAATGCACACTGTGTTTGAGTTTCTGAAAAACCAAAACCCCCAAACCTGTGTGTGTTTGCAAAAGGCATTTCCTGGGGTTTCAGATTTGGCTTTGGTTGTTGGGGATTGTATGTTGAGCTAAGGTTTTTTAATTCCAGGAAAACGCCTAGTGACAAACTCATTATTATTGTTGTTACTTAATGTTATTATTTACACTTGAAAATAACTACCAGTGAAGGACAGAAGAGCAGGAGGGCAGGATAAGGCTGGATTTTGTTGATTGTATTTTCTCATCCAGTTTGGTTTTAATTGTGAGTTTGGGGTTTTTTTCAATTATTTGTGAGGTTTTAAATTTACTTTTTCATCAAACTATGTGTAGTTGATGACACTTTAATTTATTTTCTTAATTCGTTATGAATTTAAGCATTTCTTAATATATATTATCTTATAACACTAAGATCAAATAGCTGTGTTGCAGTTGAATAACCAATATTCATTATAATTGAAGCCTTATACACAAAAGGTTGTCTTACAGTATATGTGGGCATATATTATCCGAAAGATAAGTGCCACTTATCTTTTGTTTCTGCTTTTAATTTTTGGTGTTTTGAAGATATGTTTTTGTTATAGAATAAAAATGCATTAAACTATATTGGGTTTGTTTAGCAAGGTTCTGGTAGTAGGTGGGGCTGTAGGAGTGGCTTCTATGAGAAGCTGCTAGAAAGCTTCCCCCATTTTCTCATAGAGCAAATGCCAGCTGGCTCCAAGACAGACCCACCGCTGGCCAAGGCTGAACCAGTCAGAGGTGGTAGTAACACCTCTGTATTAATGTATTTAAGAAAGAAAAAAAGTTATTGTGCAAATGTAGTTGTGGCCAGAGAAGAGAGGTGTGAGAATATGTGAGGGAAACAACTATGCAGACACCAAGGTCAGCAAAGAAGGAAGGGGAGGAGGTGATCCAGGCAGCAGAGCTGAGATTCCCCTGCAGCCCATGATGAACATGGTGAAGGAGGTTGTCCTCCTGCAGCCTGTAGAGGTCCAGGGGGGTGCAGAGATCCACCTCTAGCCCGTAGAGGAGCCCCACGTCAGAGCAGATGGATGCCCAAAAGAAGTCTGTGAACTCATGGGAAGCCCATGCTGGGGCAGGCTCCTGGCAGGGACCTGCAGACTTATGGAGAAAGGAGCCCATGCTAGAGCACATTTGCTGGTAGGACTTGTGACCCTGTTGGGGACCTACACTGGAGCAGCCTGTTCTTGAAGGAAGGGACTCCCATGGAAGGGATCTACACTGGAGCAGTTCATGAAAAACTGTAGCCTGTGAGAAGGAGTCACATTGGAGAAGTTCATGAAGAACTGTCTCCTCTCGGAGGGATCCCATGCTGGAGCAGAGGAAGGACTCCTCTACCTGAGGAGGATGGAACAGCAGAAACAACATGATGAACCCCCATTTTCTGTCTTCCTGTGCCTCTCCAGGAGAAAGTGGTAGAGCCCAGGAAGGAGGAAGGGGTGGGGAAAAGGTTTTGTTAAAATTTGTTTCACTTCTCGTTATCCTGCTCTGATTTTGACTGATAATAAATTCAGTTAATTTCCCCAAGTTGAGTCTGTTTTTCCTGTGATGGTAATTGATGAGTGATCTCTCCTTGTCCTTATCTCATGGACCTTACATTATATTTTCTCTACCCTGTCTAGTTGAGGAGGGGAGTGATAGAGCGGCTTTGGTGGGCACCTGTCATTCAACCAGGGTGAAACCACCATAGTAATTATCGTAATAATTAAAAAACAATCTCTCTGTTAATATGCATTCAACCACGATTTAGTAGTGTGAGATATGTGTGTGTGTGAGCACATGTATACATATATGTGCAGTGAGATGAAGGAGTTCATCTAGCCAGCTTGCTTCCCAGTTATTTTGTTCCTGTTTACTTGTCCTGTTGTTGAATGCAAAAGACTGTTGCCCACATCATGCCAGGAAATGATATCTTATGCCTTTGGAAGGGAGAGCTTTATGTATCTTGGAATAAATGAAAAACGTTATTTCAAATGATGACAACAAAATAAGTTTTTTTCCAAGATGGCTGCCTAGGACAGTAGCTTGGGAAGGTGTCTAGTAAATCAGCTGTGTGGATTAGGAGTGGCGGTGAAATTTTTCTGCTCTCCTGCTGTCTGTTTTAGGAAGCGAACAAACTTAAGGGGTGCTTCACACCATATCTGGTTTTGCAACTCATGACACTGGTCCTTGAAAATAAGAATATGAAATTATTTGTGTGATTAGCGTTTGTGTTAAAACTGATGCCATCTTTTCCAATATTGAGATGGAAAACTTATACAGAAGTAAATTGTATCTGTAAAAATAAATACCTGATGTAAAGAGACTGTGTTGGGTCATTTTCAGCGTGTGTATGTTACTTGAGAGACCCCTGGTGGCCTAGTGGTTAGCGTGCAGAACTTTCACTGCTGCGACCACGGGTTCAATTCCCCGGTCTCCTGGCCTGATGGAGGTCGTTAGCCCTGTGTGGCCATCCATCTATGAGAAGGACACTCTAAACAAACCTACGTCCTGAGGACCTCACTGCCATTGTCCAAGCTTGCTTGGCCCCGGCAGATGAACCTTAGGATTAAAGGGTGGGCTCAGTTCAGCGCAGGCCGTGTCTCACCTAAAAAAATCCATTGCGCAGGCTGGAAAGGTAAAAAGACCTTTCCCCAAATCTTCGTTCGCGAAGATGGGCCATTATTATTATTATGTTACTTGAGAAAGTTGAATTATTGGTGTTTCCAGTTGTGTTGGCTCTGATTCAAGACTTTTAAGTCTTAGCTTTGTTATTACTGCCTTTAATTTTTGTCCTTTTTTGTTTGTTTTTTTTTTGTGAGGCTGCAGCAATGAAGCTATCCATATGTATTTGTAGGGCAAGGAGTATAGCAACAGGAGCAACATATATTTTGGAAATATCTGCAAGGTCGGATATCTGCAAAGGTACCTGATGTAGCTTACCAGCTCTGATACAATCATGAAAGTTTTAAGCAAGGAATTATTTGTCTTTCTATTCCAAGCAATAATTGCATTTCTCCACTATAGAAAGTACTTAAAATCATAGAATCGTTAAAGTTGGAAAAGACCTTCAAGATCATTGAGTCCAACCTTTGACTGAACACTACCATGTCAACTAAATGGTAGCACTAACTACCACATCCAGTAGTTTCTTGAACACTTCAGGGATGATGACTCCACCACTTCCCTGGGCAGCCCATCCAATGCTTATCCACCCTTTCAGTGAAGAGATTCTTCCTGATGTCCAACCTGAACCTCCCCTGGCACAACTTGAGGCTATTTCTTCTTGTCCTGTCAGTAGTTGCCTTGGAGAAGAAGCTGACCCTCACCTTGCTACAACCTGCTTTCAGATAGTTGTAGAGAGCAATAAGGTCTCTCCTGAGCCTCCTTTTCTCCAGACTAAACAATCCCAGCTCTCTCAACTGCACCTTATATGACTTATTCTCTAGACCCTTCACCAGCTTCGCTACCCTTCTCTAGACATGCTCCAGTACCTCAAAGGCACTTGTGTCTTAATAGGAGTTATGAGCCTGATTCTTTAGTGAGGATTATAAAGGACAGGTGAAAAACGAATCATTGGAATGGCTTTTGTTTGGTTTTATAAAACATGAATTCATACAGGCTTAGAAAGCTAGTAATTTCTTCATGATAAAAGACATTAATTATATTAAGCTATTCAGTCAATAACTTGAGTTTGTAAAACTTTCTTATATTCCAAGCTTGATGCTTCACTACTTTATATTTTTAATAGTTTTTTAATTGTGGAGTGTCAGTAACTGCTCCATCCTACAAGCAGGCAGCACTTTTGTTCTCACTTTTCTTGGTTCTCTAAAGAAGAGAAGTGACACAGCAAACAAGAAGGGCCACTTTCAAGAGAGAAATTATAATAATACAGTCTTAAATGAAGTTGTCTTGTTAGAAGTATCTCGTCATTGCTTAGCATCTTTTAAAGGAAGGAAGGATGAAAGAGGAAGTCAGTTTGCAAGAGGGAGAAACCAGAGAGGGATTCAAGTGCAAGGTGAGTTTTGCTTAAATACTGCAAGGGACAGAGGATTTCATCTGAATTCTTCCCATGAAAAGAATGCTCCTCCTTTTTTGGTAGAGAATGAATGAACTGGCTTTGGAGCTGGTACTGACCTTCTTCCAACATTTCCTCTATCGTTCTTCCATGGAAGCAGACAATTCCCATCCCAAAGCCACTCCCAGCCCAAGACAAGTGTTAAAAACAAGGAGGAGTGCTGGCAGAAAGTGATTGAGAAAAGCTCTCCAGCCCTTATGTGCTCCTCCAAAGCCTCAGACAGCAAAATGCCCAGAAAACGGCATGACAAGTGTCTTCCTTGAGAGGTTTCCAGTGCCTACAGTCAAGATAGGTGCTGGCCTCCTTGCAGCTTTTCAGTGCAGATAATTCCTCTCCTGTGGGATCTAGAAAACATTAGAGGCTCGTAGGGATGGGAGGAAAAAGGTGGAGTGAGCTTTCTGACCCTGGGAAGACATTTGGTTTGGGTTATGTTCAGAGGCTAGAGAGGCCTCCAGGAGCCTGCATTTATCCTGACAGGACCAGCAGCCCCCTCCACTCGGAAAAGAGGCATGAGTGTCAAGCCTGAGCTAATGAAACTTCACTGGGGCGTGAAGGTATCTGCAGAGCCCCAGCATGAGTTCCCAGACTGTTGCGTGGAGGTCTTTATATGATAAAGAATGAGTACGCTCTCTGATGTGGTGGAATCAAAGAGGCTTTATTTGAATCTCGCGCTCCCTTTTATTCCCTAAAACTGTGTGACCTTAGAACCAATGGGGTTGTCTGTCCCAGCGCATGTCCCTTCAGGCTCCCTGCCTCCGGTGCGTCCCTCTGCACCCCTGGGACACGCCTGCACCCCTGGGACACGCCTCCTACACCAGACTGATGGTGTCAGCTGAGATGTTACCTCTCAGGTGATAATTGCTGCTGTGGGGGTGGGTTGGCCTCAGAAATGCAAACTTGTCATTAAGAGACAGATTCCAGAAAATACAGATTTGCTCTGATGAGAATTATTTTCCTCTATGACTGCTTTTGTCCCACTGTCTGTGGAAGGAATATATAAGGCTCTGTATTCCAAATTTTTATGAGACATATTACAAACATCACAGGGAAAGTCTGCTGTCTCCAGCCATTACTCACCTGGACAACTCCACTGGAGACACTGGTCATCCACAACTGTAAAATAGGCAACTGTTCTGTACTTGGGGGATGCTATCAGTTTGTCCCAAATTAAAAGCCCTATGCGACTTAGTCATATGGCCCACTGTGTCCACATTTAAATGGCATTCCTTATGTTATTAATAACACCCAGGTTGTGCACCAGTGGATGGGTGTTGTTGTGTGGGTAGTTGGTAGTCTGGCCTTTAAGCTCCCGTTCTGCTGGCAGAGTATGTGTAGCTGTACATTAACACATATGGAAAAGGGTCATAGAGTCAGGCCTAGCCAAACAGCATGGTTGAAATGTGGCCAACCTTACAATCAGCGAGGGTCAGCTGACCTAACAGCTCAGTGGGGACAGTGTATCTTGGTGATGTTCCCTGGATAATTTCCTATATGTTGAAAAAAATTATTTCAGCTGTTGTCAGCAAGCAGGGAAAAGAAAGATTTAGCTGGTGTAGTACAGTGAAAGTTGATAAAGTCTAATTGGTCTGTTAAAATGGGAACTAATGTATCAGCAAAGGAGGTGGAACTTCTCAGGGTGGCACCAGATCTCCCTTATTCCTTATGGTTTCACCCCCTTCCCTGCAGGTCCCTTAAAAGATGAAAGAAGCTTTGTTGATTGGTTCTGAAACTTGTTTTGGGGTTTAATCACTGAGCTGAGTGAACAATTTCTGTTACCTCTTCAGCTTCTGAGGTGCTGTGCTCTAGAAATTTGCTGCACTAGCTTTTCGTCAGTTGAGATAAATGTTTATGAGAGAGTGTGTTGGGAATATCCAGTAAACAGAAAAGTTTTTGTCTTTCCTTTTTTGCTCAAAGATTTGCCATGTTGACTGGGATCAGTGAGCTCATGATCTGTAAATAACTTCCATTGAGGAAGGAGAAGGAAGAGGCAAGAGGCTTTAATTAATTATATAGGAAGAGTTGTTTTCACAAAATAAGGAGCAAATCCAAGATGTTTGAAGCCTGACTTGTTGGGTTTGGGGTGGGGTGTGCCTACAGCATTTACTAATGAGGTCATGGAATAGGACAGGAAATTTCTTCCTAAAGAAAACTTTTTTTCCTCTCTTATTCTTTTTATGAAACAACTGTTGAGGTTCCCCAATGCGCTTTCAAATTTATTTTCTGGTAATGAATCAAAGGATCGATTCATTAGCAGAATACAGAATGCCCCACTACCCCACATCTTCATATGCACATTGGGCTGTGTGCACATCAGCATACTCAGGTATGTAGTTTTGCTCTCTCATTAAGCACTGGGATGACAAGGGTCTTGGTGAAACAGCAATTTGTAGAATTTATGAAGTGTAGTATTCATATTTGCTGATTTGGTTTGCTAGGGGAATATCTATGTGCTGGAAAGTAAAGGAAAACTTTCAGTCTGTGGCACTGTATAATTTGATTGGATATCCAATATTCTTCAATCATTGCATTCAAGACGTTAGATAGATGCTAGCTTCATGACAATGTCTAGCTGAGCAAGTCTGTATTGAGTCTGTAACTCCCTCTCTGTAAAATCTAGGAATAGGAGGTAATGAATAACAATAATTTTCACATTATAGTTGCTATTGATGCTGATTTATCATTGACTTGGCCTTCACATTATTCACATTGTTACTTCACATTCCACCTGTGTTTGGAAATTATTAACAACAGAGGAAATATGTGAAGTTCAAGATCCAGAACTGTTACGTTAAAAAGTAAAGCCATTTTAATTTCTTTCCATCATGAACATCTTTTCCCTCCTTATGAGTGATTCCATGACATACTTTGCTTTGGCTAGTGGAGAACTGTACACAGAGGAGTTTCTGAACACAAGGTGTTTGCTTGAAGTTACCAAGTAATCTATGTTTCTAAAAAATGGAATAAAACTCATGGGATTTTCACTCTGAGAGCAGAAACTCCCTGAAATGCACATGAGAATTTTTCCTGGACCCATTGTTGCTTTTAAAGCTATGGCCACCTGTGCCGACCACTGCAGTCCATCTTCAAAGCTACTATCAGTAACAGGATTATTTTTTTTCCCGGTTTGGAATGCACACTCATAGCTCATGAGAGGCCTTGTGGCCCTCCCAGGTGGCCTGGTGCCTCCACCGTGTGTCACAGCCACTGCCTGGGAAGCTGGCTTCAGAGAAGCAGTGCGTCCCAACACTGTGCACAGTTCTCCCTGTCTGATCCCTGGTTGTGCAGTGTTGAGAAAGTTGGGCACTTACAGCAGTGGGAGTTTGAAAGCTCTGTGCATTTGGAACTCCTGAAACAGATGAGCAAAAGAAGGAACACCAAGCCCCAAAACTGCAGGCTCATTTTGTGAGACACTGAGATATCCAAATGTGAGTTGATTATGCCTTTGACTGTGGGCTGACGGACTTGGGGAAGGTGTGTGCCTGGCAAGGTCTTGCCCAGAAACATGGAGGAAATACTGTCTACTCAGCTACCAGAGAGTACTGAGACGAAGGAGACATCAGACTGCTACTTATCCGAAGAAAAACGAGGCCCAAAAGGCTTTTGAGGATGATAATCAGAGCAACTTTTAAGAGATATCTGAAGTAGATCGGACCCATCATTTCAGTCATTTCAGATGATTTTTACTTAAATTATTGTACAGTGCTGGTCAGTTTCCAGTCAGTAATGCCACTAATCCTCTTTGTGTTGTTGCAGTTTTAAAATAACCAACAAAGCACCATTTTGGAGGAAAGTGTGGTATTCGTGGAATTTTGTGTTAGAAGAACCAAACTGTATGCACACGAGGCCTCCAAGATTAAACTACTTTGAACTGTACTTGCTCTCAGCCATAGGGAAACTCAGTCTGAGCCAGACTTTTTATTTGAAAAAAATCCCTAACCTTATATGAGTTCAGGCATCCCTAATTGCACTGCATATGTGACCCACATTCTTTGGTGACCTCAGTTGCTGTGGAAAGAAAGTATATTAGTACATTGAGGAGGTAGCTGTTAAATTAATTGGTGCATCTTCATATCCTTGAAGCCTCAGTAAAGGCCTTTAGAGAATTGTGAGATAGGGAGAGATAAGGGTAGGAGCAAAATAAAAATTCTGCTCTCCAAACCCTAGGGAAACCCACAAGTTGTTGATAGCACAACTGAAGGGTTTAGACCAAGATTATGGAGAGTGATTGGAAGAAGCCATTTCAAACATCATCAGAGAGGTGAGAATTTATTTTAGGTTCCTGATATTAGAGGTATTTATGTTACCCAGCTTTGCTAGCTAAGTGTATAGGAAGCAGATTACCAGCTGTGAACAGACTATCTCCCAAAAGTAAGAAGCTCTTAAATTGCAGGTCCATTCTATATAATTGGTCTGTTGTGTGGAACAAAACATCCAGATGTTCATCTAGACTGTAATTTGGGAAAGTGTCCCTCCTCATGAAAAGTGCAAGTTGGAATTACTGAGGTATAAGTATGTGTTTTAAGTCAGGATCCATGATGATAATAAAATACCGTACAAATTTAGCAAATTTTCCCAGTACCCAATGTAAGTCTCTACCTTTGGAACAGGCCAGAAAATTTCCAAATAACTAATGGGGAGAGTTAGTTATAAAGTCTGTATACTGGAGAGGATATAGTAGGTAAATGCGTAATACCTATCTTTTGAGGCTTAGTGTAGCATGAAGTGGACTGTGCAAGTAGCCCTCTTTTGTGATATTTTCTTTGCATATTTGTTTTAGGACTTCTGGATGAGGATACTGTTCCTGATTCTCTCTGATGTCAACTGCAATGGTTCAGATATCATAGAACAAGAAAACTAGTAACAACACAAAAAGAAATAATAAGAGTGTGTGCTCTTAGAAGAAATGCAGGGTTCCCCAGTATTCACTCTTGTTGTTCTGCTTTTGTATTCTTTGGAAAACATACAGTACCAGAAAAAAATCCTAACAAGTTAAGCAAATTCTCAACATCTTCAAAACAAGAGTTTTCTGCCAACATATTATCAAGGCTTCCAGGACATTTTCTCGTCAGTTCCAAAATACATGCGCTAGTAGCCAAGATTTGCAAGGGAGATTCTTTTTCAATCTAAACAACAACAACAACAAAAAAGTTTAATTTGAGTTTAGAGAAGAGAAATATGAATTTCTGGCAAATATATTTTGTAACAAACCTTCCAACTAACCTTCTGAAAAATATGCAGATTATTTTAACAATTCCTCAATGAAGTTTCAGTGTCTTTCACTGGTGGTTTTAATGAAAAGTTCATTAAAAAATAATGCGTAATCAGAGGAGTATTTAAAAGTATGAAGTGAACTCTGTCACAGATAATCAACGGTATTCAGAGCAGTACAGAAGTTACCCTAAGTTCAGAAACTAATACAACTTTCTGGGCTGCTCTAACCATTGGCATTTGAATTATTGACAATATTCATAGTCGATGTTTAGCATGAGGAGAGGATCATCCCTCTACTTTATCTATGCCACCATTGCCTCACTAAGAAGGTTGGTATCCTTACCAACATGATTCATCTTGTGGACCAGAGCAAGAGATCAGGGCAGTGAATGTCACCAGGACATTAACTTTCTCTCTTGCATCTGTGTGTGACATGGCTTGGTCACTGTCTCCTGACACAGTTCTCTTTTTATGGTACGGGTATCTGGAAAAACTACCTTGGGAAACTTGTATTCTGGATTATTTGAAAGCTGTCTTTTAATGAACAGAGGGCAGAACTGATGGTCTGAGTTATCCAAGTATTTGGGCTCATCCCCTGACTCTAATGTGTTTAGTCATGTGGTATTTTCTCATACATATATATATATATATATCCATCAGAGCAAGGTTCTGACAGTTGTCTTCTTCCCCGTACTGGTCTGACTGAGGTGGAGTAAGGCAGTGCTACACAGTGCTATAGTGGGAAATGTTTAGTATTCTACAATACGTCATCACAATGGTATTTCTTAGTAATCCTTTTTCTCCCCAAATCTATCATCTCGTGTTCTTTTTTATTTTCTTACAGGAGGAGCTGGGCATTGCCTGTGAGTTGCTGGAATCAGATTTCCTCAAGTGCAGTGTGGGATTTCCTTTCATGAGATCAAATTCTAGGGTAATGTTGTGATATTTGCAATTTGCAGAGTAATAGTTCATTCACCTCTGTCTCCGAGGAGTGGCTGGAAATAAACTGCTCTATTAAATATCTGTGACTGATACTTTCTCTAGCTTTCTAACCCAGATATCCAAGCCTTTCACAGTTACAGACTGTAACTGTCCTCTTTCCCAACATACAGAGCCAATGACAGTGCCTGTGTACTGCAATAAAATGCTTTTGAAAAATGATGCAAGAGTTGCAACTGTGAAAAACGCATATTTCTTCTGTAGAAAATTAGAAAAGGACCCTCTGTCTTATTTATGTTGCCTTACTCTGTTTTTATTTTTGTCTTCTTTCACATTAAAGTGGAACTGAATTTATACAAATTACAATGAAAATGTACTAATGGCTTTTTCATATTATGATCTCCTGGTAAATTTTTTAAAGAGGATTTTGTTCAGTAATAGAAGATACACTCTCTCATGATGTTTAAAAATCCAGCTGCGTTCTTTCTGTCACTAAACTGAGTTGGATAAATGACCAACTCAGAAAGGTGAGAAAATAGGGAATAGCTTTAGGATGACCCAAACAAAAAGAGTCTGAGATTTTTCAGAAACTTTCAATTTCATGAGCTAATCCTTTCCATTTGAATTGGGATATCCTTTCACGCAACACGAAAGTTTTTGTTTTCTTAGTCTTATTGACTGTTTCATGCTCTGTTGAAACATCTAAAAATATTTTAAACGGAATAGAAAAAATAAATACAGTAGCAAAATATTATCTAGAATGTAAGAATGTAAGCTGTTGAAATTAGTATGAATTTCGATAGTGGTTCACTTGGCCAAAACCCATTTTGGAGTTAGACAGAAAAGTTGTTACATGGAGAAGTTATTCATCAAAGTAAATTCTCTTTTCAGAATTAGCACATGATTTCACCCATTATGATGGGTGTCCTGAATGCTGCTTTAGCTTGTGCCACTTGCTCCAAATCTCTGCAGGCCTGTGGTGTGATTTTTATTCCCCTAAAAGATGTCTTCAACAGCAAACATATAGATTGGTGCTGAGATAGTTTGTACTGGAAAACTCTTTCCCTGGCAAATGATCTTCTCAAGAAATATCTTTGAATGGCAATTCTAGTAAAGGCCTTTTCTCAATGAAAGGAAAAACCAAACTCTCTAGTATTTGATGAGAGGCAAAATGGCTAAGATTTAAAAGTTAATCTGCAGTAGAGGAAAATCTCTTACATCTATCAAAATATGCTACTTTTGTACAACTAGACCAGTAAAATATATGTGAAGTTTCAGAATAAATACATTTTGAAACAATGTGCAGTATTTCTAACTACTACGTTTTCTTTGCACAGTATGAGTTCAGTGTGATCTTTGACACAAGCCACTTGTCTGGGCAGGAAGAAACGCTTACCTTCCTTGTCACTGCCCAAAGGTAAGGGGACCTTTATATGTCTGGATGACTTGGATATTCTTTATTGCATGAAGTGTGTATTGCATATGCTTGACAGTTGTGTGATATTAGTTGTAAGCGTGTATATGTATAGTAAATTAGGTTAAATTACTCAGGCTAAATGCATATATTTGGATAATGCAGAGGAAGCATGTGTTGAAGCTTCCTGAAAAATGAGATAGGATCATACATAGGTTTTCTTTGCCAGGCAGTTGCAATTCTGAAGAAGCAATCTGTATTCTCTCAGTTGAAAGGCTCTTGTGTTTCAGTGGCCATCTCCTTAGGCTCTGCTCAGTTGGCGATCACCACCAGACAGAACCATTTGTTCCAGCATTTGAATGAAATAAGCATGCTTGGATGCAAACCAAAAAAGATAAATGCTTTAGTTAGATGGTCAGGGATCTCACTGACAGGTTCCAAAGTTGCATGTCTATTTTTCCCCCCTCTGGATCTTCAGTGAGCTATGACAGATTGTGGAAAATGGCTGAATAGGGTACTTCCCTAAGGGCACTTGAAGCAGGCATGGAAGTAGGTTGACGCCAAGTTTGCATCATAGGCATTTTATCTCAGGCGGAATAAAAGGTGTGACACGTGCTCTGTGTCTCCTAAGATGATGTACCACAAAGAAGCAGACTCCATGGGTGATTCAGTCACAAGCACTGTCAAGGTCTTTGTGGGAACCAATGCACAGCTGCATTAACATGGGCCATGAACTTGTGCTTTGATGTGCTGCATGTGTGACTAGTTCCTGCTTCCACTTACTATGTGAGTGAGCCAACTTCATACTCTTCCATGTAAAAATCAGGATCTCCAGCCTGAATTCTCCTCCCAAACTGGATCACACCTCTCCAAACGGCTGGAGATGAGAGATGAGATGTAGCAGCTGCTGAGTGACTCTCATGAGGCATAGTCTTCCCCTACAGTAACGGCTGTAGGTGGGATCAGATCCTGCAGCATGTAGGACTGGTATGAAACACTGAAAGTGAGACCTTGCATCACCATGTCTTTCACATTAGGGAAGTTTTATTCTCCCTGAGAAGAAGTGAATCCTGTGTTTAGATGACCCTGTGATGCATCTCAGTCAGACATACATCAGCATGTGCTGGGTGAATTCCAGCTGGTGCAAAGATGGTCAGCAGGGCTTTACATTTGCCCAGCCAGTGTTTTCCAGCTATTTTCTCCACCTTTGATAGCACAGGACTTCCCTATGTAACCTCACTCCTCACATTTCTGTTTTGTGCCAGCGAGAAGGGCTAGTCAGTGCCTTTAGATGGAGCAAAGAAATAAACAGTAATTTTTATACATGGTCAGAGTTGTTAAGAGAAAGTTTCTTATTCCAGAAGTTTGAGCAGGGTGACAGTTATGTTTGGAAGGATTCAGCTGAACCTCCAAAGACAGCAATGCAGGCCTCAGTGCTGATTACCCTCATTTTCTCTGTGACTTTGGGCAAATTGCTCAATTCCCTTGCTGTCAAATAAGTGTAACAAAATCTTTCTACCACAAGATTTGCAGGAAGCCCTGAGGTAAAGTCAATGATAAAGAAATGGAGAGGAGGTACCTGTGCTGTGGCCAGACTGCAATGAGTGAGGACATTGTTTCCACACAAAACTGGAGCTGGTCTGGCAGAAATGGCTGGACACAGAGAAGATATGTCACATTGTTGTGGGAAAGCAAGTATTGCCATCCAAGTGGCCATTTAAGCCTGTGCCTTGAAGCTGCAAATTTGTAGCATCTGTAACAAGAGACTGGTTCAGTAGTGGGACAGATCAACTGGAGAAAGAACTTAACATTACATTACATTGCTTTTACACTATTTGTTAAAAAAACCCCAAAACTAAAACAACAAACCACAACAAAACCCCAAACCCTCTTCTTTGCTTCCAGATGATTACTGTTTTTCTAGAGCTAGATTGACTGAGTTGTATTCTTCTTTTCTAACAGTACCTTAACTCCATTAGAAACAGATAAGAACATGTCCATGAACCCTGCATAGAATTCTACTTGCCTATTCTGTTTGCCACCATGGTATATCAATATTTGTATTGGGTGGGAAATGTCTCCATTTTGGACTGTTCTGTAAGCCTATTCAGAGGAAGAGCTTTCATTAACTGATGTTTTTTTTTTCCAGGACTGAATGTTTGTGGGTTTTGCTGTCTGGGCCATAGTTTTCTTAGCAGACATGGCCAGTGTGTCAGTTGCAGAAAGCTGAGCTGTATCTATGCATGTATGTGCCAGGAGGCTCTGTTTTTGTAATCTGAGCAACTCATAATCTACATGGTATCAGTTGGGATGTTACTGCCCTCAACGATACTGTCCTCAAATAAATATGATCCTATCTTTTGTTTTGCCAGTTTGATTTGTGAGTAATCCAATGAACTGCAAGGCAAAAGTTATTCCAGTCATAGCTAAAGAAATGGGAAATATATGTAACATATCTTTCCAGATTGTTCTGAGCTGTCACCCACCAAGCAGACTCACCATCAGAATTAGAATAGTTGCAGGTTTGCACGTTAGACATGCATTTCAGGAACCTTTCCCAGACTTCATATGTTAAGTTTTCACAGTGAAACAAAGTGACTCAAATGAGAGATAATTGCTCACTTTTCTTGTTCTTCTTTCTGCTTTTGACCAGCTGAGGCAACAGCCTTTGAAAATGTAAAGTAGAAGTGCTTTCATTTTGGCAGCTAAGTACAGGAAAAGGGGGGTGGAACTGCTGAGAGGTTATGGCTGGTTCAGTACAAGGGTCTCACCCAAAAAGCTGCTTGCAGTGGCACCAAATTCGTGCTGTAGTACAATGCAGATACATTGAAAACATTGTTTCATTTACTGAGTCAAGACTCTCTCTGGGGGACCCTCACAAACTGACATGCGGTGAGACTGGGAGAAAATGAACACTGGCATTAAAGTCTAAATGTCCTTGTTTCTCTCCACTGTATGATGGCTGCTGTAGTTTCCCACAGACATGTGAATTCACACCTTATTCCAACATACTTTTTTTTGTTGTGAGCCTGATCTGTCACAGCCACAGAAGAGCAGCCACAAAACACATGCTTTATGTGTCTGCTCTCTCCAAGACTGACTGAACAAGTGTAACTCTTAAGACTTCTTAAGGAACTGACGTCATTCAGATAGAGAGACTCAGAGTACAAGGCAAAGAGATGGTAGCTGTGAAACTGTGTGATATTGCAAATGCTGTCAATTTGCAGAATGTTTATTTTTCCTTTCTGGCATAGTGGAAACCTAGAACGGAGTGAATCTCTGCATGATAATATTCTAACCCTGTCAGTACCTCTGATGCATGAAGTGGCCTCATCCATCAATGGGTAAGTGTCAGTCACCAAAACAAAAACACCACCTCCACCACTAATAATAATAATAATAATAATAATAACAACAACAACAACAATAATAATAGCTGGGTGTCTTTCAGTGAAAAAATAAATTCTTCTCTTTGTTTATATGTAGCCAGACTCTTGCTTTTTCTTGTTTCTCAGATTCTGGACATACAGACAACCTCATTCGGTATCTGGAAATTTTATTCATTCCAACACTGTACCTCTTTTGCACACATTTCTAATTAACGCTAATTAGTTACCATCACATTTATAGTAGGTATTTTAATGTCATGTTTGAATTCAAGTGGTTCTTTATATCTGATGGACCTTAAAATAAAAAGAAAAGAACAAGTAAACCACATCTTGTTCCTTAGGGCATGTCTTTAAGGAAATGGTTGAGAGTCACCAAGTCAAAGGTTAGGGTCAAATGTTCCAGGATTTCAAGGAGCTTGGTGAAGGCTGTTTGCCTTTCTATTTAATATCACAAACAGAATTTGCTTCTGCTTCTGTTTGTTTTCCCACTCCCTCTACTCCCTAGTCTGCGAGGCATCTGACTATGGACTGGGGAGCATCACTCACCCTTTGATTGAAATACATGTATAAAACATAGCTGTTGTGTCCTCTCCCCAAGGCTACACATGTACAAGTTCCTGCCTTTGTAGTTGAGACTCTTCCCTTCCACTTGGCATCTAGCATAAACAGTACTTGAGTTGGCACTGGGGGACCTGGTCACTGAAGGTGAATTATCATTCGTGTAGACCAAGAAAGCTGATATTAATTCCTAAACATACTGGGGAAGCAAAACTTCATCAGCAATGTCCCCGGAAGGTCAGTGTCTGTTTTAGCCACCATCTATGGGAACCCTCAGGCAGTAGATACTGTCTAAATGACCAGTGCTGGTTGGCATCAGTAGAAATCAAATATTTCCTTGACTACTATGCTAGATGTGTAGGAAAAAAGCTAACTTGCACTGACGTGGGATTTGACTGAAAAGGTGGGTAAACTCAGATTCATGGCCGAGACTAGGTTTTGTCACATAAAGTTGATTTTTATCTTGTTGCATGGAAATAAAATGCTTTTCAAAATCGATGAAAGGTATGCTTAAGCCTGCTCAGAGAAATGAAAAGCACTGTCAAACCTCACAAGATGACAAAGGACAAGAAGCAAGGACAAAAATCTCCTCTATACTGAGAGTACTGTCTCAGTAGCATGTTCTGAAAGGTTTTGAATGTTTTCGTTGTTACAGATTCTTCAGAAATTTAACTCTGTATCCCTTGCTTCTTGATGCTTTGATACAGATGGATTTTTGTTCAGATTTACAGATATGAATGCTTTTATTTGTATTGTTAGATCTCTGTTTGTTACCTACAGAATACTGCATGCCAAAAAATAATATAAGTTGGGCTCTTTTCTTTCTCTTCGGAATGTACTTTTTTAAAGCACAGGGTCTCTGAATTTATAAGCCCCACCCAAATGACTATGTGGATTATTTTCTTCTTTCTGTTAGACAAGGTTTAGTTAATTTAAGTTCACAGAAAAGTCCAATTGACAGAGAAAAGTTGGGTTTATTGGAAGGCACAACATTCCCAGGCATAGTAATATTAGCAATACTCTTTTTTCAAACGTCTTTTTGAAGCTTATTTATCCTATATGAATCTAGGGGAACAAACTTCATTCCTGGTCATAAATAGCCCAGAAGGGCTTGTACCGTGTTTAGGAGAAGCCTTCTAGCACAACGCTGTAAATGGGAGGAGTAAATCTATCTCTCACTGTTTCCCCTAGCAACCCCTGACATAGGAGGGAGACAGGAAAAAAGGAAATGTACCTAAACAGGCTTAAAATCCTGTCTCAAAAAGCTCTGACTCCAAAGGACAACCTGAGAAGGAAGCAGAGTTTTAGGCAGTGATGAGGACCAAGGTTTGTTTGAAATTACACCAGGACCGTTTCCAGACAGTGGAACAGCCTGAGATTAGAAGGATGCACAAAGGATGCTTAAAGCACTCCTGGTCCTCCTCTGCAGGATTTCCAGGTACTGTGTTGTGCTTCCAAGTAATTTCTGATAAAATCCTACTGCATTTTACTGTGTGATCAGCTGATAAGAGTGGTTAAGGAAACTTGGCCTGTTCCACTGAAGTTGAAAGCAGTTTTTATCCCCTCTACTCTCTCCTTTAACCATCTCTGAATCATAAAGGTAGTAAAACTTAGATAATTAATTAAGTGTTTATTCCTGCTTGCTATGAAAATGTACTTTAGTGAATATGTAACTGAAAGTTACGTAATTCCTATTAGTTACTGTTTCTTCAGATTGACTTCACAGTGCAATGATTTCCTGTGTTACAAAAGCTGTGGGACTTGCACAAATCATCCATGGCAGGGGGCCCTGGATTGTGGTAGGAAAGGAGAAGATGAGATAAGTAATGAAGTCTGCTTCAATGATGGGATGTTAACCCAGGTCAGTTGAGATGCTGCTTGTGTAGTCTAGTGTTACCAAGAAGAAATCAAATCAGGAACAATAGATTAATATCAAATAGTCCCATAGAATTTCACATTACTGTAAAGCAAGGGTGCAATTCAGCTGGACACAAATATATTTAATTTTGGTGACAAACTCAGCTTACTATATCTGTGTCTTGATCTTACAGAGAAGTCTTCCCTACTTCATTTTTCTATGGCAATTCTGTGGAAGCGTCCAACTTTGTTCAGTTGGAAAACCATGAATGCCTTTTCCAGTCTCTCAACTTCACCCTGCAGGTAAAACTCCTCCTTATTTTGTCTGCTTTCCTGCTTGACAGCACATTCTGGTTTTGCATCTTTTTTAGTCTGGGTGTGGTATAGACTTTTAACTGTTACTTTGAATCACAGTCATGGGCAGAATGGAAGCTTTGGACAATGTTTATCAGGAAGATCCTCCTGTTGAGTCATGAGGTTCCAAAAGAACTCCCTTACTTTCTAAACTCCTCCTCACAGAGAAGTCTAGGTGCAGCTGGATCCAATTCCAGCCCCAGACTTGGTCAACAGTTTATGTGTAAAGGTTATATAGGTGTAATCGAGTCTTTATATGACATTGTCCCACAGGATTAAGAATGACAAAACAAATACATTTACATGAATAACATGAATTATTTATTTAAACTGATGATGATAATGATTAGACTAAAATACTTTAGTCAGAATTATTTACCACATAATATAGTTTTATTAATAGTGCACTATTTATTAAATGAATCATTTCAAAGCTAGCTTTTATTAAGTAGAGATTGATGATACTCACCCATATCAAGAACCGTGGGCAAATCTCTTGCACTCAGCCTCAAGGAGTAACTTTGAGGGACATCCCAACTCAAAGGAGGAATCTCTACACTCTCTCCTCGAAGGGGTATGTTCTGCTGTTAAAAAGCAGAACTGGGCTTTTATAGTATAAGGTGATTGACTGTCGATCATATGTCTTTATGCTGCCTGTGTCAGCTATGCAGCCTTTAGTTCAGCAGCTTTAGACAAATTATCAGTGCTATCACTTCTTGGTTCCTTTATCAGGAACTTTGTCTACCACATCCTTACTGGTGCCAGTTTCTGTCAGGAAACACTGAATGTTTAACTTTGGGACTGGTGAGTTAGGCTGGTCTCAGCATTCTTCAACACCAAAAGCAGCATGATCCACCTTCTCCATCCACTGCTGGTAACTTTTGCAAATAGGTAAAGTTCGAGCTGTTTTACCCCCACCAAGGCAGAGCATCCTGCTAAAATGCTGTACAATGCATTCTTGATTGGATACTGTATTTACAGTGTGCAGGGATGGCATATGTCCTTTATCTGAATATATTATAACAAGAATTGCAAACAGGGCATCTCACTTCCATAAGAATGAAGCCACTACCATTTGTTGCTCTTTTACTTTTCATCACATGCTGAGTAAAGAGCTCTAGTTGCTCAAGTGCCACATCTTGGATGAAGTCACAGGTTAAAAGTGGAGAAGTAATTCTTTTTAGTGGCATGGTCTTTGAGCAGAGGAGTGGGCCGCCTTTATCCATGAGAACAAACACATGCCTATGCAAGGGGTTCAGACTTGCTAAATGCCCCAGTATGAAAATATTTATAGCACTACTGATAAGAGTACAGTACAGGCAAGAGATGATGACACTAAAGAGACAGATGTGAGAAGTTTTAATTAAATATCTCATAGCATCTCAGCATTAGTCAATTATTACCTATATTACACTGCCAGTTAGATGGGTTCCTCATATGGCAAAATATATGGATGATTTATTATCACAAACTCCTGCGATGTGTCCAAAATTAACTTGCGCTGTGTTTCGCTGATGTGACTGTATCTATTACAAGCCCTTTAAACTCTTCTTGACCACTAGATGGAACTAGAAAATGATAAGTCATGCAGAGGTAGGTTCATTTATTGAGAAAAATAGTGTTTCACCTTTTTTCTCCCTTTCTGTTTTGCTAGGCATGAATGCCACTCAACTCATAATGAATAACACGTCTGCCTCCATGGACAGATTGCGGTCCAGAGCAATTAAGCCCCCACTGTCATGCGGTGCCCTTAGCTATTTACTGAGAAGGAGTGAAAGCAGGATTTTAGGACATTAAAGCTTTTGTGAACCAGGCTATTAATTCTTGTGATTCTGATTTCGTTCTTGAGGATTTATAGGTTTTCCCCATCTTTCTCCCCCATAGCCAGTTATTCATTAAAACCAGATAAAGAACAGAGGCACTTATTTTTTAATTAGATGAATATTTTCAATAAAGCAAAGTGATAACGGGAAAGGGAGAGAGAATCCATGAGATTCTCTCTCATGGCAGAGCCACCATTTGTCCTACCCATCCTCTTGTCTTTTATGCACACACTTAGAAGTTGCAATATTAATTGTTTTTCCATATAGAAGTAGAAAATCATACTGGAACAAGTCACAGATTTGCTATCCAGTAATGTACTAAACCTCATATCTGTGTGTGTTGGTGAGATAGGGCAGACTTTCATAATGGTCAAAGCATTGTTTGTATCACTCTTTGCTTAATTATTTTAAATTATTTGCCTGGCATTTATTTGACTTCTCCAGATGGAGAAGAGTAATAGTTTTTTAACCAAGAAAAAGAGATGATTTACAAAAATATGGGGCTTTATAGCAGTTTTTATATGTGAAAAGCTATACAGGGTCCAATGTTAATGGAAACAGATCTACATGTCTTTTTTTAGTAACAAGTCATACAATGAAAATACCTTTTCTGCAGTACTCTTATATCTGATCTCAGAGAGATAATAAGGGTTTTTAAAGTGTCTCACATGAAACATTATGTTTATATTTCATGTAGCATTTAGCATGCTCCATTGTAGTGGGATTTCTTCCCCGCCTGGAGCCTCAGCATTTTTGTGATGATTTGGCATTGCAAACCGATTCTCTTTGTCAGTCAGACATTTCTTCAGATATAAACAGTGTTTGAAGAATGAAAACCTATTGTTTTTAGTATTTGTACTTTACACAATTAACAACTGATTGCTTCATCTTTTAACAGTAGTGGATAAATATTCTAATGGGCTTAATGTTTTTACTGTATGCATTTATATTTGTGGGTTTTTACTGTATGCATTTATATTTGTTTTGTTAGAAAGAACCAGGACATATTTTTCCTAATAAAAAAATGTAGTTACAAATGAAAACTTATTTTCATTGAAAGTTTTCCATGGATTACTTCTTTTCAGCAAAAAATAATAAATTTTGGGGTTTTCACTAGATACATTTCAGTGGTGGGCAGGAAATTCTTTGAGTTTTTGTCGAAATTTTGAGGAAAGGGGATTGATAGAAAGCTAATGTTTTTCACCAGGAGTTTAATTAAATTACAAACTCCAGAATTTGAATGGAAATTGTTCACGTGCATTTTCTGGCAACTCACTCAGTAAACCTGCAGTCCAGCAGTCACAATAATTGTTTAGCTTCTGCTTCATAAGGAAAACATATGCAGAATATAATGCAATGGTTAGCAGATGGAAATAAGAATGTTAACTGAGACAGTAATATTTCTTATGGCCTTCCAGATTGTATTACCAAAACACTCAGAGTACTAGCAGTGTCTCTGTATATAAGGTAGAAATCTTATGCTGTTTGTATTGATGACTGGTAATTATCCTTCAAAACTGCTTCTTATTTCATATATGAGCTGTGCCTAAAGAATAATAAGTAAGCTAATTCTTTAACTTCATCCTGACAGATACAAAAGAAGTCTTCATCTGAAGACATTGAAAAACCTGCAAAGTACTTGAGTTTCTTCAAATTTACCTATACTTCCAGCTGTGATTCTACAGTCATTTCCCATTAATGAGAAGTCATATATGTGATTTTATTGGTATTCATTTGTTCTCTTACAGGTTTACAATGCTGGACCAAGCACTCTCCCTGGAGCTTTTCTTGACATTTCATTTCCAAACCGCCTCTCTGCCACTGGAGACGAAATATTTCATATTCAGCAGATGATGGTGAGTATGTTATGATGTGTTTTGAGACCAGAGAGGCACTGAGAGCTACTGATGACTGAAACAACAGAAATCCACCAGACCCAGATGAATCGGTTGCTTTTTAAGATAATGAAAGGTTATTTGTATCTGTGGCCACATCATAAGTAGCTGAGCCCCTCCAGCTGTTGACTGCTCTCCTTCACCTAGGGCAAAGAACTGATTCTATGTTCTGGTTTCCTGTGATGCTATGTAAAACTAGGTCAGGCTAACACTGAAGAAAACATTTCCCTGAGTCACACCTCCAAAGAGGATTGAGTCTTAATTAGTCCTCCCTGACTGAGAGAGGATTAAATGGTATATGTAATATCAGTAGGATATGTTACCAAACTGACTCATGGTCCCTGATTTTTTCCTGTGGCTTTCTGCAAGAATACTAGCTATGTCTGAATACCTTATCAATATCTATTTTTCTATAGTCCATGTTATAATTTGCTCTTTTGGAGTGATCTTTTAGCAAACATAAGTAATAGAGAAAGTTATTCTTTCAACACTGTGTTTTTCAAAAGATGATTTTGTGTGAACTACAAAGAAATTCAACATAAACTGTGGTAAAGAAGACACATTCTTAGATTTCATTTCTAATATTTATTTATTAATTTCAAAACCTTTGTTAGACCACTAAAATACCATCATTTATACTGTGGTGGCCAAGAGAGGGAAACCTTACTACCGAGGTAAATTTAGTACTGAAATTCAGAGTAATCTGCCTTAGTGATAATCAAAAAGAAGTATTATGCTTTCTTGTTGTTAGCTACTTTTCTAGCCTTTTGGTTGAAAAGTATTACCATTCCTGATATGTAGGTAACAGTGTCACTGAATATGTGTAAACGTAGGTCCAAAAGATCTTTCTAAGCAGGTTTCCAAGATTTTTGCTGTTGGGATGTATGAGATAAATATAGATATGGTTTACACATGGGCACTAAAGACAGAATAACTGAGAAACAGATTGGAATATTGTATGCAATACTAGTGTATAGACTGAGTCAATTCTCCAGCTAGACTGAATTAGTTCTCCAGCATGTGCTTCATTTTCCATGGCATTGCATTTTGAATGTTTTATTTAGTCCAGCCTTATAAACAGAAGATCACCTTTCCTTTGACAAGGATCATGACCCATTTCCTTGGCCCTTTTCTGGTCTGTGTGCCATGGGAGGCGGTGTGTTCGCAGCAGCAGCAGAGAGATGGGAGTCTTCTTAACAGATTTTGTCTCCCTAAATGTCGGTATCTCCTCTGAAGTCAGTCATTCTATACATTCCTATATAGCCAAGAGAAAGGAGTAGAAAACAGCCCATCTTACTTAGGGTGTGATAAATTCCTTCTTGGCATTACTTGTTTCTCTGTGTTGACTCTTCCAGAAGTCTGGGCAAATTGTCTTAGTCAAGACACTTGTTTTGTACACTTCAATTAGGTGAGGTGTACAGTATGCACCAAGTGGGCAAGGACTAGTTTCCAGGCATAGATGTCATTATTTCTGCACAAGTTGTCTGAAAAGGATGGGATGGACTATATGGTTTTGGATAACTGTTAGAAAACAAGGCAAAACCCTTAAATCTTGCACTTAACTTGTTTTTCATTGCTGTTGTATCTGATGGCTTACCAAAAGGAGGTCCAGCTGGCTAGTGTGGTCTTGAGCACTGTGCTAAGAAATGCTTGCAGGGTTTATATTGCTTTTCCCAACAACAGGTTGCATTTCCCTGCACGTTGTTGGACTGAATTGTACTTTGTAGAATGTCTTCATAGGGTTTTAAACAGCTGTTGTGAGACCTATCTGCATTGCAGGCTGAAGAGTGGTAGTAGGCAAGTATGTTTTTCTGAGAGTGTTTGCCTGGTATACTAGCACTCACTGGGTCATTTTGACTACTGATTTTGGGTATATGGTCAGTAGAAGTCTACTTCATGACTTTCTAAACACCTCTAATATGTTAATAAATATTAGCCAAGCAAATCCTCTCTAGGGTAGTGGTTATCCCTGCTTTACAAATACATAATTGAAACACCAAATGGTTTGCCTGAGGTCACACAGGAAATTTGTGTCAGAGCCAGGCACTGAACCTCTGTATCCTAAGTCTTACTACTGTAAGAGAGAAAGCATCCCACTCTTTTTCCTACTGCTTCTCTCCCACTGAGTTTTTATTGACTGAAAAGGGAACTAAAATCGTGGAGCTTTTCAACTTTTCATAGACCAAATATAATTAAACAAACAAACCCTAAAAGCAGATGAACTTTGGAAAATGGTTTAGAACAGCTGTTTTTCAAGAGAATTTTTGTAAGCAGTCATTAAATATTTCAAGCTTTTCCTTATTTTCAAATTCCCGAAATCTAGATTGCAGTAAAGGTAATAAGGTAATAAAATCCTTTCAGACAGTGCAGGTGTTTCTGTAATTATGCCTTTTTGCCTATAATTCAGACATTCTAGCTGTCAGTGTTGACAGAACTTTCAGAATAGCTGTCATTAATACAGAGGATTAGGAATTGTCATTTATCTATAACTGACACTGTTGATACAGCATTTGCAATTTGATTACATAATGGTTTTTGTTTTAAAGCTAGCAATTATATTGCTGTTTCTCTGATATACAGTAAAGCAGTGAAATTTATGGGTGAAAATGCATAGTAAAACCATTAGAGTTTGTGTCCCAAATACACATATACCACACAAGATAGTTCCAGGAACCATTTCCTTCATATTGGGTTGAGTGATCTAGCCTTTCAGGCACAAAAAATAGTAAGAGGAAGAGAGTCACATATGGCCCACTGGAACGGGCTCTTTCTCTGGGAGGTGTTAATAGGAATTATTATCTTGCTGGCCTTAGAGGAAATGACAGCTCTCATGCTTCCTCTGTTCCTGTTTTTTAGCTTTATTGCAGAAACTGTTTTAAGATTTTCTTCCAGACAAATTCAGGACACAAATTCAGGAATTTGGAGTTCTGCCTTAGAAATGTTCAGACACAATTCAAGGGGTATTGGGAGTTTCTGCAGCACTTCTCCCAACAAAGCTCCCAGTAAATAAAGGGAATGAGTTGACAGTAAAAGCCAGAAGTAAACAAGAAGATGGATAACTGAAAGAAAACTAGAGGAACAAACCACAAGTGAAGTTCCTCCCCTTTAGAAATTTTTAATGGAAAGGAAATTATAGAAATTTTCAAATAATTTTAACTAAGAATTTCACAGTTGACATTGGGTTTATATAGTAAATACTCAAATTCTGCAGCAGTAAATGATATTTTGGAAGCAGATAAGACAAATTAATAGTTGTTCGCTTTTATGCATTTTTGTATTTGCTTCCTTGCAGAGGTTTCAAGACAGCTTAAGAGCATAATAAATTAAATACCTACGTTTGTTAGTAAAAGTCTTGTAATAGAATAGTATAGGTGATGATACAGAAGAGCTTCATCCAAGTTGAGAAGTTAGTCTTAACACAAATATATGTTCTCCACTCTTCAAGCCATTGATTATCTATTCTTCCACAAAGGAAAACAGTGCACACTTGTGTGTGTTTTGGTTTTGAACTGAAAGATCAGTAATTTCCTTTGGCTATCCAGCTAATTTGGATGGCAAGGGGAGCACTACTTGACTTGCCAAGGAACTGCTTTCTGGGGCTTCCAAAAAGATTTTCACAATGGGAGTTCCTACCAAATTAACCAGGGTATTTTCTGAAGCTGTTCATAAATTAGCAATGTGTCCAGGATTACTCTGGTGCTGGTTTTACGGAGCTCGATCAGATTGTTGCCTTCCTATTTATTTTATTTGCAGGGGAGGTAAATAAATTATGAAGAACAAGGGATTAACAGTTGGAAACCAAGTTTGTCTGTTTGAACTGGATGATATTCTTCCCTTCTCTAGAGGGACCAAGAAGAGCCTGTTTAGGTGAATCAATACCAAGCATATAAAAAACTGTGTTATCATCCTCACTGAGTTAAGAATCTTGTCAGAAAGTAAGATGTGTATGCTGCAAGTCTCTTCAAAGAGTTTGCAATCTAGGCAATGAAATAAAGGGGAATTTGGAAGAAAGAGGAAGAGAGAAAGAAATACTGTTCTCAATTTTTTGGTGAAAAGCTCCCTCCCTGCATGTAACTCTTGATATCTAAGTCTAGTAATTACTGTTTAGTAATAGCTACCAATAGAATATATTTAAATTACTATGTTCTCTTACTCTAGCAATTAATGTAGAGAGAGAGGCATAGAAGCAGCTCTGGAGAAACACTTGCCAGTCTCCATTGATAGCAGAGAAACCATCTAGTCTCCCTGAGTTTCCCTAGTCATCTAAGCTTAGACCTTGAGAATTATCTCCAGAGAGCAAAAAAATGGGTTAAACCCCAATCTTGTGAATCTTACTCCCATTAACCTTGAGTGTTAGCCAGTTAGCCCAGGGCCCTAGTTCCTAGTCCGACCTTCCTATCGCTTTTTGTTTAGGGAGCAAAATAAAGGTCCTTCTCCGGGAAGGACAAACAGAAGTCCTCCAGTTGTCCTATTATGCTTGGTATATTCACAATTCTTTCTATGTGAATGAGACCTGGATTGTGCCTTTGTGAAAGCTGGGTATCAGTAAGATTTTAAAAAGTAAAGAAAAGCTGGAGGAATTGAAGAGAATTCCTTTTACAGGTTGCCTTTTAAGTTAATGGCTGCCTGAGCATGGGACTGTAGAAATGCTTGTCATGTTCCATAAGGAAAATATGGAAATAAACTTTATTCTCTTCCTATGAATGTTGATACAGAAAAAGTAAAATGGAAGTCAGTCCCAGAGCCACAAGTCTTTCCTGGCTGATGACAGGTTATATTTCTAAGGCTAGTTTTGTATACCACTCATGTAATTTTTCTTCCTGGCATTAGCACAGTAATGACTGTAAGGAGAAGGAAGAAGTTAGGGAGATGGGTTCAAGCTTGCTGCCTCATTCCATAAAAGGTCCCACCCAGTCTGCTTGAGGTTTTTCTTCACTTATATAATGAAAAAGAAATCTTTGCAATTTTAAAACCTTAAATGTAATTTCTGCTTATTTTTTGTATGTTTTATCTTCCAGCATAAGAATCCAATGCTTTGGCTACTTCACTGCTGGTGTTTAAAACTTAAAACTAAGCAAAGAAGGGCTCTCAAAGCTCTCTAAAGTGCTGGTAATGCATGAGTGTTCCTGGAAGCATATGTTGAGATTGTCAATCTCACTACTGTATGCTCCACAAACAGAGGCAAACTTGTATATTGTTATCAGTATGTAGATAACCTCTTGTTTGTTGATTTAACACCAGTTTAAAATTAGTTTAAAATTGTTTATTTATGTCTTTTGACATTTCATCTCTGAAAACATATATGTACAGTCACATATGCAGTCCCAGCATGTGAAGATAGAAATATTTGCTGATAGTACTTGATAGAGCAAATATTTTTTCCAGCAGCATTTTATGCCACCTTTGTCAGAAAGATTGTGCAGGAACATTTGCACTTGCAGCAAGATTTATTTTAGCCCTTTGTATTTATCATCCCATTTGTAGTCTTTTCATTTCAATGATTCTTATACACTGACATACACATATTTTGGCACCATATTTAAAGGCATAGCTAGATTACTGGAGGAAATTATTCATTCCAGGGAGCGTATTGTACAGAAATTTGTACAGAAAATTGTACAGAAACTTTCTGACCTTCCTGCCTCTTTCACTTTAATTACTTCTTTAAATGACTTTTGCAAAATAGTTTTGCTTAGGTAGTTGGAGGTGTTCACCCCACCCTCAGTGTAGAGCAGCTCTGTGATAGCCACTGAATCTGACTTTGGCTAGGAGCTCTCTCACTTGCAGGAGAAACTAGTGCATCTGCCAGATCCGAGGATGGCTGTGAGGGGAGGCAGGAGCATACACTGTCAGCATGGCAGAGTCGCCTTTAGACATGGGGAGCAGAACCCCAAAGCAGCTCAGAACGAGTTCTCCTAAACATCTTCCTAGTGTCAGCATGATGAAATGAAACTCAGTGAAGAGGAACTTTGCTCTCATTTAAGTTTCCATTGTTATACAGGAAATGGTGCCTAGCCACAAAATTAAGCTCTTTCCTGAGTTAAGACCTTAAAATAAATCTATACTGGGAAAAATAATCATGACATTTTTACTTTATAGGAGACATCTAAATCACTACACAAAAGCTCTGTCTTGGTCAGAGTTCATGGCATTTCCAATGTTTCAAAATAATCTTTTCATGCATTGCTGGATGCATCCTTGAGGATACAGCAAAACTACTTAACAGGGCAGAAAGTTTTCTTTCACTTCATAGTTTGGATTTTTAGGTGAAACCAGATTTGAACAAATCTTCTGGGGTTTTTTTGATTGTTTAAACCGAATCTTCTAGCAATGAAAATGGTATGGTATTTATATAAGCAGTGAATTTTTTTGAAAATTCTAAAGAGGATGTTCTTGAAAAATGCATTTTGAATATAGAAAAATAGTTGTCTTTCAAGAAAGACTAGTAATATAAAAATCGAGGCCATTGAAATGTGGGATAAAAATACTGTGATCTATGTATTAAATCAGGCCATGGCAACACTTGATGTGTTCCTTTGTGGCTTGCTCACAATTAGCTTCCAAACTAAAGCAAAATTTGTCAATTTACTTAGTTATTGTAATTTTCCGACATGCTCCCTCCCAAAACATCATGTCTTGTCAATATAATGTGGCAGTTTGATTAATATTTTGGGTCAACTGAAAGTGTTGCTACTTTGTGAACGGCCCATAGCTCCTATTTTCTTGGCTGAATATATGGAATTCCAATTTTGAAAAAAATGGCTGATTTGCCTTTTGGTAAAAGGAAATTTCAGATAAAGAAAGAGTATAATGGGTATATACATTACCTGTTACCAGGTTGATGAAGAAAGCAGGAGGTTTGGTAGATACCAGATCAGGAGTAATCATGTAGTAATCAGGAGTTTTGCTGAGGAAAAAATATGTATAGTAGATTTTTTTATAAGCTTCCCAGCCAGAGAAGGAAGCTCTTCTTGGTGAAGGACTACTGAATAAAAAGAGAATCTAAAAATGTTGGGGTTTTTTGATTCTTTATTTCTCTTTGAAGTAATTTAAGGATTCCTTTCACCATTTTCCCATTTGTGAAGCTGTTCCGGCCAAAAACAATGAAGAAGGAAAGTGAGAAAAGAACTGCTTGGTTAATTAATTTAACACATAGTCTTCTTTTGAACCTTGATTCATAAACTTTTTCTTCTGTAACTAACACACAAGATTTGTGATCTGAATGAAGGAAGCAAAAAACAAGTAAGAGTTAAAAACTATGGTATCTGTGTATATAAACTCTAGCTCCCATCTGATGAAAGAATCATTTTCCTCTCTGTTCATGTATCAGAGTGGAAATAAGCATCTTTTGTTGGATTTCTCTCCTGGCTTTGCAAATCTCATGCAAGGTACCTTATGGTATCAAAAGTATCAATAAACCATTGATACTCTTTGAGAAATGAGAACTCTGAAGATGTCTTAGAAAGTAAAGGACATCTTCTGCCTAACTTAATATATCTCCTCTACCCCCCAAGAGTTTTTTTTAATGAGGATGACTCATTTAATCTTCAGCCGTCTACAGTAGATAAGTAAAATCATGCTCTTGGAAGTCCTACCTTCTCTCCTCTGCCTCTGAAGAGCTTAGGTCTTAAACACCTTTCTGATACATCCAAACGTCTGCTTTAGGGAAAAACACCAGTTGTTTGAGCCCTACAGGGAATGTACTTGCCGACACAGTCTTCAGAACTCTTCATCCTAACATCAACACAGCCCATAACGAAAGTCCAACAAATAGGTAAAGAAGAAACAGGGGCTTATTTGTGTTTGTGCATCATCGGTAAGGCTGCAGAAAGGGATGTGCTAGATAGAAACAGGTGGAACCTAGCTGAAGGAGCACCAAATTGTAAGTAATCTCAGGGACTTTTTAAATAGAGGCATATCCTGGGAGTTATCTGTTGCCTCATATGTTGGTTAAGTATTTCACAGTTCCCCATAAGGAGAGGAAAAGTACCTCTCAGTCTCTCTCTCTTGAATTTCAACTGTTAGAGGCTGATATGTAAGGAGCACATAAATGTTAATGGTAAACTGATTTCTATGTAAGGTGGTGGTGATTCATTCTTAGGCCTGAACCTTCTGTGGACCTCACAGTTAAATCATACAAGTGGTCAGTCCTTCTTCTCACTGTGTATATGTGGCAGTACCCTCTGCCTAGGAAAGAAGCTGCTGTCTTGTAAGTTAGGAACTTTATGCGAGATCTTTGCTTTTGTCACTGAACTGGGTAGGCATCACTAGTTCTTCAGAGTAGTACTTCTGGGGATTGCTGCTAAGTATGTGCAAATTGGTTTCAGGACCAAGACCAGGCAAATGTTGCAAGATCATGCTTATTGAACCTGATTATTTAATTAAGTTGTATATAAAGTGCATCAGAAAAAACATCTAAAGGCATTGCAATCAGGTTAACACAGATTTATGCCAAACATGCATTTGGTGTTTTTCTTTCATCTGGAGGGGCAGAAGGCAGAGCTATGGTGTACTCCTCTAAGCTGATTTAAAACTTTAATATCTCCACTTTGATGTTTAAATCTTACCTGTCTTCATGGCTGTGTAAGTTTACTTATTAGATCTGAGGACTACTGGTTTTCCTTGCCTTCATTGCTATTTTTATTTTAAATCTTTCATGGGTTGTGTAAAATGGGTTAATTTTTAAAATTATTTTCTGTTATTTCAGTGTCTCTTAAATTTATTGCCAGAATCAACAAAACTGCTCTGATTCAAGCATGGTTCATTATCTGTGAATATTAAACATTCTTGGCATATGGAGCAAGTAGTCAGATAACATAACTTATTTGTCTGCTGTTGAAAGTCTTGACCTTGTCTGGAATTTCTTGTCAGTACCCTTTTTTTCTCAGTGTGACATGTTAGATTAACCCTACCTATCAATTCTCTGTTCACCTAATAAAGGGTGAATCAGTATTTTTGAATCAGGACATATGTATGCATTTTTCCCCTAATATTAGAATGAATGTGCTATGGTGGGCAACAAAGACACACAAGTGCATCTGTTATTTATTTTTCGAGTTTGAAAACTTGAACCACTGATTAGTTATTCATACATAAATAAAACAGTTAATAAATTTATAAGAAGGGGAAATATGTAAAAACTCTCTGGCAGCAATTTCAAGAAGACCACAACCAAACTCCTTGTCCTTTGGAGCCAGCATACCCCAGGACTGAAGAGAAAGGCGTCCATTTCAGAGTTGAGCAATGTTAACAATTTTGTGAAATGACTGGTCTGTGTTCAGACCTTGAGCGTGTTTCCAGCAAGTAAAATTGCTGTTCCAATTGATGTTTTCCCTGAACTTGCCCATGCACTTTTTCTGAGGTTGGATATGGGTTTGGTCCTATCACATGCACTCAGGTCTGGATTCCACCTTCATGATTGCTTTGTACTAGCTTAATTTTGCTACTTCCAGACTAATAACTAGTGATGATTTAGCTCAGGAGGGGAATCAGGCTTACTGAAAGAACCTGGAAACTTTAAGTTTTAATACCACAATTAGTTCTTTTGCGTCAGTGGAAGTCTAGTGTGTATAAGGAATGAGATGAAGATACATATTTGCTTGCCTGTTTACCTTGTAAAATGTCAGTCATTAAATATGGGAATAGCCTTCAGCTTCTTATATGCAGCACTGCAGCAGGAAGATTATACTTAATGTTTTATTGGAAGCAATAGTTAGTTTTCCTCTTGTTTTTCTGTCTCATTCTTCCAAGAGACTTCTATCACTTGCACATACTTAACATCATGCCAACTACTAGTATTCACTTCTTTTGCTTGGTCCTCAACTGACCTGTCCAGCCCCTTGTTTGGAAATTGTATTTCATTTCCCTCTCTCAGGTTAACATCTTGTGAAGGATATAGGGCTCTGAAAAAAATGAAAGATCTTCCCTTTGATGCATGTTGATAGGTTTAGGTTAAATCTAAGAAGAGGCCACTGGCTTTCAGTCCACCTGTGAAGTTTATGTTACAGGTACTATGACCTAAACTTAAACTGATTGCTAACAAAAATTTCTGAAAGGCCCCAAAGGCTTGTTAGAAATTGCAATGTTCTAAGAGTAGCTACAGATGAGGAGAAATGATGTTTGCAAGTACCCTGAAGGTGGGAGACAGAGCTGACGGCAGAACAGGAATGTGCTGAGGCAGCAGGTGTATTATTTCCCCTAGGAACTCCAACCACCTCTGGCTGACCTGGCTTCTTGGTGAGAAGTTTTTCATTGGGTTATCCTCTGTGTTTCCAGGGAAATATGTGGTGATTGTCCCCCATGCACTGGTACCTCCTTGTTGGAGTGAAAAGCCAAGCCTAAGTATTCTCCTAAATCCCTACACATGCAGGGCAAGTCAGAGCGGATGATCCCTGTGTACATAAATTCAACACACTATTCCCATACAGCCCTATTAAATATCCTGCCGTTTTTTTAGGATGTAGTATGTGTGGAGTGTTCGTGGTATGTTTTACTCTGAAGTGTCCTTCCTGCCATTTTTTCTCCAGAGTGGTGTAATCTTACATCATTAAAAACCGTTGCTGCTTTGTGAGCTTGCCCATGCTCTGTAAGACAAAAGTCAGACAGATTCAAATATTCAGAATACACTAAAGTCATCCTGTGGTAATTTCTTCCTTGTTGCAGATAGAACATTTTTAAAGCATGAAGTAATGTGCATGCTTTCTCCAATGGTTTTATCTTTCCTCTGAGAAGCTTATTGGTTTGTGCAGACAACAGAAAGTTGCAGAGTAACCCATTGTGAAGGCTGTCCTATTTAAATGTCTCTCAAGCATGTTCATAGGCTCTTCAAGGGGACAGCAACTTCCAGTAAATTAACAAACTAGAGACTAACTTGTCTCAATGAGTGTGTGGCCATTTATAGAATCATAGAACGGTCTGAGTTGGAATGGGTAGAGTAGGCAGCATGAAAGATATTGTGCTATGATGATAGATTAGTAAATTCTAAGCCTATGTAGAGGTATGGTGACATTTAGAGGCCTGTTATGCAAGGTGCCATTTACAGTCTGAGTAGTACAAATGTTCTGGCTTATATTTCTTCATGTTTGTGCAAGTCGCATGTACATGCACACATGTTGAATACAATAGGAGAATACATGTGTATATGTATATATATATATATATGTTTGTGAGTGAGTAGTGATTTTCTGTCTCTTTGATTTTGGATGTCCACCTAAAACTGTCTGAAAGATGGTGATTTTCAAGTGCCACACATTAGGTGTCTAAGTGAGGAGTGGCAGTCTGAAAAATAAAACTAAACACAATTCCAGCATGGGGAAAACTGGAATGCTTTTTTGAACACGAGAACACAATTTTAAAGGCATCGAGGCTGGACATCTTAATGAAGGGGACAAACTATGTTAATTAAGGAGTTACACAAGCTTTTACTGCAATTTCCAAATAGTTAATTTTTCTTCAAGCAGGATTACATGGGGGATGGAGGGATTACAGGGGTTTAGACATGGTTTTAACAATCATCTCAAAAAGTCCTTTCTTAATTCTGCTTGGAGCCACGTTTGTATCTCAGGGTTGCACATCAACAGGTCTCAGGATAAGGGTCCAAATTTCTTCAGATCATGAGATGTTTGTCAGCTCTTGTTTTCCAAGGTTTATGATTCAAATTTACCAAGCTTCCTTTTGCTGAGAACTGGTTTTGGGCTGCCACAGCGAGGCACCAGACAATAATGTGTTTTTATTGAGAAATGTTGATGACTATTCTGACATCCAATGATGTTCAAGAATGTGGGTGAGATCAGAGTGCAGGCCGTGCTGGCTTTAGTCACTCTGATATTCCACAGTGAGAATATCAGAATGATTTTTTTTTTTTACCTTTATTTACCTTGGGATTGAGCAGTTTGACAAAAGTGCCTTTGAACTTGAGATAAAAACTAGAAAAAACCAATACACGTGATGTGTGTGTTGATCTTAGGTGTTTTGCAGTCTGTGATAAGACTGCTAGAAAATGGTAGCATCCTTACACGTGGACAGCCAGGTAAAAAGAAACCATTGTCAGTAAGACCTTGCGTGGGAAAATGTTACTTTTGTTTTTGGTGTTGGTTTGCCTCACATGAAAGTTGTTAGTATTAGAATGCAGCATGCTTTCACCATCTTGAATATCTTCAAAGACAAATAATAAATATATCAAGTTATAATTTTTTTTTGAAAAGTTTTTATAAAATGTTTGGATTTCTATCAGAAAATCACGCTCTTACAAATTTTTCAGTTTAGAATTGAAACTCTGAAAATGTAATTTCTTTGCAAAAAATACATTTTTTTTTAATTAGAAAAGTTTTCCAGGAGTTTAATGCTAGGATCAGTAGTTAGTGGTATCTACTTTCGTGTTACAAAAATTTTATGCTGTCACCTCAGAAAAACTCATGAGATGTGTGGTAATCTAGACTTTATGTGACAACATAGACTATTGAATATAGAGGAGGAGAAAAAGTAAAAAATAATTTAAGATCTTTGAAATTATTTTGTGCTATTTTTTTCTGCAATGTAAAGCTGTTCAATGAAATCTGCTAGGTCAGCCACTCATTTGTGACTGCAGCACATTCAGGCCCCACGACCAAACTCAGAGCAAGTTAGAAAAGAGTGTAATATGGATATCAGGTGATGAGGATGCCAGGCAGTTAGCCTGGTTTACCTTTTTCTTTGGTCTGCTTTATATGCTAAGGTACACTTTGTCTACCTTTGTCTGGGTATAGATTTTAGGTACACTTCCCATACAGGACACTGTTCTGTATTGCCAGTGCACCAGACTGCAAATGATTTTATTCAGGACTTAAAACAAGCAAGTAGCTTCTGGAAAACAGAATGAAACAATATTCAGCAGAGACAGCTGCAACACAGCTCCTTGGAAGTCCCTCCTTAAGAGACTACTCCTGCTTGGTACCTCTCTTAGGGCAGGTTTTTATATCCCAATCTGCAGTCTTAAAGTAGAATTTAATAAAGCCTCCCTTCTGTCCCTGTTCCCCTCAACCCAGTTTTGTTGTTTGTGTTAGGAATTGAATGTTGGCATTTCTCTGTGGCTTCTGTATAGTCCTTGTACTGAGTACAAAGGTAATGCACATCTCTTTCCACATCCTATGCACTGCTCAAAAAAAATCCTTTCTGCTGTTTCTGTGAGATGTTGAATCCCAGGTCCTGGGAAGATCACTTTGGGGGATAATCCTCTTCTGTTTATAGGCTGCTGAGACCACATGGAAATTTCCAAAAAGCTCTGGTTTGCCACATACTCTGAAACTCTAAGTCTGACAAAGAGCCTGGCTTCCTACTCCAATTCAAAGACTTGTACAGTTCTTGCATTGTAAGCATTTGCCCATGCAAAGCCCCTAAACTTTGCCAGAAATTCCCTTCTCTGTGTACCAAATTATGAGGTTGGTCACAAGGAGAAAAACAGGTGGCTGGGGTAGCATCATGTTTGAACAACAAGAGGCTTACAATGAGGCCAAATCATGATTTGTATTTCACAGATGCAGTTTAGTCTCAGCATAATGCTGAGGAGCATTTTGGAGCTTTATACTAAGATTTTATTTACCTGATTGTTTTCCTGCAGCTGAATATTTCATTGAAAGCAGTTTATTGAAAAGTTGCCCTAGTTTTTTCTGACTGGTTGACTGAACCTTGATGCATATAAAATTGAGAATAAGAGATGATGTGAAATGTGTCTGACAGTCACCCTAACAAAATAAACCAAAATAGCTAAAAAAACCCCCACCAAACCAACTGTGGCCAGTCCTTTGGAAAGGATGGATTTCCTTCTACCTCACCCTGATCCACTCATTTAAAAGTTTTTTGTTAATTTTTTCCTAGTTTTATGGCTCTGTGGTTTCCAAGAGTGCTAAAAGAAACAGTGCTGCTCAGCTGCCTTGCGTCCTTTCCCCCTTTTGGCTGTCAGCACACACTGATTGATCACAGGTATGCAGATGAGTGTGACCTGATTTCTGGCTGGTTGAATTCCCCCACATTCCTGCAGGCCAAGTAGTAGTGTCTGCCTTTTAGGAAGTAACCTCTGCCTTTGGCTACTAAAACAGGGTATAGGTGACCTGCTGGTCTGTTCCAAAGCAGTGCAGGTAACAGGAGGTGCTTGGCTCTTGCCTGTTTCCCTCCTAATATGGACTGAATTTAGTAACAACCTCATGTAGGATTGCTGTGTAGTTGATAGAGAGGAAATAGTATTTCCAAGTTCAGAGTTGGTCCTCTGGAGGCGCCTTTCTCTGTTTCAGCTAAAATGTTTTGAAAAGGATGCCAGCCTTCAGTTTAAGAAAAGATAATCATTTAGAGGAGAAGGGACCAGATTTGTGTTGCTTCCTGCTAGATAATTCCTTTTAGAGATATTTCTGCTTTGGTTTGTTCTTACACCATATTTTTACAGGATATTAAGCAGGACTATTTGGAGAGTATGCCAAGAGCTGGTATAGTGCTGAAGCTCCTACTGTCCTTCCTGTATCTCTTGCATAAATCTGATGACATCTGTCCAAGTGTCTGGTAATTTAAACTTTCAGGAAGAAAGAGCAAGTACTGAATAGATCTTGACTTTTTGCTACTCTTAATTAACATACACCTTCTAAGTTGATATGGATCTAATTTCCATGTGAAAGATCAAAGAAAATGAATGTCCATGAGCTTTGTGAGTCTCTTACCTACAATAAATAATGAAAACTCATTTCAGGTGATCTGGACAAATGATGAATATCATAGTCTTAATTTTCAGTTTATCCCAATGAGACTGTAAACTGTGGGTGCATCTCTTAGGAATGTAAGGACAGATTATGTAAAGACAGGTTATGGACACATACTTCAAATAACAGATTATGAAGAACTTGTGGGTCAGAAAAGATACATCTTTCCAAGAGACGCGGACATCACTTATCTGGAAAATAATGTTTAAAATCGAGATAGCTCTTTGGGATTTGCTTCTTTTTTGCAATACTTAACTATTTGATGCCTAATCAGACTCAGAGTGTGCAGCAATTTCATATCTATAACAATTCTTTTCCTCCCTCTTTCGAGGGTTTTTTATTTGAATAAGGTACATCCTGTCAGAGGATGTGAGGATGTCAACAGCAGGATGTGTAAGAATGTCAATTGGTGGTTTATGGGAAAATCTCCCTCTTTCTCACTCTGTCACGGTTTGAGATCCTCAAAAATCCAATTTCCAAGCCTCCCCCCCCAGTTTACCTCAACACCAAAGAGAAGTTTTCAGGCAGGCACAACTCAGTATAGGGGAAGGGAATATATACAATTTATTACTATACAAAATAAATACTATACAAACTAAAAAGCAATTATATAGACAATATTAGCACAGCTTCTACCACCCCTTGGACCCTCCCACATCAGTTCAGGAGAAGTCTTCAGAGCGATAGTGAAAAGTCTCTCTCTCATTGTGGTATTAGGGAAAGGGTTGAAACCCCCACCAGCCCTTAGCTTCATGCTGAGGTCCTATCCTGAGCTGCAAGGGAAACAGCTTGCACCATCAGGATCTTCATCACGAAAGGTCCAGGGAGTCAGCTCTGAGTCCTTCCTCACTGGTTTCGTGAAGGTTTCCTCCCAGGGGTAAGATGTTCCGTTCTCACCTTCCAGGTTGCAGGCTCTGGGTCTCTGCTCAGTTCTTTTTACCCCAAATAGTTTTAAAGTCCTTACCCAGGAAAAACCTGCTTGTTTGGCTCTCTCACTCTTCTTTAGCTGCTGCAGCTTCCAGTTTTGGTAGTCCATGTCCAAACCCAACTTAGAGCACCTCCGAGCCCTCTCTGGCCCATCTCCAATTTCTGCCTGGAGTTCTTCCAACTGTTGCAACAAATCACAACTGTTTCTCACGGCAACCGAGCCTCTCTGGCCCGTCTCTTGGCTCAGCTCCAGTACCGAGCATGCCTGCCAGGGAAACAGATAGCTGCAACTCTCCTGGCTGGCCTCCGAGTCCACTCCAACCACTTCTTCTGTGCAGTGGAGGGGGAGAACTGGCAAGGGAACCATCCCAGCCCTAGTAGAACCAAGGCTGAGGAGGCCCAGGGGCCCCTCTGGTCCGGGGACTCCCCTGGCCACCCCTCGTGTCTCCGATTCTCTCTTTCACACACAACACTCCTACATGCTGCCTCCAGCCCTGGCCAAGGCAGGGCCGCTGGGGCACAGGGCACCCCCCGGGTTTGGGGGAGGGGCATCCACCCCTCCAGCTTCTCTCTCTCTCTCTTACACACTCTCCCACACTCTGCCAACAACTTCCTGCTGTTGTTGATATCTGATTTTCACAGGAGTGAAAAAGAACAGCCCCGATTGGTCCCTCAGGGGAAACTCTCCTGGGACCAATCACCTCTAGGCCCCCCGGCTCCCGGGGGGGGGCAGCTCAAACCAAGACACACTCTTACAAGTTTTAAAGATGGCAGCAGGAGGAATTTGCTGATACTTTGTTGTCATACTTTTTATTAAATTCTGGTAGATTTTCCTCAGTGAATATTTATAACCTGCAAAAACTGAGAAGGCTTTTCTAGAACAAGGTTATCTTAACTGAAACTCATTTTAACAGAGCTTGGTACATTTCACTTGCTTCAATCATCTGCTTTGCTGGACAGGTGAAAACACTAATGATCCAAAAAGTTTATCTTTGTATATTTCTGCTGAAGGTGAAACAGTGTCTAGGCTTGAGCATTTAGAGGAAGATGTCATTTTTCTCATTAGTTCTGATATAAGCAGGGAAACAGCTGAGTTGGCCAAAACATCAAATAAACACAGTTACAAAGAAGGTAGTACAAAGGTAACACTGTTGACTTAAAATGCTATGTGGCGGTTTTATATGTTTTGCTGGGGTTTTTCTCCTCTGTCTCTATCTTCAGACATGTAGAACAGAGACACCCACATGTGAGCTAGGTTAGATATGTTCATATCCTATCCAGTCAAAGCATTTCCAAAGCATGGTTTGTCTGGCTTACTTCCTATATTTTCTTTGGGCTTATTTGACTCCCAGAGTGGTTATTTTTCTCCTTTGGCAATTAATGGTGGGCCAGACATATAGCTCACATATACGTGTATTTTTATGGACAGGCTAATCCCACCTTCTCATATAATTTAGCTTAGTTCAGAATAATAATTGTGATTTATAATTGTGCATGCAGGTTGGCCAGGACAAAGGAAGCTGTTCTTTCCACAGAAACCACAGCCCATGTATTGTTCCTCAAGAGAATGAAAATATTTTCCACACAATATTTGCTTTTTTCACGAAGTCTGGCAGGAAAGTATTGGTAAGAAATGGCACCGCTTGTGACATACAGCATATCCTACAAACGATTTTGCATGGCTTGGCTTGAAGATCTGAAGCAGATTGTTCATTGTAGAGCAAAACTTTGGTGAATATATAACACAGTTGGTCACCAGAACCTTCACTCCCCTGTTCTGTCAAAGGCACATGGGGGCAGTGGGGCACTGCACTGTAGTTGGTGCCTGACCCACACAGAGGGCTGATGTGCAGCAGTGGCCCTGCCCCTTCCAGGGTTGCTTGTCTGGCTCAGCACTTCTGTAGAGGGCTGAATTTTATTAGCTGGCTTGCTTTCATTCAGGTCTCTGTATCCAGCTGTCTTCAGGTCTTGAAAGTTTCTGATATTTCAGTGTAAGAGTGCTGTATTCTAGCAGTTTACTATATACCTAATTTTCTGGTGTATTTGCTGTCACACAATTTATCATTGGATTTTTACCTCCTTCGCCTAACAGCATTTTACATATTTCCTATAGGACTGTGAAAGACCAGGCAGGTCCTGCTTAATTATACATTGCAACTTAAGCTCACTACCCAAAGCAGAGTCCTGTGATATAAGTATCTACATGCTACTGAATACCGAGATACTCAAGAAGGTACGTGCTTCCCTTGTAGGTTGTCTTAAATACCAACTTAAGTGTGCTTATGTGTGCCAGTGAACTCAAAACTTGAATTTCTTCCTCTCTTTACTAGTGTGTTAAAAAAAAAAATTATGGCATCAAGGAAAACAAATCTATTTATCAACAGTGTGTATGGAGGTGTTAATCCTAATTCTTACCCATTACGCATTAAGACAGGAATAAATTAAGTTCAGAAATTTATATATTGAGGAATAACAAATGAGTCCCCTAATCGTTGGGGTGTGGTGTTAAGTCTAGAGACTTCTGAAAGTTGAATTGATTTCTGAAAGTTTTCATTCTGAAAAACGAAAGGCAGAGTAAGTGAATATAAACTATGACCGGCTATGTATCATTCTTTCTGTGTAAACAGAGAGATGGTAGTTTTTTGTCATTTTTACTTCAAATTATTATTATTCAAAGAAGATGCATCATGAATGTATTAATGCTGAGCTTGATGTTTGTGATGAAACAAATGATTGCAAGTTAATTTCTGTCTTCTCTGAAGACACTGAATGAGACAAAAAATCCTAAATTTTTAGTGATTTACTGCATTTTGACCTGTTTTCCTTTACTTACAAAAATGCTGACTCTCTAATTGTGGCAAGATGCTGTAAGATTATGAGGGTTTAAGATAACCAGAGGAGAAGGCTGATAACATGAGCCTACTAAAATAAACCTGTCTTTGATAAATGCTAGATTAAAAGCATCAGAGAGAGCCCTAATTAGAAAACAGTTGCTAAAGTAGTTGATAGCCCTGAGCTTTTCCAATTGAAACCAATGAGTCTGTTAACGTTTGTTCGTATTTGAAAATAGGAAATAGAGCAAGGCCAGAAATTTCAGGTATTTGTTACGTGCTTATAGAAATACTGAAATATGTAAAACAAGTAACTGAGTGCACACAAAATATGCTTCTGGAAAATTCAGGCTTGGGAATAGCCAGGATTCACCCCATCTGCTGGGTGCCTTGCAAGATTACTATTAGCAACAACCCTTTAAAAGATGTATAGTATTTACACATGTGTTTGGGTCAGTATCACCAATATGTGCCATTTGCTACTTACCACTTACCCTTCCCAAGGTGAACTGCATACAAATGACTAACCTATAAGCTGAAATGGCATCTTACTGAAATGTGCCTGTCAAAATGTACCATGCATTTCATGGCAGAAATATATATCAATAAGACAAGATGTACAGTAAATATTTAAGATATCTACCATACACAGATTTTGTCATGGTTTGAGAGCCCCAAAATCCAATTCCCTAGTTCTAGCCCCCCCTCCCACATCTCAACCCAGTGTGAGATGGGTTTTCCAGACACCACACGAGACTCAAAATGGGGGGAAGGGAATATATACAAGACTGTACAACAAATAAATAGTATAATACACTACATACACAATCTCAACTATCTCTACCATGACATACAGTATTTACAGTGGATCAAATCTCTTCTCCCTTCCAAATAAAAGTCCAGGAGGGAAGAAGGGAAAGATCCTTTCCTCTCTCAGAGCAGCAGTCCCTCTAAGGCAGCAGTTTCTCTCTGTCTTCCATGCAGCAGCTGTAGCTGGATCTCTGCCAGTACACACGAGGGGATATCCAAGCTCCTCGGCCCTTCATCTCCAACGAGGGTCTTCTCTTCCGTGGGCTGCGTAGCAGGGACAAGACTCGCTTCACCACATCATATCATGGGGTGTAAGACCCCCATGAAGGTCCCTTCTTCAGGGTATTCACCCCTGAGTCAGAACATCTCGGGCAGCTTTCAGCTGAAGGCCTTTGCCTCAAGAGTTCTATCAGAGCTCTCGTGCTCTGATCTCAGGCTTCTAGCTTCTCAGCTAGGGGTGGCCAAAGTCACCCCCTCCACATTCTTCTCTGACCATCCTGGTCCAGCTCCGGGATGCCTCTGAGCTTCTTAGCTCCTCTCTTTGCAGCAGTGCTGCTGCATTTTAGGACTCCTCTCAGGCGAGAGTCCACCACCCCCTCCTCTCTATGAGAGGAGAGGTCTCCAAGGAGTTTGGGGGAGTTTTGGTTGCAGTCCTTACCCCAAACTCTCTCTCTGTAGTGGCTTAGTTTTCTTTCTGCTGCTGCTTTCCTTTTCTTCAGACAACTCTGTGTCTCTTTGCTTAGCTGCATCTTGTCTTAGCTACTTGCTCTTATCTCTTGGCTCTCTGCCACTGCTTCTTGGTCAGTGCTGTTTTGCCGCTGCTCCCTTTGCTGCTCCCGGTACAGAAGCTTCCCCCAGCTTTCAGCTACAGGTACTCAGTCCAGTTTTAACACTGTTCCAAGTCCCTGTAACCCCCCAACCAGGGGCTGGGGGGGCCAGAGCCCCCAAGGGGCTCCTGCCTCTGCTCCTCGTGGCTCTTACAACATGGCCACCTCTCCAACTACAACTACTACAACTACTTTCTTTTTCGGTCTAGTGATATGTTTACATTTTGCAGGAGCGTTCATTGGCTCGACCCCAAAGGGTCAACCCCCCTCGGGGATTACCACTTTATAACTCTAGGGGGGAAAACTGTTTCCCCCCACCACAGATTTAAATAATTAGGAAGTTTTCCCCTTGGGTTATACTGGATTTTGTCCAAGATTTTGTGTATAATTTTTCTGTTCAATGGAAAAACAATTGAGAGCATTTTTTCATGGTTAATACTGAGCCTATTTGTGTTATTAGCAATATTCTGTCTTGCTTTTTTGTTAGATGTGGGAAACATGAACAAACCGAATACAAAGTATGTGTTTTAAGTCCAACATACCTGATTTTGTTTTATTCTGAAATATTATGCTCAGTGATATCTGTCTGTTATGAGCATAAGGAATATTTTTTCAAAGCAGTGTTTTAACCAGGCTAGTATTTAACTGTCAACCTAACCTCTACTAAGCTTTGTCTAGATGTTTTTATTACACTGGCAAATTCTGATGGTTTGGGGTTTTTTTTTTTTTGGCAGGGAGATTGGTGATTTTGTTGTTGTTGTTTTGCACCCTTAAATCCAATTCTTCCTCTTTTTACTTCTCAGGACAGTTCCTCGGTCATCCAGTTTGTCACAAGGGCAAGGTTGAGGATGGACGGTGACCTCAGAGTTGTGGAGGTGCCCAGTGGGAGCCCAGAAGAAAAATTAGTAAGTAAATAAACCTGAAGAGAAAGGTGTCCTTAACTGAGTAGGCTGGAGATCACTGAGATCTCTATACAATCTGGAATTTGTGGCTAGGCTTGGGCTAGGCCAGCCCAGACTTTGTTTGGCTAGACTTACAGTGCTGTGAACTGTGCTTCTTTGGTTTTGCTCTCTGTGATAACTGTGTCAGCAGAGTGAATGATGTTATATGGAAACAGAGCGATCTGTGTTGTACAAGCTAAAAGTTTAATACCCTCGAGGTATTAATGCAAAAATTAGTTTTAACTTCCTGTTTTAGCGTTAATCTAATTCAGATTTTCCTTGAAAACCTAGCAGAGACTTGAAACCCCAGCAATGTCTTTTCACATGTGCCAGAATAAAATATTTAGAAGTGTTAATGATATGTGAAAATGGACAAGGATATCTAAACTTTCAGTAATACATTTAACTCTTCCATTGTACTGAGCTGATAAAAATGAAGTATGAGCTGATACCACATTTTGTATTGATCGGCGTGAGGGTGAATTGAAAATTGAAGGTGAAATATCAAAGGTCAAGGTGAATTCACTTTATAGTTTTGTCTGTAAGAAAACTGTACTGTAAGATGTTTACTGGCTGATCTGCTGGAAAAGGAGGGGTAATGGCTTTGGTTTACTACTACCAAATTGTGTAATACTTACACGTGAAGATTGACCAGGAGACCACACTCAAATTCAACGTAATTTTTGCCTAGTGAAATTTTAAAATTTCATTTCTTATTCCTCTCTCACATGAGGATCAGAGATAATCTGGACTACTTTCTATTTTTGTTCTTGCGGTGTATTTTCAGAACATGATCCCTACTCTCAGTTATCCTTCTCTCCCTAGTGGATGTTGTCTCCACCAACCTATATTATTGCCTCCATTTTAAGTGAGTGACATTGAGATCTCAGTATGAGAGCATTGAGTTCAACACACTTTTGGAAGACACTGACGCCCCAAATTAAAGCACTCATCTCAGAGATACTGGATTTAAAACCCCCCAGGCAAATTAGGCCTGCATCTCCTTGCTACTTTAAATCGGAAAGTAGAGACACCACTATAATGCCCATCTTGTCCACCATCGTGTTAAGGAAACTTCGCAGTCTGACCATTCACAAGACTCTGGCAGTCACACTCCCAACACTGCTGGTACTGAAGCCCTTTCACAGTGGGCAACTCCAGTTAAGCCAATGGGTGCCCTGCTCAACTCCCTACAAACTCCCCACACGCACAGTCAGATGAGGTTTCCTTACTGGTTTGACCCCAAATTTCCCATAGCAGGGTCTCAGATGTCTAGTTACATAAAGCAATTAATTCGTGGTGCGGTAACACAGAAACAGTCTGAGCCGGGCACCTCCAAGGAGGACTCCCAACCAAGGAACTGCTGAGCTTTTATCTGCTCGCAGTCCAAGCTGCATGCAGGGCACTCTCTTCCTCCTGAGTCCTCTACTCCTGCTGTGTCTCCCAGCGTGCATCCACCTGATTGGCTCTACTAGTCTTCCTGCCTTTTGATATCCAAAAGGTAGGTAGTTCATTGCTATGTCTCTCAGTGTGCATGTACCTGGCTGGCACCTACTCTTCATTTACCATAGGGTTCACGGCCTCTTGTCTCAGGCTCCCACCCAGAGCTCAATCCACATTTCAATCTGCATCTCTATCTGCAGCTTGCAAACTGAGCTACCTATACCAGATGTATTCATCAACAATCATGTCTGTAACCCTAGTTTTAACTTTTGATTTTATTAGACCTGTCAGAAAAAGGAGTATTTTATATGATAGGACCTCATTTTTCCCCTTCAGTTTTATTTTCTTTGTCAGGTTTCTGGACCATTCTAAAGTGCATTAAAGAATAGGCTTGGCCGCTGACATGAAAAACATAGCTAGCCTTTGCTGGGAATGTGCCTTATAAGTGACCTGCAGCCCTGATTGTTGCTTGATCTCTCTTTAGTTCTGCAGGTTGCACAGAGCAAATCTTGCAACTGTATGACAGAATTTCATTAATGACTGAATACCATATGACTGTGACACCCATGCCCCCGCTGAAATAGAGGAATATAGAATATATCTATGCCAAATATTTTCATCTGTAAAGGTTTTTAGAATCTCTCAGAATGATAGGCACAATGTAAAATGTGTGGGATTACTGTTATTTAATATTCAAAATTTAGAAATGCTTTTATCTAGGAATGCAAGCTCTGTTGTATTTCATTGTTATCTAATGCTTGAAGAAAAAAAAAGAAAAAAAAGAATTGTCCTTTGCCTGTTCCCAGAAAGCCTTTCAGCAAGTCTTGAGTTGCATCAATTATGCAGTGCACTGTGTGTGCTGGAAGCTATATTAATCTTCAAATAAGAGATTGCTTCTAGGTCCTGGGAAGCCCTAGCTGTAAATGAGCATGCTTGACATATTGTAGCCATGTAACATCAATTTGTAGTTTCAAGTCTTTTCTCATGCGAGTGCCATTTGCTCTCTCCTTTATGCTATTTCCATATGTCTGTTGGCTTCACCATTGCTGTATGTTTTGGATAGGGTCATGTTCAGGCAAAAATTTAAGAGGTGGTTTGGCTCAATGTATTCATTTTCCCCTGTTCTCTTCTTGTGGAATGCAGAAGGGAATAGTACTTGTTGCAAGCCACAACTATTCAGCTGGAAATACAGACAGGAGAAAGAAAATGTCTTTGTTCGTACTCCTCCCTTCCCTTTTAAAGTTCATCCTATACTCTTCATTGACCATGGACTGCTACCACATTCATTTGGATAGCAGTTCCTTCTGAACAGTTCTGCATGGACTTCCAATGAGTTTGTGTTCCCTAACAATGAAAATACATTTTCTTAGACACTTTATCATGGTAAAGTAGAAAAGGCCTTTTTGCTCTCTATGGTTAAATGTAGACTTATTAGCACATTTAAATCGTTCTTTGAAAACAGGTGTCATTACTTCACTGGGCACTTTCGCAATATATTGTACAATATCAGTGTGCAAATGCCGTGGTCTGAAGGGAGGAATGGAATGGGGCTGCGACACAGCACGGATCCGGGACACAAAGGTGGGATGCAGATAGAGAATTTATTCCAGCGCGCCCACGGGTTTTATCAGCTCCGGAGGGAAAGGGCCAGAACATAGGGCGGAGCAGGAGACAGACAGGTGAGGGGACAAACCAGGATAGGGACATGGGCAAAAGGGGAGGAGCGCAGGGGGAACCAGGGGAGGAAAGGGCAAATGGGGGCTGTCTCCACTCTGCAGCTTCTCCAGCCAATCGGCAGAGAAACAGAGGAGCAGGGAGCTGAACAAGCCGGGACATGCCCGAGAAATACAAATTCTGGGAAAGCATACAATGTGTATATACATAATAAACTGTAAAGTCTGTATCATAAAGTCCTTTCAATCACTGTACATCTTTTTCCACTTCTGAAATTTTCCCCATTCTGGTTTCTGGTCCTTCACATGCAAACTCTCTGTAAAGAAGACAAATGGAAAAAGAAGACAATCGAAAAAGGAAGACTCATATTTGTGATGCTAGTATAAGAACTATCACTGGACAACCCATATAAACACCAGCTTTGTCAGAAACTCCAGAAGACAATTCATAAGGGAGATGCAATAGCATATGTAAAGATCTCTAAGTTGGGTAGCAGGCTGTCTGTGAAATGAACCCATTTTTTAAAAAATAGATGCATTTATGCAATTCTCAGACATAACGTCTCCAGATTTGGATATGATTTTATGTGATTTGGAATTGTATATTCTGTCTCTGGTTACAACAGGCTGCTTGAACTCTTATTTGGGACAAATCACATGAAGAAGGTGAGCAAAGCTTGGATTTGGCTTTGTGATGATAGTGGTATTAACACAAGTATATAGTGGCTGAAACTGATGGTGTGGTATTTGCAGAAGGCATACTTAATTTTCTTCAGCATATGGGTTTCCATGAAGGTTTGGCTCCCTTCTTCTCTGCTAGTGAGGTGAAACCAACAATAAGCTCCATGAGACCACAGTAGTCAAATACACCAGATCCAAGGATCCACATTCTGTGCTCACTGCTTATGTGCAGGAGGAGGAGGAGCGCTCTTAAAGAGCAAAAGGACTTCCTGTAGAAGTGTGGAAGGAAGAATTGGTTGGATTTTGCTACAACAAAACCATCCGAATGCCTCTGATTCTTCCTGTCTTGAAAGTGAGTGCACGCAAAGCTGAATGCATGAAAAGGCATCCCCAGATAAAACACGTGCAGCTTCTGCAACATAGTGCCCTGTAGAGCTTAAGGCTGCTATATAGCTGTCTGGTGCTGTCAGCTGAGTACAGGTATGCTCCATCAAGCCTTTGAACATTTCCTGCCATGTGGGTAGAGTTCACTTTTCTCTCATTTTCAGCTCAGTCACCCCAGGTTTAGTGCAACACAGGCAAGTGGTTGTCCTCCATGGATTTTTTTTCCTCAGGATTTAGATAGGTTTATGTTTGCAATGATAAACAAATATATTTTGGGGAAGAACAATAGCAAAAAGAAAAACTCATAAAAATTAGGTTTACGCTTGTGAAGACCTACAAGGTATCTTTATATGCGTATTTATACGCAAAGAGATTTAAATGCGTATTCACGTGCCTAAGCTTTAGCTGTCTGCCTGCAGCATGGAGAACTTCGTCCTGTTCTCCATGTCTGTTGGAAGGAGCAGCCTGTGGTACTGGACAGTGCTCATGATGTCCCAGCATTTTTTTAATGCATGTGGAAATACTTCCTCCACTCAGCAATCCACCACCAACCTCTCTCTTTTTTTAGAAGCACTCAACATTTTAAGGCACCAGCTCTCCAGCTTAGCTTTTTGATCCTGGCCAGAGCTTTCTCCAGCAGCTTTGCAGCCTCGCACCAGTGGGTTATTTGCTGCTTTATTGTTTTCATTTTGTTGCTTTACCTTTCCATCTGCTATTGTAACTTTCCTTTTACAGGTTTTCTTGTCTTTACAGTGCAGTCTGACAGGTAGAAACACACACTTGGGTAAAGGAACAGAACAATACATAATAATAATAAAATACAGTTAATTTCCCAGGGATAGAGACAAGCATGTTGCAAGGACACCTCATGTTTGTATTTTTCAAGAACTTGCAATGCTTTTCTTAGTATATCTAAATAAATAAAATATATAAGGGATGCATATAAATATATTTACAGATGTGTAGGAGAATGGTGTCTTTACTGCTGAAGTCGCCCCAAACATAACAGCACTTAAATGGAAAAGTCAACCAGCAGTGCAATGGGGTATGAAAAACCAGAAATATTTTGGGTGATAATACAGAAATAAAATAGCATTTTTTTATAAGCCATAGTGCTGTGGTTCATAACGCATATTTATACACATTTCATGTACATAATTCATTTCATGTACATAAGCAAAAAGAAATGAAAAATTTTCAATTATGTATTTTTAACAAGATTTTGCTGAAGTATGTTTTTTGTCTTTCTGAGTCCTAGTGCAGTAGTGTGTGCCTATTCTGCAAAGGGCTTTGGCACAGTATGAACTTCAAATATTTTCAAAAATTCCTACTCAGTCAACTTCTTGCCTACACGCTTTACTGAAATAGGATGTTTTAAAAGCACTAAAAAAAAAATTCTGATTATTTTTAATTTATTCACTAAGATATAGCCATCAGGATATAGCGAGTGTTTGGCATGGGTAGAAGATGAACTGGTAGGTGCCCTTGTCCTTCTGGTTTCAGCATTTCAGAAATCAGTGGTTGGGTGCAGATCTCAGTTATTTTCCAGAAGGCCAGTTTTGTTGTGTGAAACCTGATTGAGGTGCAAGCTACATACAGCTAAATGGCAAGCTGCACTGCCTCCTGGGCATCCCTGCTTTCAGATCCCACATGTACAGTGTGAAATGCAAAAGATAAATATGAAACTAAAACTCTTCGTACATCATCAAGACAAGTCTTTTTCATGGCCTTTCCCTGGCATTTCATTGGAGTCTGAAAAAAAGCCTCTAGTTCACTCCATATTTAATGACTGTTGCATGTGCTTCCTGTGAACCAGACAGCTGCTGTCCCTACTGACCTCTCTGGGATGCTTTCCCAACCCCACCCCCCTTATCTTCTGCATCAGTTACTCTTATCACTCCCATCTTCTCTATATGTCAGGGCTACCTTGAGCTGGGGACTGCCTTGTGTTCCCCAACATGTTGGCCACTCTGTAGGGGCTTTGCTGCTGGGGTGGAAAAGATGAGGACTTCAAAATGTGCTCAAGATCGACTTTCAGAGACTGCACAATGGCCAGCAGGTCAAGTGGTGGCCGGTGGATGGCATGCTTCTCTTTAGTACCATCACACTCTGCCTCCAACCTTCCCACCAGGGATGACTTGCTTCCCTGGCCTCCCACCGCTGACTGTACTGGCTTCCTTCTGATACTCCAGAGATGCAATATACACTGTCTGCGCAGTCTGATTATGTTGGTGTTGAGTTGTGACGGCCAATAAAGATGCAAGGAGTCAGTTATGTGCAGAAAAGATGTCTCTATTTTCTCATCTGCTTTTTTTATACCCCTTGCTAGCAGCAAGCAGTATCCTTATTTTAGGTAAGCAAGCAACAGCATTTTCATTGGCTAGGTTCTATGGGCGATACATTTGGCAAAGCTCAAGGCCTTATTGCAGTTCCCACATCCTAGGCCTACCAACTTTACAGTCTGCCTTTGTTTTCTCCATTAGGGCTGCGTACTGACTTCCTTGTCATCAAGGATACACCCGAAAGTTTGCCCAGTCAATATCTTCATCCTGGGAGCTAATAGACCCGCTATTAACCCCTTCAATTCCCCCTTTCTGTAATTGTGCGAGAAATATTACCTGCATCGTCCTTTGCAGAGCCCTTCGCGAACACGACACAATACATGGTAACATTACTAGCACAACCACAACCATCATCAAAACTAAGACCCCCATCTTAAGTAAGGACAGTAACCAACCCGAAATGCCCCAACTAGACAACCAGCCTTCCAGGCCAAAAACCCCAGTTTTCTGTGTGATCTTCTTTGTTTGTTCTTCAAGTGTGGCAATTTGTCTGTAGATGGATTCAGAGTGATCTGAGATATTTAAACAACACATGCCTTCAAACTCCTGACAACCATGTCCATGTGCTAATAGGAAAAAATCAATAGCAGCACGATTCTGCAGTGTAGCATGCCGTGCACTATCTACATCAGTGGCAAGCTTATACAAAATATCTGAGGTCAAATTTGCTTGTTTGTTCACCCAGCATGCCAAGGCTTTGATTTGCTTTAACGCTTTTGCTGAGGCAACTTGTGGCAAAAACAGAGAGGCAGACACAATAGATGCCTGACCCCACAAGGTTAACGTGTCCTGACATTTAGAGTCAAGGGCCAGTGACCATTTGGTCAAAACATGACTGTAGAGATGGGAATGATTCAATAAAAGCTTTTCTGTGGGGGTAAGCAAACCTAATTTACCAAAGGTACAGGGTCCCCCAGTGGGCTTTGCCGGAATACCTGGCCATCCCCAATTGCCACAAATCAAAAAGTATCCTTTCGGGAGTTGACGAGCAACTGTTACACCAGGTGAGGGTCGCTTGCGTGTATATAAACAAGCAGATGCATTCTGGTAAAAGGGCATATCTGGAGACAAGTCTTGTGAAAGGGTTTCTGTGGTAGCAGAAGCATCATATCCCTTACTGTACTTATTAGCCAGCGGTGTTGCACCCGTATAGTCAAAATAAAAGCAACCAGTAGCAGTTAAGGTACCCAAAATATCCAACTCCTGTGGTGCAATGCCTACTGGTAGCTTAACAAGCCAGTTGTTTACATTTGCAATGCAACTCTGCGCAGAAGCATTACAAGCCTTTGTTGCTAAATCAGGTAATCGTGTAACATTAGAAACAAATTTCACTGCATTAGAGTTATTTACAGGTGCCCCAACAAGGCAGCTCTGGTTTCTCCAAGGAGGCACAGAAGGTAGTTTGGTTCAGTGCTTTCATCAGGGTCACCCAGACGTTGTGGCTGTTCCACCGGGCTGAGTCGTTCGAGCTGTTCCGCTTAGGAGTCATCACTACCAGTTCCCCCGAGGCAAAAAAGGACACATACACCAAGCAGGAACCCACCGCGATCCATCATCTGTAGAAACACAAGCATAACCCCTACCTTAGGTTATCAATTGATGAGGGCTGGACCACTGTCCAGACACCAGGTCCCATACTTGAACTGCAGGAGCAGTCTTAGGTTGAGATGACACTAACGAGGAAAAATTGCAAAAAAAGAGCAGGAAAATGAGAATCCAGGGGAAAAGTCAAAAATTTAAAACATAAACAGCTTTGTCTAAATGGGCTTGAGGGGGCTCACCCTGCATGATTTGACTGGGGTTTGGCTTGGGTTTTTTGTTGTTGGTACCTTCCTCACCAAAACTTATTGCAGTGACTGAGTATTAGTGCAGGCAGATTTTGAGGGCTTAAGACAGCTAGCGACGTTAGTATGCACAACATCCCTGTTCCTCTCCAAACCATGAATGGGGTTTTTTTTATGCATGTATGTTGATTCCAGACTGCTAGAAGAAACCAGATAGATAAGAAGCTGTTGTTGTTCTACCCTTGTAGCTTAAGCTGTGACTGCAATAGCCAAGCTATTCTAGCCAGTGTGCTTCAAACCTAAAATGTGGAGCTCTTGATGCAGAGATTATGTATGGTTTTATCTCTGCAGCTATTCCTGGCTCTGTCTTTTGACATCATAAAGTGCGTACAGGTCTATTTTGCTGGAGGTTATGATATGTTAACGTTTACTCTCTGAGTAGTGGAGAGAAGGCACCACCTCACTTTGCATCCAGGGACTGTTTGAAAGGTCTCTTCACTGAAATTGGCAATACTTAAAATGTAAGGAGTTTCAGGGGTTTTTTAGAGTCAGGAAAATAACATTAGAGCCTTGTCATCTAAGAAATAGTCATCAGACTTGTGTCCATAAGATGGATTCTAACCTTAGTTGTGTGAAAAATGGACTGCCACATCAGATCATCTTTCCAAGCTGCGTCAGAAATAGGAGGAAGGCACAAGGTTTGTGTTTGATCTCTCTGTCTGGTATTTCCCTTACACTGACTGTGAGGGAGACTGCTGCTTAGGAAACTCTCAGTTCAGCAAAATGTCTTGGTGCTAATATCTGAAAACAAAGGCTTGGTGCTAATATCTGAAATGCTAAAATTATTCTTTTTTTTTTGGTTTAAGAACTGGTCCATGTTTGAAAACTATTTTGACCATTGTGATACTAGTTATGGGAATATTTTTGGATAATGCTGTATATGTAGAGCTTAGTTTGTGTCCATTTGCTATATTTTCAAGTGTCATTGTCATGACACCATAGCAAGGCTGCTCACAATCATCTTTGAAAGGTTGTGGCCTTCAGGAGAGGTGCCTGAGGACTGGAAAAAAGCAAATGTCACCCTGGTCTTCCAAAAGGGCAAGAAGGAGGGCCCAGGGAACTACCAACCAGCCAGACTCACCTCAGTCCCTGGAAAGATGATGGAGCACCTCATTCTGGAGGCCATCTCTATCCACATGAAGGAAAAGAAGGTGATCAGGAGTAGTCAGCGTGGATTCACTAAAGGTAAATCATGCTTGACCAACCTGATTGCCTTCTACAATGAGACAACTACCTGGACGGATGAGGGGAGAGAAGAGGATATTGTCTGCATTGACTTAGCAAGGCTTTCGACACTTGTCTCTCAGAACATCCTCATTGACAAACTCAGGAAGTGTGGACTGGATGAGTGGACAGTGAGGTGAATTGAGAACTTGCTGAAGAGCAGATCCCAGATGGTCATAATCAGTGGCATAAGGTCTAGTTGGAGATCTGTCACTAGTGGGGTCCCTGAAGTTCAGTACTGGGTCCAGTATTGTTTAACTTGCTCATCAGTGACTTGGATGAAGGGACAGATACCTCCTCAGCAGGTTCACTGCCAACACAAAGTTGGGAGAAGTGACCGATGCCCCAGAGGGTTGTACAGCCCTTCAAAGGAACCTTAATGGGTTGGAGAGATGGGCAGAGAAGAACTGTCTGAATTTCAAAAAAGATAAATGCAGGGTCCTGGGGAGGAATAACCCTATGTAACAGTACAGTCTGACACCTGACCTGCTGGAGAGCAGCTCTGCTTAGAAGGACTTGGGAGTCCTGGTGGACAACAAGCTGTCCATGAGCCAGCACTGTTCCCTTGTGGCCGATGGTATCTTGGGGTGCATTAGGTCTTCCTAATTGTCAGATTGTGAGGGAGGTGATCCTGGCCATCTATTCAGCCCAGGTGAGGCCACATTTGGTGTAGTGTCCACTTCTGGGCTCCATAGTACAACAGAGAGATGGAGCTCCTGGGGCAGTTGCAGTGAAGGGCAGTGAAGATGATTAAGGCACTGGAGCATCTCTCTTATGAGTGTAGGCTGAGGGAACTGGACCTATTTAGTCTGAAGAAGAGAGGACTGTGATGCCTTAAGCCCCCTAATGTTTTTTTATTTTTCTAATTTTGTAAGCCTTATAAGTTTTATAGGTAATAGAAGTAGATTTTAGAAACAAACCCCTTTCTCCCTCCTCCCCTAGCACCCCTTAGTTTATACATTCCTTAGTCCTCTCACCCCATTCCATACCCCCCATGTCAACCCTATTCCCGTATCTAGTAGAAAATGTTTAGTCTCTTAGTCAAGGCAAGCCTGTCTTGTTTGGGGAACACTTGTATCTTGGCCTAAACCTCAGGACAGAGTCAAGGAACTGGGTGACTCTGCTCTCTGTACCCTGAAGATGATGAAGGATGATGAAGAGGGGGTCCCAAAAAGCCCCCCGACCCAATTCCAGGAGGTGGGCCAGGGGGTGGACCAGGCCAAAAGTTATAGGGTGGACACACTTGGGATTGGCCAGATATTGTTATAAATGTAACATCTCGGGCACAGCCCAGGGCGCACGCGTCATTTACCATCTATTGCCGTGGCACAATTAAACCCTTTCTTATCTCACCCCAACTAACGGCTCCTGGATTTTTTCTAAGCACCAGCTGAGCAGGCATCAACTGAAAGAGGACCTCATCAGTGTCTGTAAGTATCTGAAGGGAGAGTATCAAGAGAATGGACCAGGTTCTGGTCAGTGGTGCAGAGCAATGGGACAGGAGACAACGGGCAGAAACTGGTGCACAGCAAGTTCCACCTGAATCTGAGGAAAAAGTTCTTTACTATGCAGGTGACTGAGCACTGGAACAGATTGCCCAGAGAGGTTGTGGAGTGTCCCTCACTGGAGAGATTCAAGTACCATCTGGATGTAATTGTGTACAATGTGGTCTGGGATGACCCTGGTTGAGCAGGGAGGTTGGACCAGATGACCCACTTTGATCCCTTCCAGCCTTACCCATTCTGTGATTCTGTGAAATGCCTGATAACATCTCACTGATAGAAAAAAAGCAGTGTGTGTAAATCAGCTATGTTCAAATTCCTCCTCCAGAAAAACTGTGGTCTTAATCAGCATTAACTGAGATGAAGGATCTCTGACTACCTCTTTATGGGAACACCTTGACAAAATATAGCCCTTCTCACGCACTTTCTCTCATCTGTGGCTGTAATTTTTGTGTCTGTTTGCTGAGGATGCTTACAGAAACAGAGAAATGTTCATTAGTGGGATCTTGGGATGCTGTCCTATCCCGTCTACCACTCAAAGCAGGGCTGTTGCCTGCACTCACTCAGGATCCCCATGGCTTTCACAGGGTTGGAGAACTGAGGGTCTCTTTGGCCCCTGTACCAGTGCTGCCATCTCCTTCCTTTTGCAGCCTTTTCCTGAATGCCCACCTTCAAGATTCATATGAGTTGCATGGTATTGCATTCCCTGTGCTGTCTCATAAATGAAACTGTTTGAACAGGGTCAGCAGTGAGTGAATGTATTTCATGGGTCTTTCATTAGCCTCTTAAAGATGAGTATCTTGGGATTGTGTAATTGTATGTGACTGTAACTCCTGGATTTTCACTCACTTTTAGCAAATAATTTTTTTTTTAAGACTAATTTAACAATTCATGTCTACAAAATGGTTTTGACATTTTTAAGCAAAGATGATGAAAGTGGTTTGTGGAGGAGGAAGAAAAGCTAACTACTTCATTTTGTAAAACAAAGCCAGACAAACCAAATGTATTACCTCTAAAAAGTCCCTGCTGCCTCTCTGCGTTTGCTGGATATTAAATTGCAAACTTTAACACAGAAATAGCCCTCACTGAGGAGACCTGTTTTTGAGTTTTCCACTAAGGCACTGGTTTTGATTGAAATAAGAGACTGAAAATTCACACAGGGTATAGGAATAGTATAATTTGCTCCCATTTTCTTCTTAAGACATGGTGAAGGAAGGATCTCTGTTGGCTGTATTTCTCTGCCATACATACTATAGAAAAAGAGAGAAGAGAAGAGCTATCTGCATTCCCAGAAGAACCTACAACTGCACATGCCCTTGCCTCTTTCACACAATGTGTCCTGTGAAGCAGAGCAGGAGTGATTTGTATTTAATAGGAATGTACGAGTTGTCTCTTGCCCAAATCGCTCTAACAGGTACGTAGCCTGCGTGTCCCTATGTGGTTGCGAGTTATGCTGGCGATGGTACATGCCTTCGGTAGGGTTGCCCACGCCAGACAGGTCAAAACCATAGGATCAGTTACACTACATTCTTGGGCAGGATGAGCTCATTAGCCTTCTGGCAGTCATCCTAGGAGAAGGACAACTCTCATCCCAAACCCGGGCAGATGGAGCTCGCTTAACCCCGTAAGGCCATCCATCTAAGAGAAGGTCACTCTAATCAAACCTACGTCCTGAGGACCTCACTGCCACCGTCCAAGCTTGCTCGGCCCTGGCAGATGAACCTTAGGATTAAAGGGTGGGTTCAGTTCCGCGCATACTGCATCTCACCTAAAAAATCCATTGGGCAGGCTTGAAGGCTTTACCCACATGCAAAAAGTCCTGCAGCGACGGGCGAGGGTCGAAACGGCAGGTGAAAGGTGCACTGGGAGCCGCAGACTCAACCCTGCATGCAGGCGGTTCAGGATATTGGTCATTTGAGACTGACGGAGATGAGAGTCTCTTGGGGCAGCACCCTGAATGACCAAGCAGCCTTTTCAAGGACAACACTGCTTGCTCCACTCAGAGAGGGGCCTAGAAAAGGTGGCCTAAACAAAGCTCATCTCCACCTTCACCCGGTTGGTTAACCACAGACCAACGGGCATCTTCCTCCAATGCGGTCGCACAAAGAGCAAAAGACAAAGGCACGCACCTGCCTCCAAAGGTGTACCTAAATTAACTCTGGCATGTTCGAACATCAGAACCATGCTCGACTCTGTGAATAGCGGACGTCCTGAGCGACGTTCTGCCCTAATTGCCCACGAACTGGCTCGTCTCAACATCGACATAGCTGCTCTCAGTGAAGTCCGCCTTCATGAGGAAGGCAGCGTCAGAGACCATGGTGCCGGTTACACACTCTTTTGGTCAGGTAAGTCCAGAACCGAAAAACCTCTCTCAGGTGTCGGCTTCATGATCAAAAACTCTATTGTCCCTAAACTCGAAAATCTGCCGGCAGGCCATTCTGACCGCATTATCTCCCTATGCCTTCCACTAAACAACAAGCAACACGTTGTCATCTTTAGTATATACGCCCCAACTCTCTAAGCTGACCCTGCTGAAAAAGATAAATTTTACACTGACCTGCGCTGCCTTACCCAAAAGGTACCAGCAGATGATAAGATCATTATCCTTGGTGATTTCAACGCCAGAGTAGGTAAAAATTTTGAAGCATGGAAAGGAATATTAGGCAAGCATGGTGTTGGAAACTGCAACGATAATGGTCGACTTCTGCTAGAATTCTGCGCGGAGCAACAGTTTACCATCACCAATACTATCTTTCAGCAGAAGAATAGTCTGAAGACAACCTGGATGCACCCCAGGTCTAAGCATTGGCACCTCATTGATTATGTCTTGGTGCGATGGAGAGATGTCCGCGATGTCCTCCATACCCGCGTGATGCCCAGCGCAGAATGCCAAACAGACCATCGGCTTGTACGCTGTAAACTCAATTTCAATCTCAAATTCAAACCCAAAAGGGGCAGTATCCCAAGGAGAAGACTCCAAGTTAACGATCTCCAATCAGCCACAGTAAGAGAAAGATTCCAGGCAAACCTTCAAACTAGGCTTGAAAACCATTCCACAAATTCTATAGATTCCTCTCCTGAAACAATTTGGCAGCATATTAAAAGCAGCATCCTGCAATACTCTCAAGAATCCTTAGGGTTCTCCCTCAAGAAGAACAAGGACTGGTTTGATGAAAACAATCAAGAAATCCATAAAATGTTGAGGAAGAAGAGAACTGCCCACCAAGCACACCTTGCACTGCCATCCTGTCACACAAGAAAAATAGCCTTTCGTCTTGCATGCAGCAAGCTCCAACAGAAACTCCGTGACATCCAGAACAAGTGGTGGATCGATCTAGCTGCAAAAACTCAACTATGTGCAGATACAGGGGATCACAAAGGATTCTATGAGGCCCTGAAAACAGCATACAGGCCTACATACCAAGTCCAAAGCCCACTACTCAGTGCAGATGGTCAAACGCTTCTGACAGATAAGACCTCCATTCTGAATAGATGGTCTGAACACTTTCAGACTCTTTTCAGTACCAACTGTGTAGTCCAAGACTCAGCAATTCAGTCCATCACACAACAACCGGTGAAATACGAATTGGATACTGCCCCCACTTTAGGAGAAACCCTCAAGGCCATACAGCAGGTGAAAATCGGCAAGGCAGCTGGGGTTGATGGAATTCCACCCGAAGTCTGGAAACATGGGGGCCTTGCACTCCATGCTAAATTTCATGAGCTTGTGGTGCGCTGTTGGGAACTAGGCGAACTACCTTCAGACCTTCGTGATGCAGTCATCATCACCTTGTATAAGAAGAAAGGTACTAAATCAGACTGTTCAAATTACCGTGGTATTACTCTGCTCTCCATTGCTGGCAAAATCTTGGCAAGAATACTCCTAAACAGACTAATACCCACCATAACAGAAGAAATTCTACCTGAAAGTCAGTGTGGCTTCAGAGCCAACAGGAGCACCACAGACATGATATTTGTTCTCAGACAACTGCAAGAGAAGTGTAGGGAACAGAACAGAGGTCTCTATGTAACCTTTGTCGACCTCACCAAGGCTTTCGATACTGTGAGCAGAAAAGGTCTCTGGCAGATTTTGGAACGTTTAGGTTGTCCTCCCAAGTTCCTTAAAATGATCATCTCACTTCATGAGGATCAGCACGGCCAAGTCAGATATGGCAACACACTTTCTGAGCCCTTTCTAATAAAGAATGGTGTGAAACAAGGCTGCATTCTCGCTCCTACCTTATTCACAGTCTTTTTCAGCATGATGCTCCAAAGGGCCACGGCAGACCTCGATGATCAGGACGGTATCTACATTCGATATCGTACTGATGGAAGCCTATTCAACCTAAGGCGACTGAAGGCCCACACCAAGACCCTAAACCATCTTGTCCGGGAGCTGCTTTACGCTGATGACGCCACCCTTGTTGCCCACACAGAAGCAGCCCTGCAGCGTTTAACATCCTGCTTTGCAGATGCTGCTGAGCTCTTTGGGCTGGAAGTCAGCTTAAAGAAGACATAAGTTCTCCATCAACCTGCACCTCAGGAAGTCCTCCATCATCCCCACATCACCATCGGCCAGTCAGAACTCAAATCAGTCCAACAGTTTAATTACTTAGGCAGCCTCATCTCCTCAGATGGTAAGATTGACGGGGAGATAGACAATAGGTTAGCAAAGGCATATAGTGCTTTTGGAAAACTCCATAAAAGAGTATGGCGTAATAAACACTCGAAGAAAAGTACCAAGATCAGTGTTTACAGAGCCATAGTACTGTCTACTCTTTTATATGGTTCCAAAACATGGGTCATCTACCGCCACCACCTGCGTCTCCTAGAACGCTTCCATCAATGCTGCCTCCGTACAATCCTAAACATCCACTGGTGAGATTATGTGACCAATACATCTGTTCTTGAACAGGCAGCAATCACAAGTATTGAGGCCGTGCTACTGAGAACGCAACTGCGATGGGCAGGGCACGTCTCCAGGATGAAGGACCACCGCCTCCCTAAGATCCTGCTTTATGGTGAACTTGCCACCGGCTGCCGCAAGAGAGGAGCTCCGAAAAAAGATACAAGGACTCCCTGAAGCAACAACTCAGCCTCGGGCATATTGATCACCATAACTGGTCTACTCTGGCCTCTAATCGGGAGGCCTGGAGACAGACCATTTATAACGCTACTGATGCTTTTGAGAAAGCACGCAGGATCACTCTTGAGGAGAAAAGACAACGCAGAAAGAATCGAGCCTTGCAGAATATACCATCTAAGGAGTCCTTCTGCTGTGTCTTTTGCAACCGGACTTGCCTTTCTCCTATTGGCCTTTTTAGCCACCAACGCGCTTGCAAGAAAAATGGGTAGAGCCCTTCCCAAATCTTCGTTCGCGAAGCCTAGCCATGAGATGAGTTGTCTGAATTTTTTTGTGAAAAAAAAGTTAGCCAGCTCATCTCAAGTGTTTCATGTGAAGCATCAGGGTGTTTGGCAGGGCCGGAACTTGGTGAGTAGGACAAACTGTGCAAGATGTCATGGCAATCCCTGCCAATCCAAAGGATGGAGTTTTTCATGCAAAACTTTGTGCACCTTGGTGGCCCAGCACCAAAACAAACTCAATGTCTGGGCTTGGGGATTGACACGGTAGGTGTTATTTTGGAATGGAAGCTGATATTCTTTGGATCCAACACATGGCTACTCAAAGTCCACTTGAAAGCTTTAAATCCCTTGTTAAAAATAGATGGAAAGCACTAAATGGATTCCATATTTGTTTGACAGATGAAATATGATCAGGGAGGCCACGGTTCAATGTGTCTCATGAGATGAGTACAAGAGAAAACAATACAACTTCTAGTCATAAAAAATCTTTTTTTAATTGCTTTGTAGGTGGTCTTTGAGGCTTTGCACAATCTGGAGCCTCGTGGATATGTTGTCGGATGGATCATTGCCATCAGTTTGCTGGTGGGAATTCTCATCTTCCTATTGCTTGCTGTGCTCTTATGGAAGGTAAGGCAACAGATGCAACATAAACACCAAAGCTAGTCCCAGGAAAAAAAGCTTAAATTTATCATTGTATTTTTAACATCTATTTGCTTTAGGAACTGAATAATTAGTCAGTAAAAACAATTTCATATGCAAGCTTTCGTGAGGGACAGGGAGGGATTCATGATGTACAGAAGAAGTGAAAAAGTGGGGTTTTTAGGGCATGGTTATTAAAAGTTGAAACCTCTGATACCATTTCAGGACAACAATGTCCCTCTTAGAAATCTGCTGTTATATTACTCTTAGGTACTTTGCATTTCTATGTTTTTCTGATGACTGAGGCTCACTGATTTCAGCAGGATTTCCTGAAAATTGTGTCAATTTTGCTTGACCGGCAAAGAAATTGGGTGCATGTCTGGGAAAAATCAGATGGTAGCTACTGTTTTCAAGAGGTAGATGCCCTGGGGAGAGGAGGTTCCAGCAATAAATTCTTCACATCCCTCACACAAAGAGTTCCAGATCAGTTAGTTACCAGAGCAAGAAGCACCTGGACCTGTTAAAAGACAGCCTTCCCACTGTCTCTGATAGGATACAGTTCTTTTACCCCAGGCACTGTTACAGGGTAAAAGTGGGCTGATCCTGATACTTGGCAGCAACCATCTTGTGTGGTAAAAAAAAGGGGAAGGAACTTCAAGTGTTTTCATTCCTCAGTTCCCTGTTACCAATCCATAAACTTAAAAGACCACAGTGAAGGTCAGGGACTGTCTTTGAGGGAAGTAAATCTCAAATACACACATGGGAACGTGTCCAGCACTATTTTGCTTCCCATGGCAGATGTCCAGCAGTCTGACTCACACAGTTTAGCAGCACATGTGCTGCAGGCTCTGCTGGCCGACTGTGTTGGGACTGGAGGTCACAGGCCCAGTGTGCTGCAAAAGGACATATCGCTGCAGGTCATCAGGCTGTAAAATGGATTTACAAACCTGGGCCAAAAACTAGCCATGCAATTCTTATTATAAATGATATAGTTGTGTGTATAGTTGCATTATGGATTATAAAGCTACTTCATATAATATATAAATTTTATATGAGATATAGATTTAAAGTATTTTTAAAGTTGGTTTTGGAGATTTTTAAGCATAAACTGGCCAGGTTAAAATTGACTGTGCTTTCCATTTCGAAAACAATGTTTGACCACAGTCTAGAATATCTCATAACTTCCGTTTTTCTGGCATCTAGGAAATGCTTTTGCTTTCTGTGGCAGAAAGAGTTAAAGGAAAAAAAAGTCAGTGAAATTAAGATGGGAGAATAACCATGAGAATGGAAAAATGTGAGATTGGAAGAGACCCAGGGTTTATGTCCCAATGACACAATTTGAAAAAGGAGTTACTGCTGCTGATTTCATATGGCTCATTTCCTGTCATAAAAAGGCATGTTTGAAAATGTGCAAGATAAGAAGAATATCACCTTTCACTGTGAGTCTCCAGGAGAAACTCGCACAAGTTCAATTCATAATCTCTACTAGAGTTAATACAGTCCTTTGCTTCCTGGGTTAATCTTGAGACTTGAGCTCTTTTAAATTTTATAGAGATCATTCAGTTATATGTGAAGAAGCTGCCATTTTGTTGAATGAAAGCTTTGAGAAATTTTGAGATTCCAAGTAACAGTAACTATTCCAAGCAACTAACACCAGGTTTACATAGCCCTTTTTGCATGCAGATGTGCTGAGGTGAAGAAAGGTAAGATGCCTTGGTCAGAGTCTGTGTTAGAGATAAGTCAGGCTTTGCCAACTGTACTCCAGTGCTTTATCCATAGAGTTGCATGATTAGTAAAGGATTCAATCATTAAGATTTTGTTGTAGAGAAAAGTGATTAAAATTGTGTAGCTGCTAGTATCAGGTGGTGATTGGTCAAAGGAGTCAATTATCTTGGAGGTCTTTTTCAACTATAATGATTCTATGATTGAATATATATATGTGCGTGTGTGTGTGTGCATATGTGTATATATATATGTGTGTATATATATATGTGCATATATATGTATGTATATATGTATACATGTACTCCTCCCCTACATTGAAATCCAAAGAGGTTTTGTGCCATAATTGTATGTCCCTATGCACCTCAGGGGAGAGGGGATGGGCTTTTTTTAAAAAAAAATCAGTTTTATTTCATTGCAGCATTAATAGAGAAAGCTGTTGAAACTGAGTGGCATTTCATATCTTTGATGCAAGTTGTTGTGCCTATTCAGAGTTCACATGCTTCTTCTTTTCTGTACATGTAATTCCAAGAATAAACCATTATTTACTATAGTGAAGCCAAAAATTAAGAATCATAATTGATGTTCAGACAAACAAGGCAATCAGCTCAACTTGCTGTGAGAGGACTTATTAGGGGCAACTGATGGGAAGGGTGTATTTCACAGCTCACAAAGGTCTTCTCTGTAGAGATTTAGAGGAACACACCAGCTGCCTCAGAACTTAACAAGTCTGTACTTCTCCTTTTAATTTCCTTCTTTTCTTTTCTTCTTCACCATCTCTCCTTAGTTTAAAAACATGTAACACTAGTTTCTCACACTTTCTTCCAAGTTCCTGCCCACCTTTTTCCTCTAATTTTTCAGCTTGCCTCATTTATAAAAGTATGATCCCTACCTGTAGGAACTACATAGCCCATACCTGTCCTGTCTGTCCATAAAATCTGCAAAAACTGTGACTTGGTTTATGTTCTCTGAAATTCTTCTTTCTGTAGTCCTCATTGCATTTTGTACAGTTTTTCTGATAACTTTTCAATTTTATTGGTTTTGTTACCCACTTATCTAGTTGCTTTAAGTAAGTTGTTACTTGCTATCTTGTGTAGGCTTCTCAGGGTACTACTTTTTTGATATAGATGCTAGGTTCAGTAGGCCTAGAATTAGGCTTTTTCAATATTATCCTGTTATAAAAATGCAGATAATTAACTTCTGTGATTCAAGACCAAACCTATACTATCTCCCAAACATAGATAGATCTTCATTATGGATAACATCTAGGAAACCTTGAGAAGGGAATGGGACAATGAAAGTGATTGTACAGATAATTAGGTTTTCACTAGGCAGAAGTTGTGTGGATCATTTGAAGTCTGTTTATTTTCTTCTTATTTCTCGCTTTCTGAACCAAAGCGAGTATCACAAAATGTTTGTAGACCCTTGGCTTACCAAGAGCAAAAGGGTTTGTATTCCTGCAACAGTGACTCAAATGTTGGGTTTTTTACAGTAGATCGGTTGATTTACTGTGCTTTTTGAATTCTGACTGAATGTTACAGGAAGATTGAGTTTGTCATCTTTTATTGTTCTCACACAAGTAAATGGTTAATGCTGCTGTTGTAGTGAAAACACTGCATTCACCAGTGAGTTTACCAGCTGCCATGTAATATTTGTTCACTACCCTCAAGATAGGCAACATTTCAGTGGTGGTATTTGTCCAGTACTTGTAAAATGCCTTTGTTATCTTTCTTGATGTAATGAGCTATGTAAATGTGTAACAATAATATTGTGGCTGAGTGTTCTCTCCAGTCTCAGTGTCCTCAAAATCAGAGCTGTGCGTGGCAGGGTACTCTGAGAACACCACAGCCATTGCAGCTGTGTTGCTCTTATTCTGGCACTGTGTGAACAAATGTAATCCACTGGCAAGAGAGAGGTAGGCTTGTGGTTCAGAACGTCTTTTAGAAAAGAGGAAAGACAGGCATCATTTTCAGGAGTCCAAACCAGTAAAAGAATACATATGTAGACTGAAAAATTGCAAATATGTACCTAAGGTTCCAAGGCTCCCCACTGCTGGAACACAACATATGTATTTATTGGAATTCATTAGCATCCCTCAAACCCAAATGCCAATAACAGAGCAAATGTGACTTACCTAGTCTGAATTCTGGTTTTAGGCTTGGTTTCACAATGGGAAATGGTGTATTATAACTTACACCAGCCATAGCTATTTCCTTCTGATTTGACTAATGCATGAAAGTGACTTATTCTGATAATTATGGACATGGTACAGCTTTCATTCAAATATTTTTGGCAGACCAAATATATCAAAATATGATTTTAAAGCTACTTTTTATTGATTCCAAAAATAGTCTTTAATGTTTAGTATTGGGTTTTCAAACAAAGCCAGAAATATTTCAGAGGAAATGGAAAATATGGATCGAGATGTGTTTTAAATTAATTATGCTTATAGGAATGATATCTCTAATTACTGTCCTATTCCCTGGTGAGATTCAGTTTTTTTTCCAGACATATCTGCAGTAGACATTATGTTCTTTGAGAGCAATAATCAGAGATGAACTTTGGATGATGGCTGTGTTCATTCTGTGACTTTTTAAAAAATAAACTATATAGTAAAATTTTGCAACAGGAAAAAATCTTTATTTGGAAATAGTTGTAAGTTTTAATATTGTCCAATTCGCTTTTTAATTACACTTATAAATATACTGGTAACAGCTGTCTTGCAAGTTACTGTACATAGTTACCATACTGCAAGAAGTTCGGGCTTTGATTAAACTCAAGTTACCAGAACTCAGCACTGAAAGATGTTTATAAGTTCAGTCGCTATGGAAGAATTTGATTCCTAGCAGCTGTATCTGATCCCAGTGTATTGCAACTGATGAACATTGTTATGGCAGAGAAGAATTAGCAATGTACACAAAATTGTGCTTAACTTTTAACTTACTTTCATCTAACCTGGCTAACTGTCTTGAAATATTACTGCTGGTACCTGGGGTGAAGATCTGTAGTCCTCCATAGATTTTAGAAGTAAATTTATTTCACATGCTGTAGTACTAAGACACACATAGTTTTTAAACACACATTTTATTAGGCAATTACTTTGTAATGTTGAAATAATAAGAAAAACTATTTTGCTAAGAACAGCCAGTCAATTAATAAACTTAGCTAAAGCAAACATTAAATAAACTATTATTTTAAGTAAATACTTTATGACTATCTCAAAGGCCAAATATTAAAAGCCAGTTGTTAAGGCTAGGTACCTCAAAATAGGAGCACAATTCAGACTGGCAGCATGCATGGAAAAGATGCATTTAGGTTTGCGAAACAGATAACTGCACACAGAGACAGTACAGAAAATCTGAATTAGTACTTTTTTATTTTTTAGTTAATATAACATACCTTGCCATTGTCACTGATGCTAGAGTGTCACCCCATTAATGAACAATTTCTTCCTCTAACCAATTCTTGTGTAACTTTTTTCCCAGGAGTTGTTCAGTTGGCTTCAATGGAGCTACCTGCTTATGTGGTGAATAGAGCTGGTAGTTCTAGTGTTTACCCGTGGAATATCTTTACTATGTAGATACCATCTAGGTTGCATCAGACAAGATTCATTCATCTAGCCTTTGATTCATTTGTAGATACGTAATATCTTTTGTTAAGGACTTAGTATGTACAGTACTTCAGAAATGAATGCTTGTAGAGGAGAACTAATCTTTGAGCAAGCTGCTGAACTTCTCTTTGTCTCAGTTCCCCAGCTGCATAAGTGTATATAACATTGTGTATATTGTATGTGTGTATAGCCATTTGTGGAATGGTGATGTTTGAATCATATTTATTTATTTTCTTGTACTTGTTTCACTGAGCAAATGAGGACCTACATTACAAGACAGTTAAGGGGTTTTCCTCTCAAAAAGGCAGTGAAAGACTGAATAATTAAACCAGGCCTCTGGAGTCCTCATGAGCTTATCTTAGCCACATTATCATCCTTCCTCCTAAAATCATCCTCTCCTTTAACTCCTTTACAAACATGCCTTTACTTCACAGTGGGACCCAGAATTGGCAGTTTGCCAGTTCTTGGTGGAAAAGCTGATAGACATATCAGTTTGTGACCCCTATGTACTGTGGCAAGTATCCTTTAACTGGGAGAAAGGACATAGTGCATCATCTTGGAACTGGTGGTTTGCGAGGATTATCTAGGACCCCATAAACCCAAGTGCAAAGTGTTTTTACCCGCCTTCTTGACAGTAGTAAAGTGAGTTGCACTTAATAACCAGTTATCTGACCCTGCATGGGGAAATGTTCCATGCTTCTAATCTCAGCAGCTCTGCTTTGCAGAGATTGGGGGTGTTGTTGCTCTGCCAACTGGTGGCATTTAATGGGGTGAGGTTTCTGGCCCTGCTTTGACCCACGATTAGGTGCATATTTTTCTAGCCGTAGTACTGTTTATGTGAAGGGAGAAGTGCGCAAGGAGTATGCACCCAAAAAAGGTGAGGAGATGTGTAAGTTAATTCTTTCTGAAGTGCCATGAGGTGAATGGCTTGAGACCTCTGCCTAGATTAGCAATGTGGCATTAAAAGTTTTGTGATGTAAATACAATACTGTTCAGCTGGTATGACTGGATAGTGGTTACAGTAGATAAAGAAACTGTATGCTAGAGGAAAGACAGTTTGTGTTTAAGGCACTGAACCTTAAGGTATGTTGTCAAAGCCTAGTTACATGGGAGATTTCTTCAGTTCTTACATTTTGTTTCATTTTTTTAGTTACCCCTCTGACAGTGCTTTGCTCCCTTTTCTTTTTACTTGTTGATTTGTACTGTGATCGGTAACCTTGTCAGTATAGGCATACTGTTAAAAATAAATACTTTCTATGTTCAACACCTCAGTATGCACTGGAGAAACTTAATTAAAAATAGTACAAAAATTCACAAAAGTCTCTGATATAGTCTTGGATCCTGTTTGAATGTTTTTGTTCACAAACCTCTATTCCTAGCTCAGTGATAGTCTTGAAACACTACCGTAAATCAATACATAATGCTGTTTTTACAGCAGCATGTAACTGTGTCTTAATGAATGATATTAATGAGAAAAAGACTTTTAAAAAAAAGCTAAACATAACCATTCTTCTTCAATCCCCATTTTAAACTATTTATCTTTTTATTTGATTGGGAGAATAAGCCCTGTTGGATTATGAATGATAAAAATGTTTTAGAAATTTATCCAATGGTGACTATAACAAAAGCAGTGATATTACTTGCCCTCTGATCAGCTTTGTTTTTTCCCAACTGCAAATTAAATTTTATTTTGTAATCTCATCACTCCAAGCATACTTATAATTGGCACCCTAAAGAAATAGCCACAGAACCACACTGCAGGAAATGTTAGGTGTTTATACTTCAGGAGTTTAGAAAAATATAAGGTCCAGTAATTCAGCCTTTGGATGAGCACAAAGTAGCAGCAGCAAAAAAAAAAGATAATTTACTGTGATGTTAATTCGCTTAAATGACTTTTGACTGACGTTTTCAGTTTGTGTGAGTATTTGAAGAATGTAATTCTATGTGAGTGTTGTTAGATATGACTCATCTGTGATTTTTAAGGGATTTAAACCTGGCATGACAGCTAAAGGGAGTTGTGTGTGCTAGAGACTTTAAATACTCACGTTTGAATACAGGACTTGACACTGCTTCGCATGGCAAGAAATCCCTTCACAATAACAGGTGTAATTCCTCATTCCAGACCAACACAGATTTTCTGTTGCTTTATTGTTCAGTTTTGCCAGAAACATATTTTCTGCTCAGCATACACTGTAGATGGCAGTAATGCTGTTATGCTAGAAAAGGGTACATGGGCTGGAATAAGTAAATTAAAGGAAGTGTGTAAAACCTATGGATGGTTTCAGATTTTGAAGTGACAAACACTATCCAGTCCTTTCTGAAGATGCTTCAAGTAAATATTAGAGCTGCTATAAGTAGGTGGCTTAGAGTCAAAACCTGAAGCACCTCCAGTTATTCTGACCCATCTACCCTTTTCTCATTTTCTGCGTTGTCTTTACTGGCTGATGCCTCTTCCATTATAACCCTTCAGCTTCCCACAGTGCTCTCTCCTTGCTTCCCGCAAATACTTCCTGTTGCCCTTCCTCTCATGAGTGTCTTCCCTAGGCAGAGGTTTACTGATCAAAATATTTTCCTCAGTCCTTTACTTGGATGTGGTTGTGTGAACTCACAGACTGCCTGATGGGATCACAGCTCTTGACGTGGGTATTCCTTTGCTCTGTACATACATCTGTATGTGTACACACATGCATATGTCTGTATATATAGAAAGCAAAGTTTGGGAGAAATTAACAATATTAGAGACTCATTACCCATGAAACGTGTTGGAGACCATTGGCCCAATGTAAACATCCATTCTACAAATGAGATCACAGCAATGCTCCTGTTAAAGCTGAGGATCTCTTTTCCTCTTCCTTGCTCAAAATTCAGAACTCAATTCCAGCAGTGCTATCCTCACTGTGTTTTCTCAGTTCCCTTAATGGCTTTGCATTAGCCATGGAAAAGAGATCTTCTGGTGTTTCTTCAGCTCCAGTGATAAAAGAGCCAATATGTGCTTAGCCCCACGTTGTAGCAATTCTTCTGCTTTGGTCCAAATGTCTGCCTCCTTATTACCTCTCACTGTATCCTAAATTCACTTGTTTTCTCCAGCTTGCTACTGGTATTAATCAGCCCTCACCGTACAGGTTAATATTGGTATCATTTTTAATGAAATTATTAATTGTAAGGAGATGGATATGCGGGTTGTGTGGAGTCTTGTGAGACAATGACTGTGTTGTGATTTCTTCATGGCCCTTATCAAAAAAATCCCTCTCTAGTGATGATAGGGATTATATCACATTGAATGGAAATATGCATTAAACACTAAGGAACAGTATCGCATAACAAAGCACATCCTTGTCTTTCAAGGATGGGAAATGTATCTAATCCCTGACCACTATTTCTAAAAATGTTAAAAAAAATAATCCTTAAGGTTCAGTTTCTCTTTTTGCCTGCACTTAAGTCCTCTACATAATTTTAGAGTATTCACATCATTTACAGCATTTTATCCCTGCTGGAAAGTTATACAAAAGCACTGTGTAGTCATTGAAAAAATAGTAAAATACCAAAATGCTCATAAACAGCTTTTAAAGACAATTCCTGAAGCAGATGTTCAGTAACAGACATTTTTTATGAAAATAACAGTGGGAAGGAGTTTGGATTTGTTTGTTTGGCCCTCAAGGAAATTAAAAAACCTTTCTATAATTTTGATTATAACTTAAAGAGAAAGTTTTATTATATCAAGGATGTGTTTGCATGAAGGATGGAAACCTTAAGGGTTTAAAACCTGTTTTTAAAACTAGAAATTAAACTTCTCTTGTTAATCTAACAAAGCAAAGTCCTGTGGCAGTTTTCTAATGAAAAACATGTAGGTCTGTTATAAAAACTGATAATACAAAAAATAGCATTCACTTTTTCAACACATCTGCTCCCTGAGCATATGTAAGTAATAGCAGCAGATTCCTGTGAATAAGTAAGTACCTATGATTAATCCTACTGGGGCAGAACAACAAAGTATTAGGCTCTTACACTTTTTTTTTCCATTATCAATATAATAATTCACTTCCATTTTAGACTGAAAATCTAGAGAAACTTCAGCTATTTGCTTCAAGCCTCATTGAGCTGAATTCTGTTGGCATTAATGGTGAATTTTCACTGGGATTTTATGGTGGTGCTATCTTGAGGATGTCTTCTAAAAATAAATCCTTTGCACTGGTATAGGTTGTAGGTTCAAGTACAAAAATTACTAATAATGATTTTTTTCTGCTAAAGAAAGAATTTGATCTGACGTCTAGAGTAAATTTGAAGGATGGGGAACTAGAAAAACTCTTCTTTAATTTTCTCTTCCTGAATCCTTGCAGACAGTGCTCTGAAAGATGCTAGGAAGTGAGGGAGACATGGCCCTCTGAAATTCAAAGTGTCACTTTTTTGAGGTGATTTTTCAGAACAGGACCACCACTATCCCTGCATTTGCATGTACATAGCAAGAGATAAAGCTTTGCTTCTGACAGGTGGGAACGATACTATGTTCACAGTCTATGCACAAGAATTTCTATGAACAAATGAGTTTTAAGGTCTAATTTCAGTTATTAAAGGGGGCTTCCAGAAGGTCATGGGACCTTTGTAAGCTTGAGGTCATGTGCATTTATGTATATGTTTACCTATTCTGCATTTATAAAGTGGCTGTAGGTCTTGTGGTTTAGGAATGGTATTCTCTAGTTTAGTGCTCCCACTAAAACCATGCAACGCTCCCTCCCCCTCTTCCCCCTCCTGTACAGCAGGCTGGAATGGAGAATTGGAGGCACAAAAGGTAAAGATCACAGGTTGAGATAAGAAAAATTTACTGGAAACAGCAATGAGATAGAAAATGAACAGTAACAGCAGCAAGATTAATAACAAAAGCGCACAAAAGAGAGAGAGTGATTCACCTACAAATGGTTCACTGAGACAGAGGTGACTGCAACCACACCACCCTGACTGCTCCCTCCAGCTTGGAAACAGTGTTACCCCACTGCTCCCTCCGGCTTTCAAGCCAGTGCCATCCCGCTGCTCTCTCCACCATGCTTACTTGATTTGAAGGAACCCCTCCTCCTTAGAAGAGACTCTCTTCCCCCACCCCTGGCAATGGCATAAGATTGTATAGAATAAGCTCCAGGTCTTAGCCGTCCCCCTCCTGGCTACTGCAGAAATTAACCCTGTCTTGGCCAGAATCAGGACAGTAGGTGTGTATGTAATGTACACATATGCACTCAGCAGGGTACACTTATCTCTAGAATAATGGCATGTCCCAGTGGTCCACAGTTACCAAACAAAGGGTCTTGTTAGACCACGCTGCAGCTTATATGTCCTTTGCACAGGAGGCAAAAGGCAGAATGAGAGGATGGTGGGTGCATTGTCTCATGCTGCTGTGAATTCAGGATGTAGCTGGGGGCACTGGCAAGGACTTGAGCTTTAGGAAACCCTGCTGGAGAAGCACCCTTGGCAGATTGACCATGCTGCCTTTCAGACCGCTGTGAGTTAAAATACACTCGAAGAAAGTGAAAGTTGCTGAAAACTGAAATTAAAAAGTCCAAATTAAAGGAATCTTAGTTATGACAAGACAGCACAAAATTTTCCTGCACACAGCCAGTTTGGGAATAAAGGGTGGCAATAACTGGTTGATAAAGGAAGACTAAAACATCATGTTTTACACAGCAGGAGTAAAAAAACAAGTTTAGAGTGGTAGGAGTTACGTAAATATTTCATTATGGTGAACAAAATATTGATTCAGTGATCTCAACAGTGCTAAGTTTGAGGAGTTATTCTTGAATGCTTACCAAAGTCTGTTATTAAAATAATTTTTGGTTTTTTGAAAGACTTAAAAAAACCCAGAGATATGAGAAGTTTTTCTCCAAACTGAAATGAAACCCACTTGCATTTCTTTAAGTACAAGGGTTTAGGAAGCAAGAAGGTGTGCAAAAGGAATTATTGGTAATGATAGCTGGAATTGAGATGCTGGGACATGGGTAGTTGTACTGTATTCCTCTGATCCCTGTTGTTTTGTGCAGTTGTGGACACTGAGAGCATTGTTCATAAAACTCTGTCAGCATTTACTCAGGACCTGAGTGTTACTCTGGCTTTAGGTTCAGCTCCAAATTTTGCATTAGTCTCCATTTTAAACCAATAAACCTGTATCTGCCTCTTCTGGTCTGTTTTATTAGGAATACTTTATGAGCATTTTTTTTTAAAGTATGCTTTATGTAAGAGGATCTCTTATCTCTGAGTAGTTCATCTATAAGGAGCAGAGAATTTGTGAAGATTTGGGACCCAGTTTGATCTCATTTATACTGATGTAAATAAGGAGCTATGATTTCAGATTGGCACTTGAAGGATTAAATACTAACTCCTGTGCTGGTTTTTTCTGCACATCATTTTCTGTCCTTACACTGACAAATTAACTTTCAGTTTAATGATAGTGTAACTTACCACTGTTATCTCTTCTGATTTGCAGATGGGCTTCTTCCGCCGGAGGTATAAAGAAATTATTGAGGCCGAAAAGAGCAGAAAGGAGAATGAAGATAGTTGGAACTGGGTCCAGAAAAAACAGTGAACTGCCCTGAAAATTAAAGCCCAGTCATGTGACACGTGCTCACTAGCCTATAGGTCCTGCTCTCATATCTTCCATATGTGGAAGAAGGAATCTTCTCCAGATTTTTCGGAGACCCATTGATGCTGTGTCTTTATCACTCAAAAAAACTAGGGAACATATCCTGAGGCAACCACTGTAGCCATGTCAGGTGACTGAAGCAATTCATACTTCATTTAAGAATTAAACTTTGAACTTTGGTAACCAAGCTGCAGTGCAGAGCAATATTTATGAATCCAACTATTTGGTATACCCTCAGGGGAAGACTGTTACCTAAAAATATATTTTATAAATATAAGCTTTTTATATTGAGTATGTCTTTATATTTGTATCAATGTTTTATAATTTCTACTGAATAGTATATAGTTCACTCAAGCACTGATATCTGGCTAAATCTTTGGAAATACATATGTGTATATATAAATTCTATTGTACTTTTAAACTTCAATGCAAGAGAAAAGAGATTTGCAGAGAAAAATGACTGAAATCCTCATATGCTTAATTCACAAGGCTTGGTAGTATTGTATATAGACCATTTAATGGATATAAGCCAAAATCTTTTCATAGTCTCTTTCTTTGAGTTGAACTTGTTGTTTGATTTATAAGCTAAAGAACCTAAAGTATTTCTATCTGAAAAAAAAACCTAAAGTTGTGATAGTTGTGATATTCTGGATCTTGAGTCTGTCCGTTACTGGCCTGAACGGGAGAGAATGAAAACGCTTCCTCAGTGACATGTAGCAAGATGTAGATTGCTTTGGTTCACTGAAGAAGGTATCACAGAATGGGTTTTTTTGGGAATTTTTCTCTTGCAATCTCTAGGATTTTTATAGTAGTCTAGGATTGTACAATTGAGATACCAGAAGGATATAATTGGGCCAACCATTATGTCATTGGCAAATTCCTTGGAATAGAAGAAAAAACTAAATGGAGCCATATTAATATTAAGAGGGATATTTTTAAAGCTACTGTTCAAGATTGTAATCTGTTGCTATCAAATCAAGTGATAAATTGCTACAAGCTACGAGCATTATGTCTACCTTGTGAGTTATATACATAAGTCATGAGTTTGTCTATATGATAATTTTAAGAGAGATAAGTAGATGCAAGGGTTAAAATGTTTGGAGAGAGATAAGTAGATGCAAGGGTTAAAATGTTTGGATCTTTGGATCTCAAGATTCCCTGTCTGGGTGTTCCAAGTACTGAATGCCATCCTTCTTCAACCATTAAGAAGGAAGTTTAGTCAAGGTGAAGATGTTACTGGATCTCAGATTTCCACTTTGGTTGCTGGTAATTACTTAAATCATTTGTTGAATTAGAAGAGACCTAGTTGTAATTAATTCAACCATGTTTCTTTAAAAAGCTCTTGGATTTCTGTAAGACTTGGGTTTAGATTCTACTTGTGTTTTGCACTTTGTGTAAATAAGAAGTAAATGTCATGTTGGTATAAAATCCATATAAAGGAAAGAAGGGTCAAGCTCATTGGTAGAAAGTGAAACCAGGATTGAAAGGTTGCAGGATGTCTTATTCCTTAAGGGTATGGTAAAAGAACATTATATCCATTATAGCTTCAAATTTTAAAAACTAAACTCATCCATATTTCTGTTTGCTTTTTACCCCCACTGGCATTAAGTGTCTTCTATTGCTACAGTATTGATCAATATTTATTAACTATTAACTATCTGCATGCATTAGGGAGAAAATAGTTTTAAAGTGAATTAAGTTTATTGATTCAACATCTGACAAGAAAAGCTATTAGTCTATTCAGTTATTGTTCTTAAAACAATCATTGGTGACTTGACAGATTCTGTGTAACAAATGATCATTTAAGCCAGAATCCAAGGCAAAGTCGTGTTATAATCACATGTAGTAGAGTACAGATTTTTCTTCAGAGTGCAAAAAAAAAAGGCTGGTGGCATTTGACTGCACTGTTGTGATAGAATGGCTTGGGTTGGAAGGGACATTAAAGATCTAGTTCCAACCCCCCTGCCATGGGCAGGGAAGCCTTTCACAAGATCAGATTGCTCAAAGCCCTATCCAGCCTGGCCTTGAGCACTTCCAGAGATAGGACATCTACAACTTCTTTGGACAACCTGTTCCAGTGCCTCACCATCCTCACAGTAAAGAATTTCCTCCTAATATCTAATCTGAACCTGCCTCTAGCATTAGAAGCTGATTAATTTCTCTTAGTATGATATTTCTGACATCAGTTAGTTTTGCTGATATATTAACTTAACTTGTCTGGGTTTTTCTGTTTACAAAATATCTAAGTTGGACAGAAATTGCATACAAGATTGATTCACAGCTATGAATTGAAAAAGAAACTGCTTAAAGTACTTGCTGAAAAAAAAAAAAAGAGTCTGTTTATTAGCTGTAAGAACCTTCAGTATCCACCCTCTCTAAAACTGAGCCCCTCAAAAATTCCTAAAAAGTAAATTTGCTGAAAAAATAGCTCAGGGAACAAGTGAAATTATTTGTGAATTTGACTGAATTTGAAAGTTTCTATCTGAAAAAAAAAGGAGGAAGTTCCCTTTGAAAAGTTGAAATGCTTAATTTCCATTTTTTAAACAGAAACTTATTTTAAAGTCTGCCAAAAAGTTTCATTACAATATTTTAAAAATGCAAATTATTTATTCCTTTGAGACATCTTTTAAAAGTATGTAAAGAAAAGAGTTAAAAAAGGTAAAATACCCATTTAGCATTTATATTTTGTTGGACTTTTTTTTTGTTTTGTCTCAAGGCAAAAATGTCTCTCTTACTTGCTTAAAGTAAAAAACAAATAAAAATAAATCCCATTTGACTGAGCCCATACTGGACTTTTTGGATTTCTGACCTGAATTGTCAGAGAATTGATCCAGCTCAAGTCATCCCTTAATGAAAATCTAGTTGTTGCCCAGATGAGAGCCATATTCTTCAAATGATCCGCAAATTCTTACTGTCATCACTGTTAGGCCCTCAGTAGATCTGTTGTAACATAGGTTTTTGGTTTCGTATGTATACTCTCCATATTTTTTCTTTCTTTTTCTTTTTTTTTTTAGTCAAGTTCTATTATGGCTTTTATATGCTTCCAGTTAGGATAGTCAGATGTGACAATGAAACATATCAATCCTTCATATTAAAATATTGTAGATGCACCTTTCCACTCCTTAAAAAGCAGCCAAACAAAAAGTCCCACTAATATCAGTTGGTTGCAATCATTTTTTAATCCTAAAATCTTACGAAAAAGTAATATATGTCAAGAATATGTAGGAAATAACTATGCTATAGATCTGCTGGTTTGGTTGGTGGTTTTTTTTGTTTTGTTTTATTTTAATTATGAAACTGTTATAAATATAATTGTATCAAAATCTGGAGACATGATTACTTTGGAAATTGCTTTTAGGGCTCTAAGGTTCCCATGTGTCAGCTGCTTGTTAGTTCTTTGTGCTGTTCCAATTCTGCAGCAGCTAGGGGTAGTCATTGTACAAGTTCTCTCCAGTTAATCCATTTTGAGACAATGTCTTTAGTTGTCTTGGACAAGTTAATTGAAAGGTTTGCTAAATTGACATTGCCTTTTTTTTTTCCAGTGGGCTCACTTTGCACTAGCTCTAAGCTATGCAGGAGAAAGCTTAGAAGTGGGGCGGTAACATTTTCAAATGCATCCTCTGGCATCTGAGAGATCTGAAGCTTGCGATGTGTCTTCTTACAAATAGTACCAATGAAGTTGGTTTTAGGATAGGAAGAAAACAATCTCAGAAAAATATGATCAGGAAGAAAGGAGGGGGAATTAAATAAAAAAATCACTTAATGCAAAGCCTATGCTTTTGCAACCCCATTTAGTTTCCATCATGACATCAAGAAGATCACAGTCATTTCACAGTTTTGGTGGTCCACAGCACAGTGGGCTTTCAATTCCCAAGAGATGAGAGCATTTGCCACCTTTTACAGCAGTTTTGTGTCCATTTAATTTGAAAACCAAGGGTCTTGGAGGTGAATTTGCATCGATTCTCCCCAAGCAATAACACAGCTAGTGTGCTCTAAAACACTAGAATGCTCTGGTACTTGGCCATTGTAGCTAACAAAAATACCTGCTATTTTTTCTAAATAAACCTAGTTCTTTTATTTGTGAAGTTATAATGAAGTCAGCAAAGTGTAGAAAATACTGGAGCAGACTCTGAGTTGAAGTCATCTCACAGGTTGCTTGGATTATCTGAGAGAAATTATGCCTGATGTGAACCCCAAGCCTGTAAACCACTTAAACAGTCCTTTCATCTCTAAGTGGCAAAGGCATTTGCAATGCCAAGCATAACAGTAAGAACAGCCCTGTCTGCCTTAATACAGGAATAGAAGTGACCCCACATACCAAGTCAGTGATGTGCAGGTAGCCCAGCTTGCTGAAAGCAATAGTTACGCAAAGACTGTCTTTGATAATATTTAATGTTGACTCCCTTGAATTTCTTCTGTTTGTGGGCACATTTTGGAGTTTTGCGTGAGTTTGAAATATAGGATTCATGTGGCAGGGGAATTTACGATATTGCTTTCACTAAAGGACTAAAGGAGTCATGGAACTAATTTCTACCCTTTGTCCAGGTTCATCCACTTGCTATAGTTTCTTGGATATAAATGAAAGTAGATTTTGTTCATTTAGTGTACATTGATTAAACTGGCATGAAGACTGTAATTGCTTTTGGAGCTTGGTTTGCATATGCAGTAGAGTACCTGCACCATTGTCACTCCTTTTTCTCAGAATGTCACTGCTTATGTATTATAAAATTGTATGTTTCTTTTTGTGATCTTGTGGTTGGAAGACTTTGTCCACTCTTTCTGATGTCACCTGTATTTAGAAGCTTGTGTTCGCCTGTATTCTAATTCACTTGCACTGTTTTGGAAATGTCAAGTTTACAAAAATACAATTTTTTTGAATAAAAAATGGCTGCAAAAGTATCCTAATAATATCATTTTGTCAGTTATTGTCCTTGTCCAGCTCAAGTATTTTTCCATTAATCTGGTGAGACATTTTCTCCTGTATGTTTGCATTAAATAGTATTAAATTAATTTAATTAAATAGTATTAATAGTATAATGGAATTAAATGTGTTCATCTGTGCATGGATAATAGGCATCTTTTATCTTAATTCTATGACTTTTAAAATCAAGCTATTTGGAGACTAAGAGTACAACTAGCTTGATTACAGTATTTTAAAATCATGGAAATAAAATAAAGTTAGTGGGAATTATTTATATTTCATCAATATTGCTCTACCAACATCACATGAAACCCCATGTGATCGTGATACTGGCCTATGATAGTAAGTGTCAACCTGTGTAACTTGACTTCTGTTTTGATCTATGAATCTGGTTGAATGTTGAATTATTCAGCTCGTGTATTTTTCCTGCAAGGATTTATATTCCATAGTAGCTGGAATATAGTAGCTAAATAATATATTTGAAAGAATGTTTTCAACTCTGTACATCCCCACGCTTAGCATGTCAAAGGGAGTAGAAGTTGGATATGAGGTTTTACTTCTACTAAGTGTTTCAGCGTTCTCCAGCCATAAAAAAGCAATCTGTTTCCTCTGCATTAGACTGTTGTCTCTATGTCTAACAGGCTGGGCAGAGTTAGGACCTAACCTGTGACTCAGAGCACATTTGTACTGGTGGAAGACCACAGCTTTACATACCACAGTTCCAAAGACATTAGGAGACCTCCAAGTAGATGTGGGTTCTGACATGTAGATAGCACCCTTCAAAGTAAAAATAAATGTTCTCAGTCAGGAAGGCTTTCTTCAGGGGGGGGAAAAGTTGGGCAAAAGTGGTAGGAGAATGCTGCTGCCAAGAGGAATGCAATGCCCAGTTTGCTTTTGGAGATTAGCGGAAGCCTTAGTGCTGCAGCAGCTAAAATAATAACCAGAGACTTTTGGATGTACTAACATCTCTGTTATCATGCAAGCAAGTATGTGTGTGTGTAAGCAGGCAATGCCTGCTTCTGTCCCCTTGTGGGGACAGAAGATTGATAAGCTAACACTGCCCTCTGTGGGGCTTGCTCTCCTCTTGTCTTTTTGATGAGCAGAGAACAGCAGTTTGTATATAACAGGATTTTGTGTGCTACCTAAATGGCCTTTAAGAAACCTCTTAGGACTTCTATGAAAAAGTGGCTTTGTTTTAGAAATCAAACCCACAATCTTTAGCAGATTTGTTTCTTCCAGTTTCATCAAGAAAGGAAGAATAAGATCAAAACTAGATCAAAATTCAAGAAAAGTAAGATCTTCTTTTACAATGGAAAAACAAACTCATTTGTTAGCATGCTGCTCAGCCTGGCTCATGTGTAGGATTGGAGCTGGTCTGACGTTTTGGCTCACTATACTGGCCATTGGCCTGCTCTTTGGATTGGACATAACAGAAGTCTCTTTGCTAAATCTTTTCCACTTAGTAGTGAAATACCCCATGAGAAAAATAGCAGACTTTTCCCCATACCTTTTGGGTCTCGTGGGGTTCATAGTGACCTGAGTAGTCCTAGGTAAAATGTTTTGATTGGATTACTTTTTTGTTCCCATAACATGCTGGATAATTGAGTCCCAGAAGGCCGAAGGGCAGTGTTATTTGAGTCAGTAAAGATACAAAGTAGATTTTAGTGTCCTCTTGCCCCTGTTGGCTTACTACAGGAACTAAAATACAATAGAAGCAGCTATTTTGTGCAGATTCAAATATACAAATGGATTTAAAGTCATATGACTGCTCACTACAGCACTTCCAAGGTTTCAACATTTCAAATGGCTACAAATGGAAATTTTATTTGCAAGTGGTTTTGACGGAAGTACAGAATGATAGTGGAGGGATGAATCATCTTAATAAAAGAGGAATGGAAATTAGTTTTTCATGTCTTAGTCATGTTTTCTTGTAACTGTCCAAAATTATTAATTCACATATTTCTAGTTCATTTTTTCTTTACAGTTGATGTAGTTAGTGTCATTTTAATGCCTCAACCTCTAGATATGCAATGTTTTAGTAAGTTAACCAGCAGTTCAGCAACTGTAAAGAATCAGAAATTAATGAAGTAGTAACCTTGAGCAGAGATCTCCCTGCTACAGACAGGTATTCAGGTATGATATATTGACTTGCATGAAATTATTCTAGAATTATACTAATAAAAGTGAGAAAGGACTCAGGCTCCCTTGAAGCTGAAGGACACACATCATGAGACAAGCTTTGCACTAATCTGTGTAAGTGGTAATGTGTGATAATTTTTGTCATTTAAGCAGTATTCCTCTGGGTTTGCTGTCCGAGAGCTGTGCAATTCAATCCTAATGATGCTGCTCTGTGCTGTATTCAGAAAGATAAAAGGAATAGTAAAGAAGGTGATCACTTGATCCAGCAAAGAGACCACTTCATAGAAAGATTGCATTCTGTCCTACATCAGTCTCTCAGAGGAGGTGAGCCTCTTGGGAACTGGATACGATCTGCCCCCTTACTTTTATCTAACTTAAATAATCAGACTGATGACTAAAATTCCTGTTCTGTGTTTTGTTGTGTTGATTTTAGGTAAATGGCACAGAATAGGAAACTGGCAATAAAGTGATTACCTAGTAAGAGATAAGAATACCTGCTCAGTATTAAATTAATGAAATCTATATATAAGATTGGATAGAAGATTATATAATCTTATGGGGTAAAATACTTTTCTCCATTTTAATTTTCAGGGTGGGGGATAAGAAATCAAATCTAACAGTCTATGAAAATACAAGAGTTTTTTTGTGAGATTGCCAAATGCCAAAATCATGTTGCCCTGTTTCTTAGCTCGAGACTGTGTCCCTGACATGGCTTCCTCAAAGGGGAGACCCATGTTTCACCTTGACGAGGTGGCACATGTCACATTGCAATAACCTTGTCTCATACTCCACTGCCTGCTCAGCTGTGCTTTGTCCCACTCTCACCCCCATTCTACAGACACTACTAGCTTTTTCTCCTCGCCTGTTCTTAAATTTCTCCTCTGCTTCATAAGTGTTATTACCCTTTTCTCTCAATTTGTCTGAATAAGAGGACTAACTTAAATTTAAGTGATTTTCCCACCTTGCACTTAGTTTGAAATATGTCACTGTTGTTTCAGACTGAAAGAAAAATTTGTGCTGGAAACTTGGCAGTTTTCCCAAATACATCAGCAGTTCTGAGGCCTATGGGAGGTTCACCAGGAACTGTGGTCCTCTTCTCAGCCATCTTTTCAACTAACTTATTAGCCAGGTTGAAGTGTACCTTGTCAAATCACTAATGATTGTGAAATCTGAGGGAGGGAGGTAGATGATAGATAGACAGACAGACAGACAGACAAACAAGTATGTGACTGAAACTTATTTTGAAAGTGGACAAATCGTATAAAAAGGCCAAGCCTGCCAAAGCCTCAACCCTTCAAAATAGCATACACATTTTGTTTGGAGAGTCTGAAATGCAATTAGGAACACAGAATTGGACAATCCACAATTTCAGTCTCCTATTTTCATTGGCAACTATTCCATATATTTCCTTTTATGGAACTGAACAAAGTTCAGTAGAACCTGTTACATTTCTTTTCCTTATTGTTGTTGCTCAAGAATATTCAAGCACCTTGTTTTGATGGTGCTTTTAATTGTAATTTTCTTCCCAATTTGTTCTCTTGCTCTCAAGGTCTTTTAATTTAAAGAGTTCCTTTCCTTCCTTCCTGTTCTGAGTTGATCTTTCTTGAATATAGGCGACCGGAAGAAGACACTACTTCTCAGGTGAGGTACCAAATTCCTTGTCCAATGCCTCATACATCACATGTACACGAGACTGGCTCTTCTGTCTTCATGAAGGCTTTGAGTTCTCTATGAGATGTCTTGAATGACAACAGACAAAAAACTCTAGCACAAACAACCTTTCTTAAGAGCTTTTCATCCACTGTTTTGTGGAGACTAAAACCCAAATATTGTAGGTACACCACAGAGAAGATTGTTAGAGATGAAGGGAACCATCCCATGGCTGTGTTTGGAGATCTTTGGAGTATGATGCCTCCTTGCTAGGTGAGCTGGTAGGGAATCAGAGAGGTTCTCTGTGGGAGGCTTTGGCTGTATTTTGGCAGAAATTAACTGAAACTGACTGCACTGGGAAGGTCATTCCAATGACTGATTGTTCTTTTGTGTCTAATTAGAATCTTCTCAGGAATAATATTTCCCCATAGCCCATCATCTTTTCCATATGACTTCTTATAAAAAGGAAGTCTTCATCTTCTTTGTAGCCACATGATGATAAGGTCTCCGCTAAGCTTTCTTTTCTCAAGGCTGAATGAACCCAGTTCTCTCAGCCTTTCCTCATATGGCAGGTTTCCCAGTCCTTTTATTAATTTACCTTAATATGCACTGGAAATGTTATTTTAATTTATTTATTTGGGTAATCTTCTTCACATACTTCTGAGTGATGGCATACCATATAGAGAACATAGTCTTACAACAGGGTGATAAAATCTTAACAGCGTTTTTAAAAATATGACTTTGGTGATAGATAATGAAAGCTGGTATGAAGGTGTGGGAAGACGGCTGGGGGTAAAAATTAGAGGAAACTAAGAATTATAGGGTAAAATGCAGTGCTATTCCCTGGATGGAACGCAGTCAACATGCTCCACAAGGACTCTCCATAAAATAATAAGCATCTGCTACGGGAGATGGAACCGAGGGTGGAATGAAGTGGAGACACTGCGGCCTCCCTCCATAGAAATCCTTGCAGTGTGGGGAACTTAATGGTACTTTGTAGCTCATAAGACCACATAGCACCTGTCAACCAAGGGAGATGGATTATGTCCTCCTGCTGGGGAATTCTTGATGGATTAAACTATATCTGTAATGGTACAGAATCCTATGGTTCTCATTGAGAGGTAATGCATGCACTGGCAGAATGGGTCTGCCCTCAGGGGTTAAGATGTTTATATGTAAACTGGGACAATTCTAGGACATGGAGGACACACGGGAAAATGAATTTTACCTCATTGATTTTCCTTTCAGTGTGAAACTGACTGACAAGTAAAAGAAAAATCCATTAGTGGTTATTAAAAAAAAAAATCACCTTTTACTCAGTAAATCCCAGAGATTTCTGCATTGGAGGCAGGATGAGAATACTGAGGAAATGTCTGCCCCCACCTGACCTGTTCTTTTTTCTGCATGTCTGCCCTCAGATAGCATTGGAGACAGGATGCTGGGCAAAATGGACCTTAGGTCTGGTGCAGAGCAGGCATTTATTGATCCTGATGGCTTTCAACTGGCCTCTATCAGCAAGGGAAATCCTTCAGATGACCTATGGCACCAGAGAAGTTGTCTGTCTTCCTAAGGGTACCTTTTTTCTTTTATTTCAGTGGTTGCAATAATAAAATATATTTTTAAAAAAATCCCTATTTCCATGTAAGTCAGTGGGCTGTAAGTCAGTGGTATGAGTTAATTTTCTTCACAGTAGCTAATATGGGGCCATGTTTTGGATTTGTGCTGTTAACAGCATTGATAACACAGGGATGCTTTAGTTATTGCTGAGCAGTGACTTTCCTGCTTCTCATACCACCCCACCAGCGAGTATGCTGGGGATACACAAGAAACTGGGAGGAGACACAGCCGGGACAGCTGACCTCAATTGACCAAAGGGATATCTCAGAGAATGTGGCGTCACGTGGGGAAAAAGGAGGAAGCGGGGGACATTTGGACGGCGTTTGTCTTCGCAAGTCACCATTATGCATGATGAAGCCTGGCTTTCCTGGAGATGGCTGAACACCTCCCTGTTAATGAGAAGTGGTGAATAAATTGCTTTTTTTTGCTTTGCTTGTGCATGAAGCTCTTGCTTTACCTATTAAAATGTCTTTACCTCAACCTAGGAAATTTTTCTCTTTTGCTCTTCTGATTCTCCCTCCCCATCCCACCAAGGGTGACTGAGCGCTTGGCTGCATGGCGTTTGGTTGCCAGATGGGGTTACACCATGACAGACAGCTGTCATCTGTCTTAGAGTGAATAATAGAACATAATAACAGAATAACGAAGACCAGGGAGATCAGTTTAGGATTTTTTTTAATCTTGACATTTTGCATTTGGACTGTGAATTATTTCAATAGTTCTTTCCACTCATCGAAAAACCACTTCTGAAGAAAATTTATATTTCAGACTAAACCTACAATATCCCCAATATCTAATATCTCAAGCATCCAACATCAAACACTCCAAACATTCAATTTCCTAATAATGATTTGGAGCCATTTCAAACCTCACCAAAGTGATACCTAAACATTCTGATTGTTTCCATCTTTCAAAGTTTTCACTCTTCTCGCATAGCTCTTTACAGTTTGTTTTACTGTCTAGCATTCTTCTATTATATAGTTGATAACAAATACCTTACCCCTGCCACCATGAACATATGCTACTGCAGAAAAACATTTCAGATTGTTCCCAGAGGAAAACTGTCCTTCAGATGCCAATCTACAGTACTAATAACAGCAACAACAACAAAACAAATATCTACTTTGTTTAGCTCATCCTAAAAGACAAAGTGCTGCTAAAAGCAGACTGGTCAGGAACATGACTGAAAGATAAAGATGTTCACCTAAAGAACCCTGAAGAACTGTATTTGAGCTCAAAATAGCAGGTGATGGTTGCTTCTTCCATGTCTTTGTGTTGCAGCAATCACATAACATGATCTGCTAATAAATGTTTATGCTTTGTTTCCTCACTCTTTTTTCTTTCTTTTCCAGTGGAGATGTACAGCTTTGAGATGTGGCAGAATGAAACCTCTGAAGGACCAAGTCCCCTCCCTGCAGAGTAGGTAGGCACTCAAAGCAATACCAATGTTGTGATGAGTGTTGCCATTTGCATACTGAAATAACAAGAGATGGTTTGGGAATGTGAAGTTGGATCCTAATTTTACCTGTGAGCAAAATTTCAATGGGAATGTCAATGGTAATGTGAGCGTGCATGTACTATTTAGTAGAATCAATCTTAGTCCTTGAGCCTGTTGCTGCAGATATATTTAAGAGGAGAAATTATGACTGAAGTCAAAATCAGTTTAGTGCTGGCAATTTTTTACCAGGGACTAGGCAGACATAAAAACTCATTTCATGTGGACCATCAACACTTGTCACAACAATTTAACTATTGGATAATTTAAAATACGTACTTTTAAAGCTGAATAACAGTGGATTCATCTGCCTGTCTCCTGAGCTGTTATTATTTGCATGTCGATGTTACTCTGATGCCTAGGTATTCCAAACTCTAGACCCAGTTTTGTGAAATAAGAGAAATGTACCAGAGCTTATGTAGGGTTAGAAGATCTTACAAAATTTTGCTATTTATCCCACTGATTGATCTCAATGATGTAAAAAACCTGTCAGCATTTGAAAACTCTACAGTCAACACAAAGAGTGGGAAAGAGAATAAAACACAACATTTTGGTGACACTGGACCTAAAATTTGTAAGCAAGTTATTCTAGTGTGAAACAGTGTTATCTTTGTCATTTTATTCTAAGCACACTTTGAACGATAGCTGGACTTTTGGAGGAGGATACATGTTGATAAGTTTTCACTGTAATTGATATTTGCTAGTCTGACCTAAATTACTAAAAAGCAACAACTAACTTTGCCTGAGTCTGAGTCTGTGCCCTGCTCAAGGAGTGATTTGCTATAATAGTCTTAAAACTGTAGACTGGGTTAAGAAAATATGGATCATGTCTCAATATGAATACTCTCCTCATTTGTCTTGAATTTGAATCACTTGTGTATTCAAAACCACCTTGGATAATTAGGGAAATCAACTTAAACTGATTATGTCTCATGGTGCCCACAATAATACCACAACAGCATCCTGGTGTTCACCTATTGTAATACCAGTGTCTTACTATTTCATCTCATTCTTCTTTCCTGTACCATTTGTTTTATTGGCCTGGTGCCTCGGACTATTGAAACTGCAGATGTGATGGGGCAGGGATCCTTTTTTCTCTATTTGGCATACCCTCAGTTCTGTGACTTCAAAGACTATATTATGGATGCAACAAACCTCAGATTACTTGAAACCTGGATAGATCTTGAATCCCGGATAGATCTTGAATCCCAGACAGAACCCCCCACCCCCAAAACAATAGAAAAGTTAAAATATTTCGTTGTTAAAAAAATATCTTGTTTGGTTTAGGTGCTTTCATTTCTTTATGGCAAGCACTAGCAGCATAGACACAGTGGAGGCAATTAGAACAGTTGAGTGAATGTAAACCACAGGGGGATTAAGCCCACTGTCTATAAAGCTCATGTAGCTCTTGAGCAATCCAGCAGATCAATTAATTGTCATTACAAGCAGCCCGCCAAAGAAAACCTACGGGCTGTTGAAGGCAAGATGACTGTAAAATTAGAGATCAGACCAACTCTAATGTTCACTAATGGACATGAACATTACCCTTGCAGCTTCAGCCAACCGTGCTGAGACCCTGGTGACATTTTTGGATAAAGTACATTAGGGACTGAAGATTTAAAGTTTTTAAATTTAAAATGTTGATTTTTTTTTTTTTTGTTAGCAAGTAGCTGAGGAAAGAAAGAATTTGGAGAAGATACTGGAAGAGGAAAGGAATGAAGATTGCTCACTTGCTTGTCTTAAATATTCCTTTCCTCGGTTTCTTCAATATTGAGCAACAAAAGCTCTGAGTGAATATTTTCTCTCAACAAAACTTCATTTGTTTACTGTACAGTCCAGTGCTAGTACTGACAAGCATGCCAAATGGAGGTAAAACTGACACCATGTAAACTCAAAAAAGGCAAGTTTCTGTGAATAGAGAGCTATTCTCTGCTACAGTAAGTAGAAAAAAACATTTCTGTCATCTTGAGTGCTTTATTGTTAAAAAGCTGAGATGACATCTTAACAGAAATTATAACTTTTACAGTCTTTAGGAGGCAAGCAACCTCTGCACAACAGCTGTAAGAACATAAGAGACTTGAAAGATACCTTTGTGAGAAAAATCTCTTTTACCAATTTATAAAACAGCAAAAAAACACTTGCAGGACAAGGAAACTTACAGAAAAGAATCCTTTATTTGCAGCGCTGGGTGCAGTCCCAAGCCA